>NW_017731463.1:1436766-1447761 GCF_001890085.2 Hipposideros armiger | reverse complement strand
AGTACAATCCAGGACCCATCCTTCATTTCTTTGTTCACACTTGTTTCTTTCCCAAGCCTTCCCCATTTCAGTCAATGGCGCCACCTTACCCATTTGCCAATAGTTAGGAGTCGTGGTTGACTATTCTCTTTCCCTCAGCATGCCCTTTGACCCAAGCCATGAGTACATTTTTTTGATTCTAGCTTCAAAATGTGTCCCAAACCAATACTTCTCATCACCTCTAATGCTGATGTGCAGATTCTGTCACCATCATCTCTTGCCTACATGATTGCAACAATATAACTGGTCTCCTTGCTTCCACTTTTGCCCTGACCCCACTGTGATAATCCACCCCCAAGGTACTCATTGCTCCTGAGTTTTTTAATTTTTTTTTAATAGACTTCATTTTTTAGAACAATTTCAGGTTCACAGAAAAACTGAACAGAAAGTACAGCTAGTTCCCATAAGCCCTCTGCCTCCACATATACACAGCCTCCCCCACTACCCACTACATCACCAGAGACATTGCAATCAGTGGACCTACATGCACACATCATTATCACCCAGAGGCCATCATTTACATGAGGGCTCGCTCTTGGTGTTGTGCATTCTATGGTCAGACAAATGTATAATGACATGTCTCCATTATTATAGCATCCATACACTTATCCACTTATATTGATCCACGTGCTCTCTAGTATCTGGTGTTCTCCATGTTCTGGATGTTGGCTATTCTAATAGGTGTGTAGTGAAATTTCATCATGGCTTTAATTTTGCAATTCTCTAATGATACATGATATGTTGGACATCTTTTCATATACTCATTTGCCATCATCCGTATAGCTTCTTCACTGAGGTACCTGTTCAGAACTTTTACCTATTGTTTTAAATTGGGTTTTTGTTTTCTTATTGTTGAGTTTTAAGAGATCTTTGTATATTTTGGATAACAGCTCTTTACCCAGATATGTCATTTGCAAATGTTTTTTCCCAGTCAGTGGCTTGTCTTCTCACTCTCTCGACAGTATCTTTCAGAGAGCAGAAGTTTTTAATTTTAGTGAAGAGCAACTTATCAACAATCTCTTTCATGGATTGTGCCTTGGGTGTGGTATCTAAAAACTCATCACCAAACCAAAGGTCACCTAGATTTTCTCCTATGTTATCTTCTAAGAGTTTTTGAGCTTAGCATTTTACATTTAGATCTATGATCCATTTTAAGTTATTTTTGGTGAAGGGCATAGTGAGTTGTTTTTGTTTTGTTTTGTTTTTTAAATATAAATCATACCAAGTCACTTTCCTACTTAAAACTCTCCAATGACTTTCATTTGTGTTTAGAATTAAACCAGCATTCTGACCGTGATCTACCGTTTCTACCTAACCTAACCACTTTCCACAGCTCCGAGCTGTCATGGTACATTTTCCTCCCCTCTGCTACAGTAGCCTTGCCCCTGCTTCCTGAGATTCGGAATCCATTCATAGCCTACATTGAAGCGTATTACATACTCAAGAATGTGTAGCTAGCAAATAAGGCTGAGTGGGAATCAAATGAGTGTATATTATAAAAGAAGGGAGATGGAAGGTCTTCTAGGGTATTTGCCCCAAACAACTTCTTTCAGTTTGGGTGTAGCATTTAGTACATGGATGGGTCAGCAGGGCCGAAAAGATCAGAGGCTAAATCAGTTTGCAAGTACCCGGAACAGAAAAAGCTTGAATTGGCTCTTTAAAAAGTATCCTGAGATTCAACACTTAAAAATCTATACTCACTTTATATAAGGGTAAGGAATCATTTTAATTGAGGTGGAATACATTGCAAATTGAATTTTTAAAAGATGCACTGTATTACAGAAGGACACACTTTTTCAATAATATAATTGTATGTGAACCAATAATTACGTATGTATTCAAAACCTTATTTTCCCAGAAATATGTGTTTTTAAAATATTTCCAGGAGTAGGCATATATCTTATTATCAGCTCTGTGTTCCACCTCATTCTTAAACCTCCATTCGTTTGTCATTTAGGACATATTTTTTGCTCAGTTGCACATCAGCTATGGTGATTGAATTTAAGACTTGTTGTCCATGACTGACTCTTAGTTCTGCTCACTGAAGTCCTTAAATTACCCCACGTTATCCTAAACACAAGTATGCCTTCTGCTACAGGGAATAAGAATGCATTATGTCATGAGAGGAATTAAATGGTATTTAGAGTCCTTTAAATAAAATATCATGACACCAAAAATTCCAGCTACTGCTTTAGGACTCATTAAGACACTTACATGTACACTATGGCAGCGATATTTTTCAATAATATGCACCTTTTGCTCTTTTGGGAGTGGATTCCAAGACATTAAACTCTGCTTTTTAATAAATAGTATTATTGTAATATTACAGCACTGCTTAATTCTGTTGAAAATAAATTCACCTTTAACTCACTAGAAATACCTTATGATTCTTTTGTCGGCCAATGTAAATACCTCTTTATTATTCCTTAGATCCAATACTATGTACTTAATATTATGTCTGGAAAATTGTACATATTTGAACATTTTTACTGAGTGCCTGCTTGGTAATGATGATGTTATTTATAGCTTATTGGGAAGATATGTTTAATAGTCAGAAAAACAATTAAACATAACATTCATGTGGACCTGGTGCCAGCTAGTGGTATGTATTATATATGCTTCCAAAAGAGAACTGCCTTTTCTAAATAACCAAGGGCACACATGATTTTATTGAGATCAAAAGTGCAGAAAAAAAAATTTTTTAAATGTCTATCCACCATGTTGGTGAGAACCAACAGAATATACATGAGCCATGAGCTCATGTTATGTTGTCTGGTGATGCTCTGTGCCACTATCTACCCAGTCCTATGCTCCCGACATTGTGATGAATCAGGTGTCTCTCGACCTCATTATATTAGATTATTGAGGTATGAATTGTGCCTTCATTTCTGTATCTCACCATTTATCACAAAAGCTGACAAACGCAGAAAGAAATACTTCTGGACTAAATTTGAAAAATTCAAAAAAGTATTGCCCTCTTGTGTTAACCACAGTGTCTGATTCCTGAAAGCAGCTCTTTCGTGGGACATCAAAACTAGGTCAGGACCAGACTGACTCAGAAATATAGTAGACAACTTTGGGCATCTGCGCTTTTTTAATCTTGGGAATCCCCTATTTAAGTTACATAACAGTGACCTGTTTAGCCCTTAGCTGCCCCAAGGGGCACTTTAGAAATGAAAGGGGGCTTGAAGGCCACTGAGACATGTGTCCCAGGCTCAGTTGACTATGTTAATCATTGAGCTGTTAGCAACAAGTTTTGAACTGGCAGATTTTATTTGCCTGGGATGAGAGCAGAGTTATGGAACGTTATCTCAGGGCTCAGTCTCTAGTAATGTTTACTTTTAGGGTCAATGCTTTCTTATTAATTTGCTCATTAATGGTGTTGATAATTGGCTCAAATGGAATTTTAGATGCCTGCTAATGGCTAATTTACTACATGGCCATAACCTTGAATTTTGAGGGTGAAAATTGTAGTTCCCTTTGGGGCTGCAGTCAGATATGACCATAGGAGAGGTAAAAAAAAAAAATTCTTTTCACTTCATGCCTTCACTGGTTGACACGATTTCTGGGGCCATTTGTCAGTGATCCCACCTGGTATGAAGTAAGATGGATTTAGAAGTCCATCTTATTACAGAGGAGCTTTCAAGTTCAAGTAGTTCATACTCCTCAGATGTATAAAGAAAATGTATTTGCTGTAATTGGTCTAGTTTACTCAGAACCCCATTTAAAAGATAGGTTTCAATGTGTGCATGCTCTGCATGGTGTGATTGCATCATGTGAGATAATTCAGTCACTTTTGGATAAACGATCACACTTCTGGATTTCTTCTGTCTTTCCCTCTGCTATGCAAGATTGTTTCTGGATAAGAGCTTGAGGGATAAAGGTTTTGTTTTTATGTGATCTCATGCATGGGGCGTAAGGACCGAGCACCCACTGGGTATCTCCCGGCTTCTTCCTGATGCCTGCTTTCAACAGCTTGGTGCCGTCTGGTCCCAGGCCTGCTACCGCGCGCGGGGCTACCATCTCATCTTCTGACACTAACTACTGGAGTGTGTGCGCCAGACATTTGCTCCCAGTATAAAATCCTTGCACACTGTGTCCTTTGCCCCATCCTCAGGCTCCCATCTACCCACTGCTCTTCTCAGAATCTCTATGCCCATTGCTCCAGGGGCATGCGACATATTCTGGGCCCCTTGCCTGCTGCACATGAGCCTTGGCATGTGTTATCTCAGCCCTATCTTTCTTGCCAACTCCTGCCCTGCTGAAAGGATGTGATCACATCTGGGACTTCTTCTGGGTGAATGAGACTTGCATCTCCGCATTCACAGGCTCCCTTGTACTTGTCTGGACATTTCTACCCCTCCCTCCACTCCCCTTGGGGTTTCTTCCTCAGAGAAGAAAAATGGGACACCTGTTCAGCTCTCCATCTTACCGTTATTTCTCTTTTTCTCCAGGGGATGGAAGGACATGTGTCCCCGTTTCATATATCCTGTCCCCATCATTCCCACCCCTTCACATGTAGAAGAAAATCTCTATGATCTATCTTGTCATGCGTGGCTCTGGATAGAGTGATAAGAACTTCAAAAACTTCAGTGCCTCCCCTTTTCTAACAGACTCAGACTTAGGGGTGGAAGGCTGCAAGGAAATGTATATTGAATAGGAAATGAAAACACATAGCTTTCATATTTTCAAAACATTATCTTTGTTACATCTAGACCAAGGGTTACGGGTCCTGTCTGGTTATTAAAATCACTGAAGGTCCTTTTAAAAATACTGATGTCTGGACCAGCCACGGAAAAATTAAATCAAAATATTGGATGCTGATCAATCTGATGCTGGGATAGTTTAAGTAAATTGCTCCATATCAATTAGTAAATACATCCCAGCCAGAGGGGTGCCCTTCTGTCCTCCTACACTGCCAAGCAGACCATGGTGCTAAACCAACTATTTATTTATATTCCTAAAGGTATGCAAACCAAAATTATAATTTATGCAATGTTATAATCCGTGTGTGTGTGTGTGTGTGTGTGTGTGTACTATATACATTTCACATGTAATCTACGTAGAAAACAAATCAAGAAAGTTTGCTTTTTTCATGCTCTTCTTTATTCCTTACAATATTACGGTGGAGTTTTGTCATGATGGCTGTGATACCAAGAGGGGGTTCTATATGGAAATGTCTTATGTACTCAGTCATGAAAGGAGCAAATCCCCTTGCTTGCCAGTGATGGTAGAGAACAGCATAGTTTTTGAATCGCACCAGTGTTTCCTTTGTGTTCTTCCCTACTAACTCCATCCCAACTCCACATTAACCTTTTCTTACATTTATAGTTTCTCCGGAGTCTCTTTCAAGGATATCTGATGTTTTAATGATCTTGCAATCTGTGTGGGGGTGTGGGGGATGGGGATAGATTAATTGAGCAGAGACACACAAAACAATACATTTTACTAGTTCCAGGGATGCCACATCTTGTACCAAATCTTGAAAGTAAACACAATCCGTGTGTTTCTTCTGCTTATTTCCATCACTTCTAAAGGAAAAGCAATATGTAAGGACCTTTCTAGATATAAGGTCTCATCTTCTTTCTTTTCTGTTTCCTGATTCACAGTCTCTCTGCCCTCCACCACTCTCCTCCCTTTCTCATCTTGTCTTCTTTTCTCCTCCTCTATTCTCCTTATCTCTTCTCTCTCTTTTCTAACTCCCTCCCTCCACCTCTCTCCTCCTCCAAACAAAAAAGAAGCTTTACAGTTCTCCATTTCTGTGCAACAGAGCAATAAATCCAGCAAAATGATACCCCTGAGGCTGTCAGAAAACCAGGGGCGGGCTGCCTACGTTATTTCTCCAACAACCCCCCCCCATTTAAATAGGGTTCACCTGCCTGAAGCAAAGGAAAAAGAAAAGCTGGGGATCTCTGGGAAGAAGCATGGTATATCAATTACCAATTTCTTTCTTCATCCTCCTCCTTTTAACCACAGCCTCCATTGCATATTGTGTCTATGGAAAAGAAATATTCCCAGTCACCAGATCTCATGAATCATTGTAAAACAATTTATTCCAGGATTTGATCTGGCTCAACTGATTGTAGTTTTCCAACCTGGGGAGCAAGCAAACATCTGTTACAGTGTCTCCTCATATGGAGAGGGGACACTGAGTGAGGCTGTGTACAGGTGCCAGCTGTGGCTACCACCACATTTGGTCTCTACACACACTTGTTCTAAATCTGTCTGGTTGGCAGCTAGTAATATCCACACTCACTTGCACATGCAAACTCATGCGCTTCTTTTTCCTATTGCCCTGAGAACTCATTGAAAATGGTATCTGAAGGTCACGCGAGGAGTAGAGTGCAATGTATTTTGTTATTGACTGCTGCTGATAGAAGTGGCTGTGGCCATGTAGAGAGCTGCCAGTGACTGCCAGTGTCATTATGGCATTTCCTCAGGTTCTAGAGAGCAAGTCATGAATGCACTGATCAGAGCTGCACATCCAAAGATTCCTTTGTCTCTCTGTTTTTCCATTTTCAGCCTGGATGTGTAAATACCACTGAAGTGGACATTAAGAAGTCATCCAGAATGAGAAATCCACACAAAACACGGAAGGTAAAAATCAGCGTTGGTTGGGCGGAGCTTAGGAATGAGCTTTGTACTGTTTAGAAGACGTCTGTCATAAATACCTTTTGTCCCATTTCATAGAGTATCTTTGAGTATTTTCCCTGCTTTTCCTTGTTGCTTGGCTAGAAGAAAACCTGGGAGTTCAAACCCTGGCCTCCTGTCTGTCCTTCCCTTCTCTCCTGAAGAAATAGCCCCATCCTAAGACACTCAGGTGACTGTGACAGGCCTGGCTCTGACAGGAAGGGACTAAGGATGCCGAGGACCCCTCCTCTCTCCATCAGAGAGAAGAGCCATCAGCAAAGGAAGACATCTTTCAAAGTCCAGCAGACGAGTAAAAGTAGATGGAGACTATCTGAGAAAAAGTGATGCTAATGAGAGAAAATTATGTTTAGATAAAAGTCTGAGGGAAAAGGGACATTGTAAAGATGTTTAATTACAGATCTTATATGAGAAATTCCTTTTAACATCAGAAATTTGTGACAAAACCATAAGACAGTGATTGGGTGTTTGGTGTCTTATGTGAGAGAGTACATCATAAACAAACAAAACAGCACTTCAGAATTTAATGGCGTTTTCAATAATTTTTGAAAACATAGCAGTAGTACCTACATATACAGGTTGCCAAACAAATGTACACATTTTAAGAAAGGAAACAACTGTATTAAAATTATGCTGATGGTAACCACTTTGAGTACCTCTTGTAATTGCAGAAGTCAAATGTGAGTTGTTTTCATCTTTTGTTGTCAGTAGATATTGAGTATTACAATTTAAATACAGTTTTGTCCTTTCTTAAAATGTGTATACATTTTCTGGCACACTCTGCATTTATAAAAGTAACACATACATTTAGAAGGCACTTTTATCCATGCCATTAAAAAAATCGCTTGATGCACAGAAGAACTTTTGGCCTATAACAATCACTCTGAGGACATAGTCCAAGGTTAGCACCACTGGATTAAAGCCATTCCCTGTGGCTTTTTCCTTATGTAACCATAGCATTTTCCAGGGCATGTGTCCCTGAAGTAGGCACAAAACATTTATGTTTGTAATTTTATTATTGTTGTCTTCCTTCTTCCATCCCTAGAAACATATGCATCATATCCAAAGCCCCCAATGTGGTTCAAGGACCTTTTCTTTCTTTGAAGAGAGTTTACCTTGATATTTGAATAAAGAAGCCACAGGAAAGGTGCCACAAAACCCACTTGGATGCGCTGCTCAAAAACGTTTGCCCCCAGGAGCTCTCTGAGAGAAAGAGGCCAAGCCAGACCAAAGCAGGCTCATGGGTGCCCTGTCTCGTGACAGGCCCTGCTCGGTTCCTTTTATCCTCTGCTCACAGCACAAGGCTGGGGCCTAACGTTGTGAAACAACATCCAAAAATGTAATCACTTCCCCAAAAAGTGCCTTAAGCAACCTCTCACTACTTTCTGAATTTTGAAGAATTACTCTTTGTAATATCTTACCTCGTGTCAAGTTTCCCCAACAGCCGCTGACTGAGATATGCTCTGATTCGGAAGAGAAAGTAGATGGATTAAGGAGACAGAATGTAAACATAATAATAAAGCAATCATTTACACTCTCTTTTAACACTATACTCAATATTTCTACCTTCCCAATGGTTCACATGGCATCTTTCTTTTTGAAAATTTGAAAAGCAATAGTTGACAATGTTGTTCTTCATAGTCCATCAGGGCTCATTTAATACTGGAAAAACATGAGGAAACAGCAGGGAAAAATACTGCTGCAATGAGGTAGAATCCTTGAGCTCTAGTTGTCTCGGTTGTAGTCTAATTTCCTGTGACTCAGTAATGGTAGAACGCAGGGCCTAACTGCAGAGCTGTACAGCACTAAAGTCCCAAGAGAAAAACTAAAGTTCAGGAGAATGCTCTAGCAAGTAGCATGCATGCCCTTGGGTGTAACAGTTTGAGAACACTGTCTTTCTTACCTTTTGATAAATACAGCTTCTCACAGTCAGAAGTGTTGAATGTGCTAGAATCTTCACAAATAATGTTATTTTACATAGAAGACTATGGGACTCTAAGCCACATACTGGTTTGTCCTTTAGAATTATCACCACTGCTACTTTAGCTCCTGTTTGGCTAGGAAGTGGAACGATCCGTTCAATCAGTGGATTTACTAAGTCTCTCCTTGAAGCCAGGCATGTACTGCTCTTCAGGTATTTGCCAGTCAGTGGGAAGGCCCTGACCTTGCTCCCGCAACACATGATCTAAGAAGAATGCACACACTAAACAGGCAGACAAGCAAATGTCTACACGTATCATTACATAATTTTGTTAAGTGTTATATATTAGTCTGCTCTGGTTGCCATAACAAAATACCACAGACCGGGTGGCTTAAGCAATAGCAATTTATTTTCTCACAGCTCTGAAGACTAGAAATTCAAGATTTAAGGTACTGGCCAGTGTGGTTCCTGGGGAGGGCTCTCTTCCTGGCTTGCAGATAGCCGCCTTCTAGCTATGTCCTTCTATGTGAGGCAGGGCTAGGAGAGAGCAAGCACATGGATGGCACTCTGCTGTCTCATTCTCTTAGATTAAGGCCCCACCCTATGACCTCGCTTAACTTTTATTACCTCGTTGTAGACCCCCGTCTCCAAATCAAGTCACTTTGGGGAGTAGGACTTCAACATAGGAATTTTAGAGAGACACAACTCATTTCATACATGTTATCAAGGACATTTAAAAGGTTTGTGATTCTAAATTGCCACACCACTTTATCAACGAGTAACTTGACAACAAGCAGCTAACTGGCCCATCATCCTCTGAGGGTTTCCCGGCTTTGTCCCAATGGAGCAGACAGTTCTGTGGGATTGCGAGCCCCAGACAGAAATGGCAGAGGCCAGCCTACCACCTCTGGAAACTGCCTTGGTCTCCGTTGGGAATTGGTCTGTCTCCTTCGCTCGTTCTCTTAGCTGTGTGATCTCCCTCTGTCTTACATTGCTGCTGGTGAGGAAGTGGAATCCCCGGACCTTACTTCATCTCTAAAAACAGATACAGCCCTTAGCACAGAGTTGTTATTCATTTCTTTGGGATGCAGCTGTAATGATATTTCTTGACTATGTGTCATAACAAGAATAAAGGGCCCAGTAAACCCCTAACACAATAATCTAGTATATGTACCAAAGAATGCAGAGTTTGGAATGTTATATTTAATTGCTGAATTCAAACATATGAAAAGAAGGCTTAGATGTATATCTGACCTGTGATATTTTTAAGTATTTGGGATTAGTCAATTTTTAAATGTATCTTTTTAAATCTGACTTTACTAAAATACAAAGCAAGAGGTAATTTGCAGTCCCTCCAATCTCTATGCAGGAATGATGACATAGCATAATCAGAGAGAAATGAGCCCAATGTAGGCAAATTTAAGGAACACCATGTGTCTGATAGTTTTCAGACTGCTTCTAAAATTTTAACTATAATAGGTCAGTCTGTGTGTTAACCAGCATTCTCCCGAGAAACAGAACCAAATATATATATATATATATATATATATATATATATATATAGAGAGAGAGAGAGAGAGAGAGAGAGAGAGAGAGATTTTAAGGAATTGGCTCAGTGATTATAGCGGCTCAGAGAGCACTAAAACTGATAGGGTAGCCCAGAAGACTAGAGGCTTGAGAACCAGAGAATAACTGCCATCTGCTGACAGATTCGCTCTTGTTTGGAGGAGGTCTGTCTTTTTGTTCCATTCAAGTCTTTAACCGATTGGATGATGCCCACCCACACTATGGAGAGCAATCTGATTTACTCGAAATCCATTGATTTAAATTTTAATCTCGTCCAAAACATAAAACATTGTCACAGAAAATCCAGAATAATGTTTGATCAAATATCAGCACTGTGATCTGGCCAAGTTGATACATAAAATTAATCGTCATAGGCTGATCCTTCTATATGACAATAGCTGTAGGGATCCTAGAACAATATAAATGGAAAATGACAAAAGCATTCATGCAGATGTGACTGAACCCACATTTCAGATTGCTTCCTGTAACCTCAGAACCCCTATTTCAAAGCAGCAGTAGATTGTTTCTTGTTGTGCTTTCTTTTCTCTGTCCCCTTCATTTGGACGTTATGGCACCTGATATTTTAGTTAACGGCTAACATGTACGTCGTAGAAGAACAATTAGCAAATTCATGATTGGTTGTCTAGTTTTTTCCCCTGTGAATACAGTGGTGATAGCTGTTTATACATAGAAAGATTGGCATTTCCTCCCTTCTACCTGCAGCATGTGTAATTTTCAATTTTAATGTGTTAGATAAGAGGATAAACTACTCATAGCTTAGAGTAACACCAATAAGGAGTCCAGAGAGTTGCAGGCAACAG
>NW_017731463.1:1432724-1433871 GCF_001890085.2 Hipposideros armiger | reverse complement strand
GAGAAGATAAGAAGCTGGTGACCTTGAGTCATGTGTTTTGCAAATCCAATCATGTGGCATGATCTTCACAAAAGAGAGCTTATTCTGCTTTCTACAGCACGGATCTCTATATCTATAAGCGTCTTGAAGTTCCCCCTGTCAACAATGGTGTACAGTCATGGTGTATGTCACTTCTTCTTTTACCAGTTGATCAATACTTTTGTGTCTGAGTAACATTGCAAAGCAAGCACCAGTGTCTCATATCAAATGACACTTAATCTCTTGGTTAGTTCAGTCATAAGGCTTTTCCTCCTTTTGATTCTTTTCCCTTATATTGTATTGCAATATGATTTATCAATAGTGTAATACATACTTTTTCTAGTATATTTATAATCATCATAGAGGCAAAATAATTCAGAGAGTTTTAAATGAAAGCTTTCCATGTGTGATTATGTTCGTGTGAGTGTTTGTCTCGAAATGTTGATAAAACTATTCTCAAAATACACATCACTGGTGATTTGTTAGGATAGTATTAGGAAAAAGGATGTATTTTGAAATTATAGCAACAACAAATGCATTCATTTTCTGACTTTAATATTTAGGGGGTAAATGTGATTCTGATTTGGTTATTCACCAGAAATAAATGTTTAAAATCCCTTTAACAATTTTTAAATAGTTATATTTTGTTAAAGCAGACAGAATGTTCAAATTCATTGCTATTCTAAAGTGATATTGGATATGTGTACATTCAAACAGATTTTAATTTTCAACTCTTTCCAAGCCCTTTCATTTGATTGTTTTTATAGACTTTGAAATTTCACTTACTTAGAACATAATCATGTTTGGAATTGCTCGGTCTATCAGAAATCAGAGTTGAAAATTGTGAGAATGTTACTACTTACATAACTACTCCTTTAACTCTCTTTTCAGATAAAATATTGGCAAATACAGTTAGATAGACATCGGTTAAAAATGTCAAAAGTTGCTGATAGGTAAGTATTTCCAGATGTCCATATAAATTTAAAAATTTCATACAACACTTAGATGTGTTAAAAATGGAAAGGGAATTATTTTTGGGAGGGGAGCTGAGAAAAATGATTGGAACCCGGTAAGAAATGTTATTTTGTTTTCCCTTTTTTACACGTAGAAAACTTTCAAAGATCTCTTG
>NW_017731463.1:1428595-1431761 GCF_001890085.2 Hipposideros armiger | reverse complement strand
AGCTAAAAAAGAAAAAAAGGACAACGGAAATGTTTCTTCTCTCTAGTCTGCTAAGTTACACGGAACAGTATGTAGAATATGACCCGTTCCTTGTGCCACCTGACCCTTCTAACCCATGGCTATCTGATGATACTACTTTCTGGGAACTTGAAGCAAGGTAAGTGGCATTTTCTCTTCCCTTTAAATATTTCACTTATTTCAGGGTCGGAGTGAAATAGCAAGAATACTACAGCTGATTAATCATAAAGGTGATTTTACTGTGTCTGATGTAAAGTTCGCATTGAAAGTAATGGTTTTGGAACCTTAGATATTTGTATTTGTATTAATATTTGCATTTCCTGAAGGACTGGCACAAAGTTACAGGTGTAAGCGTTTTAAGGTAGACTGGTCAGAATTGGGATCTTCAGTTATTTAAATTTAGCTCATTGTTTTTAGCTCCCTTGAAAATCCACATCGTCACAAAGGCCCATGTAGTCAAGTAAAATGAATGCTAAACCATATGTTCTTAAGCCCAATACAAGTATGCCATTATACATGCAATTTTAAAACAAAATGGTGTTACCTTAAACACTCTAAGGAAAACTGATAAGAAGATGACTTCTTAAGAAATCCAAAGTGTAATGTAGGACCCCCTGGCTTCTTTCATTGGGTTGAGTACTATGTCATCAGTCTTGACAGAGTCAAAAGGAGGTCATTGCACATCACTTTACAGCGTGATATTTAGAAGTCTGTGGCACTGCTCTAGGTTGGATTTATGGACCTTCTCTTTGTTTTGCGTCCTCCCAGTGGTTCTGAAATGCTTGACAAGTGCACAACTCTTCATCTGTGAGTTCTAGATTTCATAGATGAGGAAGCTGGAACCCCCAAATAGTCTTACTCTGCCAGGATTAGGCCACACATTTCATTGACAGCCGAGTTCTAAATTAGGATTTAGACCTTCTGGTTCCCAATGCATTTTCTTCCAGTACAACCACCACCATGAGACTGCATTGTGTAATGGGGAAGAAATTGGGCTCTGGGGTCAGAATACAGCAATATTACCTCTTATCACCTGTCTGACATCAGCAAGTTATAACCCTCTTTTGTGCCTTGATTTTTTTTATCTATAACATGAAAATTATAATAGTACCTATCTCTGTCAAAAAAAACTACAAGTCCATCTAGAATACCTTCCCACCTAATGCTCACTAAACATTAGACTTTATTATCAATGCCTAATTTACACATCACTAGAATTTCATGCAGAGTCATCAATCATATTTTTTTTCTTGAACATTAAAGATGGGATCTTAAAGGTATATGTGATTCTTAGGGGAAATGTAACAGCAGAAAGGAATGTAATGAAAGGAATGTATTGGGTTGTGTTTTATCTCCTATAGCAAAGAACCCAGCCAGCAGAGGGTGAAACGATGGGGTTTTGGCATGGATGAAGCGCTGAAAGACCCAGTTGGGAGAGAACAGTTTCTTAAATTTCTAGAGTCTGAATTCAGCTCAGAAAACTTAAGGTAAGACATGTTCTATAGATCTTATGCTACAAACCCGAGGTACCCACCTGTGATGGGCCTGATTATTTAGGACTTATTACTTATGTAGACTGATGACTCCCCCACCAACATCATGATGGCAGTATGAACCCACTGAATTTCTGCCACTTGATGGAGGAAAAAAAGGGTAACCAAGACAAAACCAGTCCAACGTTATCAATTCCTCATAATGATTAATTTTTACACTGTCTTCTGATCTATTTATTATATAAATTTGGTTCATTTGAAATGGACTCCTCAAAGAAGTGTAATACCTAGATGAATGATTGGCAAAGTGGAAAATGGCCAATAACATTTATGCGATTAAATTAAAATATCACCTATTTATCAATATTGGTGTTCTTTGCATATTGTTTCTCAAGTCAGAGCTAGAAAAGGAGATTGGGGGCCTGTATCAAGTAACTTGAGACAAAACTATGGGGGCAACTCATTTACTTTGCACATTAAAATACAGCCTCAGGACAGTAGAAAGCAACACTACNCCACTAGATTAGGAGTTCCAATGGAGGAGGAAGCATATCTATCTTTGTTTACTTCTAGATCCCTAACGCATAACACTAACTATATCCAGCATATAGTAAATGATCAATAAACATTGAATGAACGAATGAAAGAAAGAAAGGAGAAAATTCAATTCATTCATTTCTGTCCTGTTAATAATTAACTCACAGCATTTGTACTACTCCTTGGGTTTAGGAATTGACAGGAATTGAGTTCCAGGAGGTTGGGGCTAGGACAAGAGAGGGGAGATCAGAGGACCTACCAAAGGTAGTCTGAGTTGGATGATTCAGATAAGGTTAAACCCAAGTCAAAATCTGTTAAAGAAGGGATAAAAGCAAACTAATGGAGCAGCAAACTGGAAAAATCAAGTCCAAATGGTCAGTGCATAGAACCAAGGGGTTAACATTAAGAAGAGAGAGAACCCACATGAAAACAGGTCAGAAACAAAACACATCTGAATTTGGAGACACTGGAAAGGTTGGTGATGGTTCTGAAAATTGGCTCATTCCACATATGGATCTACTCTTTTCTGATTTCATGAGTTTCTTATCACACCTGCCTGGTGACTTTAATATTGTGGGGTTCATACAGTTGTAATATGTCCTCATCCTTCATCCTCATGTCCCAAGAAAGAGAGCTCTCAGCCCACCCCCAAATTTTATTAGCACATTTACCATGTTCTCGCCATATAATCAATTATTTTGTCAAAGTTAATAATCACGTATTATTTTCAAAGAGTCATGCTTCTATGTTACATTCAAATGATGTTTATTACAGCAGTGCTTTTTGAATTTTGATGAGAAGCTTAATCAAAGATGTAGCAAAGTTACCTTACGGAATATCTAACACAAAATTACCTTTTAGAAAGTCTGTGACTACAAATGGTATTTTGTCCTAACATATTTCTTTTTTAATTTCATATAGTCCGTCTATGGTTTACAAAATGATATTAGAAGTCACAGTCCTACCCACACACCCATAACAGAAACTAAACCTCCAACAGAAGATGAGTTACAACAACAGGTGGGTTAACCTATAAAATTACCCGTTAATGGTTTACAGAGTAGCAGCTCTGAAAGCCAGATAGTGAATATTAGTAGTCAGTATTTTATAAGATCATT
>NW_017731463.1:1416877-1424537 GCF_001890085.2 Hipposideros armiger | reverse complement strand
CCCTTCTCAAGTTTATGGGATCAATACTTGCTAAGAATTTTTACTGGGACTGTTAAATAACATTTTATATATTAAGGTCACATCATCAATTATTGAGTACAAGAAAATATAAAAATATAGCAGAGGTAAATGATATTTTTAGCATTTTAATGGATGGAGAAGTGGAGTTTCCTCTAATTCTCTAAGTTTTGAAAAAAAAATGCTGACATTATGGGCATTATGATGAAGAAATAAGCAAGTAATGAACCTTACCAGAGTCACCTAAATAAAAAAATGGTTCCTGATCTCATTAAAATTATAGCCTCCTGGTGGATGCAGCAAAGAAAACAGATTAGGGCACAAAGTGATGGGGGTTTAGATTAGAGAAGGACAGAGTGATAGCTAACCCAGAGTTGGGGATCAGGAAAGACACCCTCAGGGAAATGGCTTCTAGGCTTTGATCTGGATGACAAGGAGATAATCAAGCAAAAAAGGGAGAAGAAAGAAGCTTTGGGGCAACGAGAATAGCATATATAAACTTTGTTTCATGAATTAATTGAATCACTGCTGACTTCTTAGTTCAAGCTTTAACTATTTTTTATCTCAATAATTCTATACCACACTAGGTTCCCTACTAAGTAATTACATATAAAATATTACATATTTCATATCTATATGTGTATCTATATGTATCTTCCATATGCCTATTATGTTTCCCTAATATATAGATAGATAGATAGAGATAAAATTTTTGAACACTTACTATATGCCATAATATGCTTTATACCCACTACTTTTATAAGTATGCCTGTGATATTATCACACACACAATCATCACAACAAAAATGAAATGTAAGTGTTCTCACCCCATTGTACAGACAAGCAAAATATGGTTGGGGAAGGTTGATTTTAACATGTTGTCTAAGTCAGATTGCTAATAATTGCATCCTAGGCTTTCTACCAACCAATACGAGGATACTATCCACTGCTCCCCAAATCCGAGCTCCACTGCTTGTGCCTCAGTACGTGGTGTCACAGCCTGAAGGAGACAAAACGGTTCAGTTAGCTGACAGAGCTAACTCCACTCAAATCAGCCTCAATGCATCTTATCTGAGCCACATAGTGCTAAGCACCTGCTATTTTTGGAAGTGCGGCACTTATATGAGCATTTTCCTCAAGTGTTAGCACATTAAAAAGTCCAGAAATACTGCTTATCGATAACTACTTTTTCCGCAGACTCAACCTATGCTCTCCTTGGGTCTCCGTTTTGCTCCTTCCTAGAGTAAATTCTAAGTAACAGTGATCACATGAGTTTTATTTTTGAGCTCCTAAATACATGTCACGCACTTCAAAAGTGCCCTTTCCATAATTGATCCTATGTAATTGCATGGAAACCTGCCGAGAATGGCATTAGCAGCCTATTTTATGGATGAAGACATCGAGGCTCAAAGAAAGGGAGTGTCCTTTCCATTTGAAATCATTATGATGATTACATCAGTAATGCTGTGGATAAAAGGCGATGATACTCGTAGGAGGTATTCGAGGGCGTGGTTATGAGCACATCATCTGCTGCAAGTTATCCGGGGGCAAACCCAGCTATGTCACCCATGCTGAGTGACCTTATCTTTATATCCTCAGTGCTCTCTTCTCCGAACCTGGGGGACATAATAGCACATCCACTAGAGAGCTGTAGGGACTGCATGAGTTCACATAGCTAAGTCACGTAGAATAGCGTCTGCCCCTGCTTATCAGTGTAGGCGTTGTCCTTATTTGCTCTTCGACCCTTTGATATTTTACCCGTATGTCAGAGTCCATCTGAGATGTCACTGCATCTATAGCAGTTTCCTAGAACTCCCTTTTCCAGCCCAGTGCTCACCCAGCAGGGGGGCTCCTTCCCGCCCTGCCTTCCCAGACTGTCCAATTTGTGCTGTTCCTTGAGAGCCTCTCATGTGCTTCTTGGTACTGAGGCCACCTGAACAGTTTACCTGTCTCTCTAGTTCTCTGAGGACAGATCCTTTCTTCCTCTTGATGTGTTTCAAGTGCGCTGGAAAGAGGTTGAATGGGCTTTGGTTATAAAACTATGCTCCCTCCAATTGCCTATTCCTGTTAGATTGTAGTGCTGAGATCTGTATTTTAGGAGGAAATGATCTTGAGCCTTCCCTTCTGAAAACAAAAGTGGGGGTTTCATTTTTAAGGCATTGTCTAAACTGGAGTATCTACTGTTACCTATATCTACAGAAAAACAATACCTAGAAACTGGAGAGTGACTAGAATGAGTAGCATTTGATATTCTAATTCTAGCTCAGCTGCTTCTTTCTGACCTTTCATTAATGCCCAAGTTAAAACTTATTAATGACAGTGATGAAGGTCCTGTTAATGGCCTTGCACTTCTCATAAGACTACAGGCTGGAGTGGCCCCCATCCCTCTCCCTCTCCATCTCATGATCACACCTACCACTTGAACAATGACAGTTCCTGTTCAGGATAACACAGACCTAGTAGCTCCTCTTTCAAGTGTATTTTATATTAACAAATGATGACCTACATATTCATCTGTTCAACTTTATTGCTAGATCTAATGAAAAAGATATAGAGCAAATGGAAAGAAATAAAATCCTTGAATATAATGCAACCCTTTATTTTTAGACATTTCTATTTGCTCTTATCAACCAAAACATATTTTTTCTTATACAATATATATTCTATAAAGTCTATGAAATATATTTCTATATTTAGAAGTAAATCAATATGTATTTATTTTTTCCAGAGCTCCCGAAGTGCTATGAAGCCTCTGCAAATTTAAGCCTTTTAAACAATTGCATGTGAAAGCTTACTGCTTCTGTCATTCCATAGCTCTGCATTAAATAGCCTAAAATTAGTTACTTGTCCTGATTTCTCAAGCTAGGGCCTGTTCTGATCCTTGTCCAGGCCTCTTTTAACTCCAGTAAAGCTTCACTTTAATTCCCTTGCCAGGTAGAGCAGAAAATCCTCTCCGTACTAACCCTCATTGCGCAAATGGACGAAAGATCCAAAGAATACAGTATAATGCACCGTGTTATCCCCCAATCATCTGCTGTTCGTCACCCACCCTGTATACTCTGCCAACTTCCCTTCCTCCCAATAAATGGGTCTTTCTTACTGCTACTTTGCTTCAGTACAGTTAAGGTTGCATAGAATCAGGGCTCTGGCAGATCTGCTTTTAATAGCAAACACTTAAGAGAGATTGTTTTCAATATTTCCTTCTGAAAAATGTTAAACCTTTTAATACAACTAATAAAAAACTCAGGAAAGACCTGATATAGGAAGCCCTCAAGAGAAAGCGACTTCGTTATCATACATCACTGTGAATTGTAAGATCACTAAGAATTTTCAGACTGAGACATTGGAGTTAATGCTGGTGTCACATTTTGAACAGGTTCTGGCTAGCAGTGGAGGACCTGAAGAAAAGACCTATCAGAGAAGTCCCCTCCCGAGTACAGGAAATATGGCAAGAATTTCTGGCTCCAGGAGCCCCCAGTGCCATTAACTTGGATTCTAAGAGCTATGACAAAACCACCCAAAATGTGAAGGAGCCTGGACGATACACATTCGAAGATGCTCAGGTTGGTGCAAGGGTGAGACTCACATTATGTCGCACATGTGCTCCTGAGAACTTGACAGTTGAGATACTTTCATTTTATTTTCATCTTCGTTGGCAGCTCTGTCTAATACTGGGGCTGCCAAAAAAATGTATACACATGACTTGTATTCATCTTTTGTTATTGGGATATATTGAATATTATGATTTTAATATCATTTTTTCCTTTCTAAAAATATATATACATTTTTTGGCACCCTCTGTAGAAGAGAACAGAGACTCTTTAGAGTAACCTGTTTTTAAAGCCTAAGAATGTTTTGTGATTTTGTGTGTTTTTATATGAAAATTTGTTGAAGGGTAATACTTGAAATATTTGAAAACTTTTACTTCATTTTCTACTCTGTTTGTCACCCAATGTGAGAGCAAGCATTTATCTAATGATGGCCCTATCTCAGTGACACATACTTGAAACCTTTAAAGTGTCTTCCAATATGGATATTCTAAGATTCTGACATTATTAAGTTATTCAATATTATAAATAGTCAGAACTAAACTAAATTAGCTTAAAGTTAGGTCAAACTCATAAAATTAAATTCTAGATTTAAGCACTTGTTAATTTTCCAAGAAAAAAGTTTAATCTGCAAAAAGAAAAAAAAAGGAAATTGATATTAAGATATTAACTTCCTAAGACAAAATTTCAGTGTTTTTTCTTAAGCTGGATGTAATTGCCTCGTTAGGAACAATTTGAATTTTCATGTTCTCTAAAAAATATTATTATTCTCAAGAAGAAAAATAAACTTGTAGTGAGGGGATATTATTTCCTAATGATGTGTTGGAATTGGCCTTTAAATCAGAACATGCATACTTCATAATTTCTTAAGCAATTTTTAGAAAAGAATATTAACTCTCCAAAGTAGCTTGTATTTTAAACAACAGTGCTATTAAAATAAAATGTAGAAGATAAAGAATAAGATACACAAATGCCCTTCCTTATTTTTAGTCTCCATAGAAAACACAATTCTCCTTGGCTTTGGTTTAAGGAAACAGACCACCACAGGCTGAAACAGCTAACCAAACGCCCATTCTCCTTGGCTCTGCCATGGTCTTTTGTATGGAAATTATTATATTCTACGGAGATATATGAGAGAGAGCAGGATAAAAATTCTGGCCATACTGCTTACTTCTCTGCTTGTTTACCTTTCGTTCACTTCAAGATAGCATTTCAAACATTTTTCTAGAGCCAACAATGTGTAAAACATTTGGAATGACCCCCCTGACCCAATGCTTCTCTTGCAATTAAGCTCAGATGTTTAATTCCAGTTTTTTGGTGTTTTGTTTTGTTTTAATCCTATCTTCAAAAATATTATAGAAATTCCTTGCCATGGTTTGAGAAGAGACACAGTGTATGGGTAAGAAAGCAGGTACTGGAACTAAGTGGCCTGGATTCTTCTCTGAGCTCTGCTCTGTGGCCTCTTGCAAGTACTTCACTTTTCCGTGCCTGTTTCCTCATATTTAAAGTGGATATGAGAATAGTTACCTACCTTGTGGAGGTTTTGTGAGGATTAAATTTACTAATATAGGAACGCACTTAGAAGTGTGCCTGGCATGTACTCAAGGATGTTTCAGCACTTAACTATATGCAGAGCTCCATACTCTTCTAAACACTGAGCTTCTTTTACTCCTCACAGCAACTCTGCTTTACACATTAGAAAATTAAAGCTCACCGAGATGAATCGATTGGTCTCAATTTGCACTTTGTAACTGGTAGATCTTGAGCCAGCTAGTATGTGAATCCCAGAGTACTTGACTCCAAAACAAGAATTCGCTCCCCTTTCCCACCAACAAACTCTGTCTGATCAGTTCCAAATGTACTGTACTCTTGGAGATGAACCTTGGGCTAGGTATTGAGGCTTGATCGTGAATGTTTTGAAGTAGATTCAGAATAACTCTATAAATTATTCCTGGTGTGAACCCGAGTCATTTCGAAAAGTATATATTTTCTCTAAATATGTAGAGATGCGGACATCCAGATACTCTCAAATAGTTCACAACTCTACTGCTCACTGCTATTTCACTAGACTAGAAAGACCAAGGAGCATTACAGTCCCTTGAGCTGCAACAGGCCAGAGCAGAATCTCCCGAAATTGGGCCAACAATACTGAAGTGGATAAATACATTTTTCTCTTGACTTCTCTGTTTACCAATATTTATCATGAAAATAGAACACTGCAGACTAACTAGGATTAAATTGTTATTTACCTCATTTGTCACCAAATGAGGAAAAAAAACACAAATTGGGAGATAAAGCCAATAAATATCACAAAACTTATTTTTGGACTTGTGCTCTGGCCCAAAATGGACGTGGGTGACAATTTTCCACATAATTTGCACCACAGAGAGATGATTCATATGGGCAGTCTGCACCCTCGCAGGACATGTGATGCCAAAGGTATCTCGGATAATCACATCATTCACTTTTGGCCTTTTTTAAGAGATATTTTAAGATTTAAGATTTAAGAGAATTTTAAGAGATAACAGACTCATTTATATTCTCAAATAATATGTAAATCAACACCTTGATTTGAAATCACTTTATGATCTTCTGTTAATGAAATTCCATTTTTTTAAACGACTGGATATGGTTTACGTTCTTTGTAGTTCCTAAACCGGTTTAAACCTTGAATCATGAATAAACTAATAAATGTGAGGATCAACATGTTCTGTACACACAAGGTATTTTCATCAACATCATTATTATTATTATTTCTAGCTCCTTCCAGATTTGTTTTTGAACAGTGTGTTGTCTTCGTATCACAGTATCTGTTTTTTTTTTCTGAGAAATAATAAAGAAACACCTCAACCATTATTTCTTTTTAGGAGCACATTTACAAATTGATGAAAAGTGATTCATACCCACGTTTTATAAGATCCAGTGCCTATCAGGAGCTTCTACAGGCAAAGAAAAAGGTATTGGTTCTTTGTGACCTTTGCTCTTGTTCTCAGTCATAATTATTTGGAATAGTTACCTCCCCAGGGCCCAGGGTATTGGACAAATGGTAAGTGAACACACTCCAAGACCCTCCCCCAAACCTTTGCATTTTATAAGAGCCATTTCAGTTGGTTTTGTTTGTGTTTGTCGATCGCTTATTTCTTTTTTGTTTTTTTGTGTGTGTGTCTGTAGATGTTCATACTTTACAAAGCTTTTTAGAAGCTCTTTTCATGTTTCATGCTAGTCTTCTATATGCCTCATTCAAGGAAATAAAAAATTACAATAAAAAAAGAACAATGTCATTAAGTAAAATACTTGAGAAAGGTTTTCTTTTTCTAGTAGACTAGAATGTATGTTTTGGGTCACATAACGCCATAACTGAAAATACTCATTTTTTTTCGAGAAGAGTTGTGAAAGTGTAGTAATGTTTGTTTGTAAATATTTTTCACTTGGTGTATTTTCTGAATCACTTGGTATCCCTGCAATGAATTTTACACACCTAAGGTGGTAGCCAAGCACATTTTAGCAGAGTTGCAGTAGACCTTATTACTCAATTAATATTTATAATCAAAGTCTCGCTTTCAATAGCACCTTATGTCATCAATATAACAAACAGGGTACGGAAAATCTGGATATAAGCATCAGCTTTACTCATTATTTCTTAATGTTAAAAGCATTTGTAACTTCTTGAAATCCTGAGTTGAAATTGTAATTCATATAATTCATGATCATCATTTAGGCTAATGGGATTTTTCGAAGTCCATTCATTGCCTTTACAACTTGAAATAGACACTCTGTAGCTGCAGTGTCCAGTACTGTAGCCATTAGCAACAAGGGGTTATTTAAACTTAAAGTAATTAAGAGTACATAAAATTCTAAGAAAATGTTAAGTTCTCAGTGGTCACAGCCAAAGGCTTCTGAAATATGAGACAGCACAGAATGAAATTTCCATCCTTTCGAAAAGTTCTATCCTGTAACAATGTTTTGCAAAATTAATACTGTTATCAACAGAAATCCAGTCCTGATAGAAAATTATGAGGAAATTCTGAAGATAGGTGGCTAGATCTTCAAATATTTAGACTTTGAAAATGTCAGCATAAAACCTTCACAGATCT
>NW_017731463.1:1412937-1415487 GCF_001890085.2 Hipposideros armiger | reverse complement strand
TTGAATTCAACAGATATGGCTTTTGTTTTCAGTTTCCGTCAAAGATCTTTGTGGTGGGGAATGTTAATTACTTCTGTTTATGAATTGCCAGTTTTGACTGTGCACAGAGTATTTGAAAGACTTTGAAAAGCAGTGTGTACTTTGAACATTCAATGTGATTGCACAAATTAAAGGGCTGGAAAACTCAGGACTCCAGGAATTAATCACACTATAAACTTCATGGAATTTTGGCTGGCCCGGTGGGAATCTCTGACCTTTAATATAAATTTTTTCTGATGATGCCTCCTAAGTCACCATGGGAAGATAAAGACAATGTAAAAGAAATGCCTCAAGATGTTAGTGGAGAAAGTGGCACACTGCTCTGCATACTGTTTAAGAATTGCTTCAAATTCATCCTTTTTGAATATTCTGCTGACAGAATATTGTTCTTGAGATTGGAATGGAAATTTCTGTGATAGAATTAAAACTAATAACACAGTGTAAGGAAGATGGAAAGGGGAAGAAAAATGGTTGTCTTTCCTCCAACACCATCCCCAATTCTGATGAATTTCCCCAATTCTTAAAATATCACCATATTTGTATGTTTGTTTTTTAGATTCCACATATAAGTGAAATCATATGGTATTTGTCTCTCTCTGTTTGACTTATTTCACTTAGCATAATAACCTCTAGGTCTACCCATGTTGTCACAAATGGCAAGATTTCAAATTTTTTTGACACTGAATTATATATATAACCTACATCTTCTTTATCTAATCATCTATCAGTGGGCACCTAGGTTGCTTCCATGTCTTGGCTATTGTAAAAAACGCTGCAGTGAACATAGGAGTGCAGATGTCTTTTCAAATTAGGGTTTTCATTTTTAAAGGAGTAGAGGGCAGTGGGTGGAAAAGGTGAAAGGGAATAAGAGGAACAAACTTTTAGTTATAAAATAAGTAAGTCACTGGGATGGAGTGGACAGCACAGGGAATAGAGTCAATAATACCGTAATAACTTTGTACAGTGACAGATGGTTACTAACTTATTGTGGTGATCATATTGTAAGGTATGTAAACCTAGACTTACTATGTTACACCTGAAACTAATATACTACTCTATGTCAACTCCACTATAATTTTAAAAAATTGCACCACCTTGTCACACGCTGCAAACTTTAAGAAAGGATCAATAAGAAATAAAGGGAAGCGAGGCTTAATCATCTACACCTTCAATAAAAATTTGCACATCACCTGTCAACTATATTCCTGACATTGTGCTATGCCTTGAGGACATGTAGAAGGTAGAGACCTCAATTGATAAAGTACATAATGGTGTAAACAAAATGTTATGATGTACAGGTGAAAGATAAACGATTTCTACTTGGTGTTAGGGTAGTGAGGGAGAATGGATAATGTGAGAATTTTCAGAGGAAGTTACAATTAACTGGATAAACAGGATTCTATTAGAGCAAGAAGGGTAACCATCCTTTTAAGCAGAGGGGAGGAAAGGCTGGAATTGCTGAAGAAAGACAAGTTGAGTAAAGTTGATACACACACACACACACACACACACACACACACACACACATCTATACCGGGGGTGGCCAAAAAAATGTATACACATGACTTATATTCATCTTTTGTTATCGGTATATATTAAGTATTTACAATTTTAATACATTTTTTTCTTCCTTAAATTGTGTATACATTTTTTGGCACCCCTCTGTATATACACACAGCATACTAATTTTCAGATAACCTTTAGGCACAATTGTCTAGGGTTAATTCTTTTTCATCCAGGAAAATTAAAAGTAATAATTTTATTGAATATTTTGTTTTGGTGGTACTCTAAATGGAGTAAGGAAATTAGAAAGGCTCTCTGATGTCAATAGAGTACAAATGATTATATTTATTTTATTAGCCATGAGAAGTAAATTTCTATCCTGAAAATTATTTATGTACAAAAATAAAAATGAATGTACTATATACATCATTAAATCTTCTGGTGGTTAGTTTCCATTAAATTTCGCTTTGAGTCTCATTTCTTATTTTCCCTTTGTTCAGTTTTCTGACATGGTATGATTACTTATAGTTGTGTTAGGCATCCTAAGTACTTACGTAACTAATTTTATGGGATACCTGCATAGGAACAGTAAAATAATTTAATAGAAAGTAAAGAATGAGTAATTTTATTATAATCAGATAGACATAATGGAAGAAAGAGGGAATTTAAATAAACAATTTAAGAAGTAATAACTTGCAGTCATTGAGTGTCTGCCATGAAGTAGGCCCTGCATTACGCACTTTATATTATCTGTTTTAATTGAACCCGACCCTGCAAATCGGGTATTATTATATTCATTATTCTACTCATTTTACAGGTGAAAAAACTGAAGGGTCAGAGGTGGTACATAATTTTCCCAGAATCCCACAGTTAGTTAGGGAGCTGGCACTGACTGAAAATGTATTTTGTTCCCCAGTTCTTCCCCTTCTCACCGATCCTCCTGCTCCTTGATATTTTCCCACCTGGTAGAAGATAAATATATAAATCCTGCCACCTGATGGTTTCCTC
>NW_017731463.1:1381751-1409929 GCF_001890085.2 Hipposideros armiger | reverse complement strand
CAAATTCACTTGTGTTACTCAGAGTAACAGGCCTCCCTTACCAATCGGCCCTCACTCTGTCAAGAATTGCAGTCACTTTCAGCTTTTCAAGGATTGTAGCCTCATGCCATTTTTTCAAGACTACAGGCAATTTCTATTCCTTGGTCAAATGATTGTTTAACTTGGTTTTGATTAAATGCAAAATGTAGCATGAATTTTCTCTATATACCCTAACAACCACCAAGATTACACACTGAACCCACCCTCTCCACCCAGTATAATCTATAAATAGTATAGACTCCGGGTTTGGGAAACATCTCCAGACCAGCTCTGGAGCAATGCTAGGAACAGGGCAATCAGGGTCAGACCTGCTCATGGGGACCCCTCTGCTGCTCATTTGGTCTGGACATTGTTTCCCCTTAGGACTGAGCCATGGCCCTCTTGTTGGGGGCTCTAACCTCTGCTGTTGGGACTCAACAGGCAAGTGAGTGCAGACAAGCTCTGTAGGTAAGGATCCTGGAGCACCTCCAAAAAAACTTTATAGACTTGTCACTGGGCTTGCTCACCATGAAGAATACCAACAGAGAACACTGACTTAATGATCGGATCCACTCATTTTTATTATTGTTCTTCTTCTTGTTTTTACATATCGTTTTACTAGTTCTCATTTATTCAACATATATTCAGTTTTGTCTGTATGACAGGTTATATGCTACTCCTATGTGGTGAACAAGACAGCCTGTCTTTAGGTTTATGCCCTTTGATATCATTGTCTTCCACAAGGAAATAGAGACAAACCTTAGGGTATTCAGGAGGTCATTTTCTATTTAGACAAACTGATACTAATGAAGTTGCAGCATAACCCAGCCTCCGTGGACTTAGTGAGGTCCTCGCTTTATGTGAACGTCCCTGCAGCAAAGCAGACCATCCACCTTCACTTTAGGATGTTCTTTTCCAAGCAGATCAGGAACTGTGAGAAGGAAGGTTTGATTTCGTGTCTGTGTACCTGTGAGTTTACCTTAAGGAGGACTTCGTGCACCTTCTTTTCTGGTTGAGGGCTCTAGATTTTATTACTGAGGTTGCATGTCTATTCGTATAGATAAACTATGTTAGAAAATTCCCACAGCACCTTAAGGAAATATACTTTACAAGCCGGTCATTGGGTTTTCCCGCCATCGATATTACCAGTAAACACATAAAGTGAGTCTGGCCAAGGATGAACTATTTCCTCCTCTTGTTTCTCTTATGGACCTGAAACTCACCTCATTTATCATTTTGTTGCTGGCATACATGGCTATCCATCTTGTTTTATTGAAACTGAAACTGCTCAGTGATAACTCGCCCGAGAAAGCAATTTTAGGTTCCCTGCAGCATGATGTAAGTCGATTGGTGTGAAATGTATCAGACTACGTGGCCTATTAGGCTTGGACACTCTATCTTTATTTCCCCCTAGTAGCATCATTAGTTCTCAAGTGGCCATTCAAGTTCTATGAGCTGTGAATTGCATAGTGGATTTTGGTCAGAAAGCATCTAGCACCATCCCGGGGGTCCCTAAGGAATGTTCCAAGGTTACTGAGTGGACAGTCCCCAGTGGGAAACATCCCCCTCACTGCTCGTATGCCACAGGCAGAAGTTTCAATAGCATTTCCCCAGGTACTGTTTTCATATACCTGAGGCTTTGAATTTATGCCAGTGGCTATGAGGCCCCAGCCACCTATGCAGCTGGAGACCATCTTTGGAGTTCTGTGTAACACGTTTGCAACCCAATAGTACCCATGGATCTATCCAAGCACTACCGGATTCTTTTATCTAACAACAACAACAAAAAAACACAGTTAGTGAACTCCTACTATGGGTCAGTCACTTTGCTCCTGGTCTGAGAATACATAGATAATGAGACATAGCCACTACTCTGAGGAAGCTTGTAGTTTGTAAGAGGACAGATATGAACAAAAATAACTAATTTGGGGGTGCCACAAATGTGGACCCAAGGTGGTTCATTCTTCTCATGAGAGTTAACTGCTTAATGAGCAGAGCTAGCTTCCTACTAGCCTACTCATGTAAATCATAGCAGTAGTGTTTAAAGTAGCACAGAGTAGGCAACAGAAAGAGAGTTAAGAACCTAACTAAGCAAGAGTGTGCCTACTAAATAGCTTGGCAGCTGGCCCTGAAGGACAAAGAGAACAAATGTAGAACCAGGAAGAGGGACTAAGGATTTGACAAGCTCAGTTGAATTCCACACAAGGGCTGTCATGGAGGTTTCCAGTTAGAAAAAGGTTATCAAGAAGATAGCTTGTGTCTGGATATATGCAATAGGCCATCTTCATCAATGCAGAAGATGAGGGTGGAGGGCAAGTGAAGAGAATCTAGAGATAGCAGGACATGTTTGCAGGATCAGCAGGTACTGCGTTCATTCCCATTTGAAGCACTTGGGGCAGTGAAATAGAGGAAGCGAAGGAAGAAGGGTAAGACTTTTAGCACCAATACGTTTACAGGTAGGCTAGAACAGTTTTGAGCCAAATTTACTGAAAGAGTTGACAGTGAAAAATAAACTTCTAACTGTCTCAATTAGGAATCGTAAGAGTTATATAATATTCAATACATTATTTTACATTATCACTTTGATTTTATTTGAAGATATGTGAACTTGAAGTACTACTCAAATAGGATCTGCATCTTCTATTAAGGTACAATATTGTAGCTGATAAAGCCAGATGATTTGGAAAGTTTGCGTGTGTTTGTGTAGTTAGGATTACAATGTTTGACAAGCATTTGCAGGCGGCCAGCTCTAAAATTCAGCATCAACCTCAATTACTTCCTTGAGTTACATGGAATTGAATAGAATTACATAGAATTGAATAGAATTTCACCAGTCATCTAAGGGCAATACATTTGCTTATCCTTTTTATAAGTTTTTTTACATAGCTATGACAAATATGAATGGAGCTTAAATTGATAAAGATTGGGCTTATTATGTCTAAATTTAATTTCCACTAAAAGTAGATTCATATGTTTACTATTTCTAGGTAGGAGGTCACTTACTAGACAGCGCTGTATCATCTCCAAAGCCAACTATTTTCTATTTTCCCTTACCCAGCCTAAAGCCATATGATGTACGACCATATGTGTTCATCAGCATTCCTTTATGAAACAGTTTTCAGGAAAGAAAGCTGTTTTTATAGTGATAACAACAGTGGGTGTAATTTTTACTTTTCATAATTATGGTAATACTTACAGGCAATAACACTAAAATGGGTACAATGCTAAAATAGGCAATTTAAAATAACTAAACAACACATAGCATGATCTAAATTGCATACATGTTTATAGGTATACAGTAAAACCTTGGATTGCGAGTAACTTGTTTTGCGAGTGTTCCGCAAGACCAGCAAACATTTCTAATACATTTTAACATGGTAAACGAGCGATGTCTTGCAATACAAGTAGTTTGTTTCCGGAACAAATTATGCTCACAAACCAAGGTTTTACTGTATATATATTATGTTTATATCTGCAGACACTCTGCTGCATTTTCTTAGGCATTTTATCAAAATTCCATCAGTTTAATCATGCAAATTACTAATTAAAATGTCATAATGAACAGGGAGGAGGCGGAAGTCCACTTCTCCAGGAACTGGCATACCTTGACGGTAGCTGTTTGTTTAGTTGCAAACCTCACCTTTCTCTGTCTTATCCACTGAGATACCATGAAAAACTGTTACATGCCTTCCTTAGTTCAAGAAACTTTGTTTAAAGCAACCTCCTTTTCCAAGTCCGGTAAACCCTTTCTTAAAAAATGAATGAATGATCATGTACATGATAGAGATCTAATATAGTTTCCATGGGGAATTCTTTGCAAACGAATCATCAGAAAAGCAGTATGCCATTAGAAAAATGAGCAAAGGACTTGAACAGTTTTAATAGAAATAGCAGTCAATAAACATATGAGAAAACAAAACAATCTATTTTTACTAATAGCTGAGTATAATTCAAAAAACAACAAAATAACATTTTTCTAGGAATAGGTTACTTTTTAAAATGAAAACATCTGGTGTTAAAAAGAGGGTAAGAAAATCGGAGATCTCATACACTGTTAATAGGAGTATAAGTTACTCATCACTTTTCTCGAATAGAACGTTACAGACTGTGTCAAAGCTTCAAAAATCTCCTCTCACTTTTGATCAATAATTCACCTTCTAATAATTTAATCCTAAGAAGACCCAGATGTTCACACACATATAAGAGTATTCATCATGTCCTATAACTGCCAAATATATAACACAATCTGAGTATACAACAATTGTGAATTTATTAAATGCATCAAGGTATATCTACCTGACACAGCAATTAAAAATTAGATTTTAGAGCAGTGGTTTTCATCTTTAATTTTTTTGCCAGCCACACTGGACATAGTGATACATATGTACTTGTGTGTATGTGTGTATGTATACATTGTTACAGTTACTATATAAAATGTATTTGTGTAGGTTTATATATGTGTAGAACTAAAATAACATTTCAAACACAATGTTTCCTTATTATGTGCAACACATTCTGATATAGTCCAATCTATTCTATAACATTTAATGTTTTTAATGTTGGCAGCATCTTACCCACTAAAATTATGAATTTGAATAAAATATTAGTTTAGAAAAAATATATGTAATATGGATAATTGATTAAAATATAATCATTTTAATACACACATTACTCATAATAAGCTGTAACATACAGTATAATTTCAGTTTCATAAAAAATTAAAAAAACATATCTTTGTATAAAAAGCAGAAGGCTATATTAGTATTTAAATAACTGTATTTCAGGTAATGTTTATCTCTTCTTTACATTTTTCTATGTTTTCCTCATTTTTTCTAATAGATATACTCTGCTTTTATTTTGGGAAAATACTCTTAGCTAAAGAAATGAAAGGATTTGGCTTTACTTGTTCTTTCTCAATCCACAAAGGAAGCTAGTAATTAGTGTTTCAATGTAAATGTGTTCATAAACCATCTCTTTTTAGTACATAATAGAAAATTTTCAGTGTTCAACATTAAATACACCAGCTCAAACTAGCTCCACAATCCTTCCTCCTTTTCTTCTTTCCTTCCTTCCTCCCTTCCTTCTTTCCTTCCAAGTCTCAACAATTTGAGCTTATCTTTAACTTTCTAGGAACTCACATTTCTCACAGTTTTGCTAAAATAATTCCCTGTTCCAGTAAACTCATCTGCAAGTTTACCTAGGACAATTGGCTTCGTCTAAAGCAGGGAAGAGCTTTCCAATCGTCTGGCTTAGCTTCAGGTCCTTCTTAACACCTGTCCAGTTAGTTTTCTTGATAGGAGCAACCAGGACAAAACAAGAGTTGAAAAGACTCAGATTCTGTCAGTTAGTTAGTGACTCTATGGTGTACCAGTGTCCCCCTCCCCCCGCCACATCCCTCAGCCTATCGTGTGCCTCCTCCAAGTTAAAAGGTATTTATCCCAGGACATATGAATCTTGTTACTCTGGTTTCTAGAAGTTTATTCTTACAATGTGATTTCCAGCCTAGGAACTCAGCTCATGCAAAAATCAAGTTCACATTTGGGGACTTCCTTAATATTAACCTTGTTTAACAGCTGTCAGTTGCTTCACCAGCCAGGTGACTTGCAGAATTATGCAAAATGGAAGGTAAACGCATGAGGGCTGATTCTGAGAGCAAGAATCCAGAGAGGGGAAAGGCAGAGGAGCTCAGGGGCCAGTTAGCAGACTCCAACAAGGGCATGGGTAACAAACTCATCTTTGAAGAGAGGGTGGGATCTGAACAGGTAGGCAGCTGCATGGATAGGTGACCCGAGCTGAGAGATGAGCAGATAGGCCTGCCAAAGAACCCTTTTGTGGAGTAACAGTAGGCAGTTTGAAAGCCCAGGCAAGCCAGATTATGAAGGATTTTAAAATCCAGGCAAAGGTACTTGTGTTTATCAATGAAACAAGGGCATTCTTCAACCTGAGTAAAAGAACACAGTGATAACATCCTTTAGGTCAGCCTGTCATAGAGCGTACGCTGTCTGTGGTCCAACAGCATCTCGTGACCACCAGATGGTCGTCTCTTTTTATTATATCGCTGTGGAGCTGAGCATCTGGGCAGACGATTGGATCAGATACAACAGGGGAAAGTCAATGGCAAGATTTGCCCTGTCTTGTTTCTATTCCTTTCCCATTGCCTTCGGAACCTATGAGGCGTTCTGGAATGTACTTCTGAATCTACAGCAACATCTGGGAGAAAATAGGAGGCAATAACAGGAAACCAACAAGTAGGCACAGTAAGGAAATACAACAGTTGAGGTTAACATGTTTTAAAAAAATCCAAACGATGCTGACAATTCCCTACCCGTTTCTTCAAGCTCTTCCATGGCTGTCTTCTAGGAATCCACCTCTTCATTTCTCCTTGGTCTGTTTAATGTCTTCCAGACTGAGAGAGACGGCTGTTTATTTTTACGATGGTAATAAAACAAGTGGCTTAGTCACCTAAGTAGCTTCTCTCTTCTTCCCCTATGGGTTAGCGATCTGCACCACTTCCTCTTACTACTTTAAGACCGAGAAAGATTTTTTAAAATCAGGTAAAATGTGTCACTACTGATGGTTAACTTGGAAAAGCTAAGAACAAACACGTAGGTTATTTTGTTTTTGGGGGGGGGGCTTATTTTTCTCGTTATAACAAAATCTCTATGCAGCATTTAAGATAGGAAGGGGTTGGTTCGGTGGAGGTGAAGCTTTGTTGTGAGACACTAGAAAATCCTCTTTGTTTATGTGATAATTATATCATAGATTAAATAGACACTCTGTATTCACTTAGGTACCAGCTAAAGTCTGAGGTTTATTCTGTCTGGAAATTATGTGCGTCTTCATCTAGCATATTGCTCACTAACCAGATATAATCTTACAACATCTCATAGGATCTTGAGTTTTTGTTTTGTCTTGTTCTGAGTTTTTTGTCTTTGTCTTTCTCTACAGATTTGCTTCCAGTATAATCTATTTCCTTTAGAATCTGTCAAGAAAGGGTCTAAATCACATAACAAATATGTCGTCATTTGATTAAAAATAAGTATTCATACAGAACTCAATTGTAAGCAATATGATAAAAATTGCTATTGGTAAGCGTTTTTTAGCCCTTTTAGTTTCCATAATTAAGACGTTAGAACTTAGCCATAGAAATTTCACAGATTCTTCAAGTTAGAAAAATTATGAAAAGATAAGTTGCAAAGGGCTGATTCCACACAGCCTCCCAGGAACTGCAGAGAAAAGGATTGTTACAAAATGGCTGAGGTGCAAATACACCCTTTCCTACCTAAGAGAAAGATCAGTGTTCTTTTTAATTTAAGATTTTTCCCACAGAGTGAGCATCTGCTATTTCTTTGGGGACTAGAGTGGCACCTATGCATTTTTCTTTCCAGAACTTAAACAAGGCAGGACACGCCCAGGGTTTACGCAGAGATACATGTGCTCAGATCTTCAGATCTCCACAACGCCTTGGTGGTCCATGCTATTTACTGTGGCCCCAGAATGGGGGCCCTTCAGTCCTTTTCACCATTAGTTGTCCCGAAATTTGCCTTTTAGTTGTCTCAATACACAAAACAAATATCCTTATTACACATTTGGTAAGTCCTTAGCACACAAAATGTTTTGCTTTTTTTTTTTCTTAGCTGAGCCATCCTGCCACCTGTTGGCATCTCAGTGGCAGCTCAGCTCGGGCCAGGAATTGAACCAGAGACCCTGTTGCTCAGAGATTGTGCTCTTGAGTGAGCTCTTAACCAACTGAGCCACTCCACCGGCCCTCACACAAAATGTTTTGTGTGACTATTTTAAGATGCATATGTAAGTTTGTCCATTTCTGTGCATCTGTTTTTCTAATATCACAAAACCCCAGGTTTACTATAGGCCTGTGTTTCTCGATGGGCTTCCATGAATGAGTGTTTTTAATTATTTCCGGGGACAACACCCTAGCAGGCTAAACTTGTACCTCACTCCTTTTTTCTTAAGGAAGCCCAGATTGGGCCAAGTACTAATAGCTTCAAGGGTATTTGGGGAGAAAAAATTAGAAGGAAAATCATGTTACGATTTATTACATTTACAAAGATGACAGTCGTTTCCACAGTCCAAATAAAAAAAATAATTATATCTAAATTTTAAATGGATTTTTATCCCAAAGTAATGATTTTATTCTTTTTCTCAACAGTTTGAACCAAATTACATTAACCTGTAGTTTTAAAAGAAGCAGTTTTATATTAATTTCTTTCCCCGTCTCCTCTACTATACAAGAATTCACTCTTATGCCTTAACGAATATGTAGTTCTCGCCATCCCACAAATGGCTTTAGAAACAACAAACACTCATTAAAAATATGTTACTCAGCTTCAGAATGAATATATATGCACACATGTTTATATATTTACATTAACAACACAAGAGAATACAGTAGTAAATATAAGAAATGATATAACCTTCAAGTAGAGAAAACTGGTTTTTTGATTCTAACATTGTTTGCTTAACTGACTGCCCAGGTTGGCGATGGAAACGTGGTAAAATTTCACCTTCCAATTCATTAGCAATTATTTCTCTTCTCTGAGTTAAAAGAGTGACTTTGGGTCTAGGTGTCCTAATGAGAAAGCCTGTAACAGCAATAATAATAATGGTAATAATAGGATGAGATAATAGCCAACATAAATAGAGTACATAGAATGTTCCAAGAGTGGTTTTAAGCAATTGTATTATTTTTCAGAAAAAGCTTTTAAAGTAGGTGTTATTATTAGCCCCATTTTATGGATGAGAAAAAAAGCACAGAATTGGTGTCAAAGAGAAACAAAACATATTTTGTTTATAGGGCCAACATATAACGTAAAGTGAGGTGTATTGTTAACAATATGCTTTTTCTTTTCTTGCTTTTCCCCCCTACAAAGTGGTTAAAGCTAAATGAGAAAGACCTTTGCTAAACTTTGGTGTCATCTACTCTCAGTTGCTGAAAGCTAAGTTGTGAATCCTTTTCCCAAAAGTAAAAGAAAATGGTGCTTGTTTTTCACTGCCACTGCCTAAGTCAACAGCAGGGTCCTCCTCAGTTACTGTTCAGTGTGTAAAGAAAGCTTGAATTTTGAATTATTAATCATTTCTTAGGCATCTGGTCCTTTTACCAAAATGTGGTCCTGAGTGATGATTTCTCTCCCAACACAACAGCACCCAATTATTAAACTCTGAGTTACATTAGGTAGTAAATCAAAACTGACAAATTTAGTACCAAAATATTATATTTCTTAAAAAATATTTTGATTTTCCCTTATTATTTTAACCTCTGAGAAATACAAGTTCCATTCCATAAGCGAACCATCCATGTTTACACTAGAATGTATACAATAAGATATGACACAGAAATCACCAATTAACAATCTGCAGTTCTGATCAGAAATTTTAAATTTCTTTCCTCTTTAGAGTACTTGTAATTAACAGGGACAGTTTTGGCTTTCAAGATTTTCCTCCAAAATGAATACATATTCTAGGTATTAACACAATATGTGGAATCAGTGTAAATGGATTTTTCTGGGGTTGGAGTTGGAGGAAATCAGGTGGGATATGACAGGGAGATGTCTACAGTTTGAAGTAGGAAAGAAACAGACTTTTATCATCAGATATATAATTGGCGCCTTTATCTCCATTACTCTATAGCAGCGGTTCTCATCCTGTGGGTCTCGACCCCTTTGGGGGTCAAACAACCCTTTCACAGGGGTCGCTTAAGACCATTGGAAAACAAAAAGATATTTACATTACAATTCATGACAGTAGCAAAATTACAGTTATAGAGTAGCAACGAAAATAATTTCATGGTTGGGGGTCACCACAACATGAGGAACTGTATTAAGGGTCGTGGCATTAGGAAGGTTGATAACCGCTGCTCTATAGGGTAAGGGACAGACTCAACCTTGAGTTTCCACCAATCACACCCTCAAAAATGCATTTTATTTAATTACATCATACTCTATGAATATCTAGATATTTATAAACGCAACGCTAGTTCCAGCAATTGAACAAGAATGCATTCACATTGCTATCTTTCAGAGCAGCTTACTAAGTTTTGTTGTAACATGTTTTTAACCAGTTGCTAACCTAGGTGTTGCATCATTGCTAAGCCTCGATTGGACGTTTATGGACATGTTTTATGATTTGCTAATCTGTGCTGTGAACCCATCAGTCTGTTTGCAGTGGGGAGGAAGTGGGCAGGAGGGGTGGGAGGGTGGAAGGAGGGAGGATCATTTTGTTTGATGTGTTGGTGGAGGGGGGGAAGTTGGTCATGAAGTTGGAACTGAAATGTACCTAAAGGGTTCCGTTTTCACCTTTGCACAAAAATCAACTGCGATAAATAGATGTTACTCATCAGCAGGTTTTCAGTGATCATGCTGTTTTCTTTTTTTTTTTTATCCTTCTTTATATTTCTTCTCAGGGGAAATCTCTCACGTCAAAGAGGTTAACAAGCCTTGTTCAGTCTTACTAAAAGGATCATCTTGTAGCATGGACGCAGACTGAGTCGTTGCATATACTTTGTAGCTCTTTGTTGTTCCCTGGAGCAGAGGACATTAGACCAAGATGTTGCATGAGCAAAGGACCTGAATTGTTCTTTCTTTGTGTGCATTGACATTGCCATCTCCAAGGGACTCTACCATCTCAATGCCTCCATTTCAAAACGTTGTCCGCTTACTTCCTCCTTGTGCTAAGCTGGATCTGTGTTTTTTCCTTTTTATCAAGGTCAAGTGAAGTAAACCTTTTATTTTTTTTTCCTTTCTCTCTCTTTTCTTAAAGCTTCTGCTAGACACACAATTCATTGAAAATTCAGTCAGTCACAAACTGGAAGAATTGTAAAAGAAAAAAAAAGCATATATCAATAAGTATACATATGGCTTCACATTTATTAAACAATAAATTAGCACAGAAAGTTTCATGTCACCAATATAGTCACAGTCAGAAACAAGCTCATATCTTTGTCTGTTGACTGTACATTCTCAGTTAATGTTCCTTGCATTTATTTTTATACCATATTTAAATGAGAAACACCTTTTACTCCAAATGTATTAAAGTTGATTCCTTCTCTGTAAATTTGTGTATGTTTATATTGTTGGTTTATCTTTCATTAAAAGATGCAGAATCTCTTTGCTTTTGTAACTTTTGACTTCCGTGATAACTGAAAATGAAAAGGCTGAGTCACTCGTCCGGCCCTCACCATGTTTTTTTATCACACCCCATATTCTGAATCCTCTTCTCCAATAGAAATGATTTTAAAAGTTCAAAATTGACAAACCCATTACTGTTTATGAAAATAAGAAAGGGAGTTATTTCCTACAAGAAAATAATGAAGGGGAATGTGTGTTAATTGTCAGAAACTAAAATCACTTCGCACCAGAGAGCTGGGCATGGATCTAAGCAGAAGGTGCAGGAGCAGGGACCAGGATTTCTCAGCTCTCCATAGCTACAGACCCAATTGACACTGCCTTCCGGGAGCTCAGGGTGTGCAACAACACTCTCCCATGAACAGAGACTGGAGCAGCCTTGCACACTTTCCAAGGTTATGAGAACTCAGCCATTTCCAACGGCCATGGTCTCCAGTGTCATCCCTCTTACATGCGGGATGAGTGGTGTCCTGCCATCAGCATGTACAAGGCAGGAAACATATCACTCATGCAAAAGCATTCCCTGAACAGAAAATCCACCCTGGTCTGGAGCTGTGAAACAGGCCATGGTTTTCGGTGAGAGAAAAACATGGAAGAATGTATAGAATATGAGCTTACACACAAGAGTCATAAAAATACTTAAGAAGATAAACATTGTGAATGACGCAACAAATGGAAGAGGTTACGCCAAAAGAGATGGACAAGATCAATCTAAAAAGTATCTCAAAATAAGTATTTTTAAATCCTTAAAGTGATAAATTATGCAAATGTGAGACAAGAAGAGGGAGGATAATTTTGTTTCATTCACACCTAACTTCAGAACATTAATGTTAGAGAATAGGAAAAATATCCCAGAAGTTACCAGAAAGCAAAGAAACATAAGTCTCATTGACATTATATTTATCTTTGAAAATGTGGAATGTCAAGAGTCAGTAGAGGGAAACTCTGATTTTAGAATTCAATCTAACTAAAGAATCATCCAAGTGTAAGTGTCAATTGCCAACAACTTCAGACATGCCATATTTTAGTTTGCCTCAGATTTTCACTGACAGAACCAGCAAGAATGGACTCTATCAAGAGAAAAAAGAAACCTAAAGAACATATGGGAAAATAAATTAATAGTAAGCAAAGAAATTAGTAAAAATATTAGTAAACTAAATGTATATTTTCTACAAAAAAATCATTACAAAGCTGAATATTTTTAGTTACAACCTGGGAAGTAAACTTGGAAGTTGAAAGGTAGGAGAAAGTAGAAAGAAATAAAATATTTCAACTCTTTCATCTTATTTGTGAGACGTGAAGCACAGAGTAGCTTTAGATTTAGCTAGAAAAAAATACATTTTAAATTTTTGTTAACTACATATTTATATAATATAAAATATGAATATAGAAATGAAAAATGTAACTTCTTAAACACATAAAGGGGTAAGAAAAAATAATTGACCTACACAATTGGAGATAAGAAAGATGAGAAACAAGAGCATATTAAATGGCAAACAGAAAATAATATGGAAGAAATAAGCTCAAATATATTAGCAATTAAAATGTAGATTATAATTTTAAATCACCTCTTAAAAAATTCTCTGATTAGACTAAAAATGCATCAGGACCTAGTTTATGAGAGATACCTAAAACAATACTACCCCATAATAATGGAACATAAGAATTTGGGGAAAAGATATAAAAGACAAATACTGACCAAAATACAGTTTGTATATCTATTCAAAAAACAATTCAATATGAAAAAAATTAACTGAACCCAAGAGAAAAATCATTTGGATAAAATGACCAAAAATCTATCAAGAATGTAAAACAATCATAAGTCTATATTCACCTAATAATATAACCCCAAAATATAAACAAAGCTGCCAGATTTGACAAGTGCATAATCATAGTAGGAAATTAAGATATCTCTTTCAAAAACTAGTGCAAAACTTATTATAGAGTATTTGAATAATACAATTAACAAGATACGTGAGCTCATATCTCTCATTTGCACATATGCATTTGCACACAAACACACACAACAGAGAGAATGTGCTTTGTTATCAAACACTCAGAAAGCATATAGAAACACTGACCAGATGATATATGCAGAATAGGCTCAATCAATTATAAAAACCAGTATCATACAGATTTGTCAAGATACACTGAAAATAGAAATGAGCAATACAATGATAAATAACCTTTCTCCAATACAAATAGAATATGAAAAGCAAACTTATAATATTTATGAGCTAAAGGAAATTTAAATGATAATAGTGGGAAAATAAATCTATCTGACCAATACACCAAAGCTCTTACTCTAAAAAGACAAATAAAATAGATAAGATCTCAAGAGTCATCATGAAAATAAAAAATGTAGCAAAGAATAAATAATATTTAAATTTAAGAACCTTTTCAACATTCTTTTCTTCTTCCGTTCCTTTTCCTTTTCCTTCTCCAACAATTCAAAGCACAGGCCTTTAGGTGGGGCCGAGCCAGATGGGTGTCCACACAGCGTGCTGGGGGAGATCCCAGAGGCTCAGCATGAGGGGCCAGAGACCAAGCAGGGTGAGGAGGATGTCCCCACAGGGAGGACAGCCTGATGTGGCCTATGGAAGACGGGCATGGTGGGGAGAGTGTCCTCAAGGAGGACTCCAGTAGCAACAGCCAAGGGACAGCCAGGGTGTCAGAAACCAAGCAGAGAGAGGAGGACACCCCCAGTGCCCAGGGGGGACAGTTTTTGGAGTCTGAGGAGACTCTATATGGGGAGCATCCCAAAGGAGGACCCCCAGGACGTCAGAGGGCACCCACCTGTGGGGTAGAGGGGGATTGGTCCAGCAGCATAGGATGTTAGAACCCCCATGGGCTGAAGAGGCATCCTTGTAGGGAGGAAGTGGTGTCGGCAGCAGCCAAGAGCAGGACATGAGAACCTGAGCCAGGTAAGGAGGGTGTGTGTCCACAGGAAGCTAACACAGAATGTCAGAGCCAGGGAAAGTTGAGGAAAGTCTATCTAGGAGGCAGTCCCAGTAGGGAATCTAGAGGCCTGAGCATGTTAAAGGTAGTGTCCGAACAGTGAGTGGACTAGTGTGGGATGTTGGAACCCAAGAGGCGAGAAGAGGGCTACCACGCAGGGAATGACTCAGCACAAAGGGAGTGAGTAAGGTGTTCATGCAATGGAAGGAGAGGTAGGTGGGGTTTGTAGCCCAAAAGAGGTAAGAAAAGCATCCTTGCACAGTACCAGGTCAGGCATGAGAAGGTGGGGTAGGGGCAGGGACATGATGGTGATGACACGGGCAATGGCAGTAACCTTCTCACTCTTGAAGAAGGGGTTTAGAAATATGGAAAGGGTGAAAGCTAGAAAGAACCCTAGATGTTTAGTCAGCATTAGCGATATCAGTATGAGCTTGCTCTTTTCAATATATAGCAATGGATATAGATGTGATGTACTCACACGTATCTGAAAATCAAACAAATAGATGGAATGTGTGCATGCATGCATGCAAGTCAAACAAGTGCCCTAGCTGTGTCTGTCTGGGAGCAGCTGAATCCCACTGGCAGCGAGCCTCCAAGATTCCAGATCAATGCTTCTAAGTGCTGCTCCTCACCAAGAGGAACCAGGGCTTCGTGGGGAAAACAGAGAATCCCAGAGCTGGGGAAGCGAAAGGAAAAGATGAGGACAGAACATCTGGTTGGACCAGAAAGTAAGGAAGTACACAGAGAATGATGGAGACATGACAAAAGGACACAGAAGTCAGCTTGTTAAAGCTCCCACTGGCCAGTCTGAGCAACAAAATAAGCAATGATAATAACAGATTACCTAATGAATAAATAATTAGTGAATAAAATAGCAATCCTTGAATCTGAATTGATATGAATGAATGAAAAGTTTGGTAAGGATGGGATATTTACATAGTTTCAGAGAGTAACTCCCCATAAAATGATATTGATTACAAACAGGAAATGAGTCACTTTACAATAGAGAAACCCGGTGACACTGCTTTCATCAAATCCCAGAATAGGACAAATCAAAGTCTCCTCTTTCTAGCATGCAGTGAGGATAATACAGCACCATTTCAGTGACATCCCTGCACAGCCTGAATCTAGTCAGGTGGAAGCATCAAGCTCAAACTTAGGAACATTCTACAAATTACTGACATGTAATGTTCAAAATTGTCAGGGTCAAAAAAAAGCCAGGGGAAACCTGAGGAACTGTTCCAAAGTGAAGGAGGCTGAGGCAACACAGCTAAGTGCGATGTACCATTCTGGACTGGATCCTTTTGCTGTTAAACACGTTTATAGGCCATTGGCAAAGCTTGAGCTGGCTTTGTAAGATAGATTTCAGTAATAAATCAGTGGTAATTTCTCAACATTGATGGCTGGATTGTTGGTATGTGGAAAAATGTTTGTAGGAAATACGTACTGAAGTATTTAGGGGTGATGAGGCATCATGTCAGCAACTTCAACGCAAATGACTCTCAGGGAAAATGTTTTTGCAACAGTTTGAAATTGTTTCAAAAATAAAAATTAAAAAAAGATAATTGTTTCAAATAGAGATAAATAAATTTTGGGGTTTTTTAGGATTTTTTTTTGAGAAATATAAACGAAGTCCCTGTATAGCTTTACTTCCAATACCTGGAGGAAATGGATAAATTTCTAGAATATAAGTTAGAGCATTTAGGTAGATCATATAACTCCAACTCTCTTATAATGGAGCATGTAGAAATGCTGGAAAACAATTTTTAAAATCATTTTAAATGTATAACTGAGTTCACAAGAAGGTGGGTTATCCTCAGAGAGGGAAGAAAGTGCAAATACAAAATTGGGAGGGACTGTAAGCATAAGAAAATTCCAAAATGTCAATGAAGAAATTATTAGAACTCAGAAGAGAGTTCATCAAGTATCTCATATATACATCAGATACATTGCTGATGGAAGGATCCACATATAAAACACAACATATCCTAAATAATAGCAATGACCAATAAGAAAAAATGAGATGAACTATGCCATTCAAAATAATTTTTAAAATTGCAAAGTAGTTAAGAATTATGCTAGCAAAAGTAGATGAACTTCATAAAGAAAATCATATATTTTGTTGAAGAACATAAGGTAACACCTAAGTATATGGTGAATGGGAATTTTCAATATTACACTCATATCGATTCTTTGCAAACTAATTCATAAATTCAATGCAATCTCAATCAAAATCTAAATAGGATTACTTGTGGAGCTTTTCAAATTCATTTTAAATTTCTATAGAAGCATAAATGTGCAATAATAAATGGGACATAAAATGAACAAGGTAGGCTACTTAATCTACCATTTAGCAAGGAGCTGTATAATTACGGTAACTTGAGAATAACAAAATTGGCCCTGGAATAGGTTGATAGGTAAATGTAACAGAAAAGAGCTTCTTTCTATAGACAGAAGCATACGTGGAAGAATTGTTGTGAGATGGGGAGCATCACGAATCAGTGGGAGAAGATTTGAACTATGAAACACATGTTGCTGAAACAATTACATACCTATGGAAAAAATAAAAGCACGCAATACAAAAGGAAGTCCAAATGGATCAATAATATAAATATGAAAAAGTAAGCTATTTGAGTCAAAGAGAAGACTAACTTTATGACCTTAGATTAGAAAGATATTAAGTAAATTAGCCCCAAGTAAGAAAACTTTTTTAAAAAATTAACAAATGTGGCTATATCAAAATTTAAAACTTGATCAGAAATAGTATATGCAAACATAACACGCATACAAGAAAAAGAATACATATAACAAAGAATTATTTTTAAAGACGTGATACCAAGAGAACTCCCAAATTCAAGAAGACAAGGCAAACAACAGAAAACTTGTGCAAAATGTGTCAACAGGCAATTCACAGAACCCTAATAGCCAATGAATATATGAAAAGATGATAAAAGTCATCTGTAATCAGGAAAGCAAGTGTAAATTGAAATAATGATAATACTATGTTTTATCCATCAGATAGGTCAACATTTTAAAGCCCAACAGTATTGACAGATGTAATGTGATTTCACTTATAAGTGAAATCTAAAGAAGAAAATAAACAAAACTGAAACAAACTCATAGAGACAGAGAACATTTTGATGGTTGCCGGACCAGAGGGATTGAAAGGGTGAAAAGGGGGAAGGGATTAAGCAGTACAAATTGGCTGTTACACAGTAGTCATGGAGGTGTAGGGTATATACAGCATAAGGAATATAGTCAATAATATTGTAGTAACTATGTGTGGTGTCAGATGGGTACTAGATTTTTTGGGGTGGTAGATGGGAGGGGGTTGGGGGGCAGGGTGAAAAAGGAGAATGGATTCAGAAGTACAGATTGGTAGTCACAAAATAGTCACGGGGATATAAAGCAAAGCATAGGGAATATAGTCAATAATATGGTAATAACTATGCATAGTGTCAGGTGGGTACTAGACTAGTCAGGGGGATCACTTCTTAAATTATATAAATATCTAACCACTATGCTGTACACCTGAAATTAATAGAAAATAATATTGAATCTCAGCTGTAATTGAAAAATTTAAAAAGGGGAGAAAAGGTGAAGGGGAGTAAGAGGTTGAAATTTCCAGGTATAAAACTAAAACAAATAAGTCATGGGGATGTAATATACAGCACAGGGAATATAGTCAATACTATTGTGATAGCATGGTACAGTATCAGGTGGTTGCTGGACTTATCATGGTGATCACTTCTATAAATGTTGAATAACTGTGGTGTACACATGAAGCAAATATAATATTATATGTTAGCTATATTTTAATAAAAATCTTTAAAAAATAAAATAATATAAAAAATAAAATTCAACAGTATTAAATATTAATGAGGGTATGAAATAATCAAGTTCTCAGATACCTCACTGATGGTGCTAAAAATCATTACAACCATTCCAGAAGGCAATTTGGTTTTATCTATGAAATGTGTAAACACACATACCCAATTTGTCAGTAATTCTATTTTCAGGTCTCTGTGTTAAAGAAATGCATATGGATAAGGAAACAGATACAAAGGTGAGTATTGCACCTGGCAATACTATAATATAATAAGGATATTATAAGAAAGAAAAGAAAAAGAAAGAGAAAAGTAACCATGTAATGCAATAGGGGGATAAGGAAATGAAACTAAATACCAAAAATTATGATTCAGTTTTTATAAGACTGGATTATATCTGTATTTAGCACTATAGATGGTTCTCAAAAATAATGTTGAATAAAAATGTGAGCTGTTAAGTAATGTCTACAACTACTTTATGTTTAAAAATCAGGAAAATAATGTGTGTGTGTGTGTGTGTGTGTGTGTACAAGTACACATAAGAACTCTGATAATAGTGATTGTATCAGCTTGGAGGTTGAGTCAGCATACATCACAATAGAGGTCAAGACCAAGATTGAAGTTTATTTCTAAATGTAACATTATAATTTTTAAAGAAACGATCATATGTTCATATATAACTTGTGTACTTTTTTAAAACCTGAGGAAAAAAGGCCAAAACAAATGTGCCTAAAAGTTAACAGTGGCTAAATCCAACAGGTAAAAATGTGCGTGAGTTTTCTTGTCTGACTTCAACATGTACGTGTTCTCTTTTTCCTATCCCAGTAAAAGAGAAGTTGTTCATACTGAAAATCCATATTAGCACTATTCATTTGGTTTCATATAATTATATAAATACTTTCAAGCTCTGAGAGGTTAAAACTTCTAAGTCTTGCCCTAAATATTATAAAAAGTCTGAATTACCCAAAGGTTACTTTTCCCTTGGACCTTTCTTTCCTGGCATGTTTCCACTAAAGATCAATTTGATCATGCATGTGAAAGTATCTGAATAGGTTGCATTTCAAATGAGTTATAAGAATGAAAAGGCAAAATTCTTTATTATTACTAATAAGTAGAAGTCATCACCTGTTGCAAAAGTACAGCATGGCATTTTGAGGATTGGGGAAGAATAGAAGCAATCCTCTACGTAATGTACTCTCTGTAGAGGAGCAAATTAAACTCGTAGAGAGAAGGGCCGATTGTGGCCTGAAGTTTTTTTACTCCATTTACAGCATATGCCAAGAACTTGAGTACTTACTACACTGAATCTTTGTGCAATTTAATGCCCATTTTGCTCTTGGCTTCTGGCTCTGAAGGAATAATGACAAACTAACTGTGGAACCAACAGAGCTTCCTGCAAGCTCCCCTAGGCTTGGTACAGCCAAACGCAGACGAGTCTCAGGGATGTCATTTCAGCCGAAAGTGAGCTACAGCCCTTTCGGTCTCAGGATTGTTTGCCTGAGATTTAAAGCCCGTCACCCTCAATTCTGACCTCCCTGATTACTGAGTGAGGAAACAATATCCTAAATATTTAAAGCCCCAGGTCTGTGTGAGTGGATTTTGGCTCCAAGGACTCACAACACTGCCTGTGGCTGGCGTGTCTGCAGCATTTATGACATGACAACCAACCGGCTATGAACTGAAGGTTCTGACCATCTGACATCTTTCCCCGCTTTCACTGTGGATATGATGCTCGGCCACTAAGTAAATTGAAGACGTGAAGACGTGATGCTGGCAAATACCGATCGTATGGGCTTCTTAGGCATATCTTACTAACATAAAACCTATAGTGGAGAAAGATATGGATTCTTTCTCTATTTTTCCTTTACCAGCACACTAGAAACACCAGAGGAGTGTTTTCTAGGGTTACTTTCTGGAGTTTTGAGAACTGGGGTGAAATGCAAAGATAGGATCATAAGAATAATATTGTGTTTTAAGGGGCTATGTTACAGCAGCATTGAAATGTACTATGTGAGGTTCCATAGGGTAATGGTTAGCTGTAAGCTCTGAAATGCACTAAAAGTTTGAGTATGATAGTCTAAAAATAGGAGTAAATTAATTCTTTAATTCACAGCCTATAAACATACTGGTCTGACAATTTTGTTTGCAAACTTGTTGCAATGATATTGCTAACCTGTTTTGATATTAGAGGGATTATTCATTATGAATTTGAACCAACTGGACAAACAGTTTAACCAAGTTTATATTTGGAAGTGCTGAAAAGGCTGCGTGAAAAAGTTAAACAACCTGAACTTTTCGCCAACAATTCATGGCTCTTGCATCACGACACTGCACCAGCTCACATGGCACTGTCTGTGAGTTTTTAACCAGTAAACAAATAACTGTAATTGGAACACCCTCCCTACTCACCTGATCTGGCCCCCAATGACATTTCTCTTTACCTGGAGATAAAGGAAATATTGAAATGAAGACATTTTGATGACATTCAGAACATCAAGAGTAATACAAGGATAGCTCTGATGGCCATTCCAGAAAAAGAGTTCCCAAATTGCTTTGAAGAGTGGACTAGGTGCTGGCATTGGTGCATAGCTTCCGAAGGGGAGTACTTCGTCGGTGACCATAGTGATATTCAACAATGAGGTATGTAGCACTTTTTGTAGAATGAGTTCACGAACTTAATTGTCAGACCTCATATGTAGGAAAAAAATGAAGTGAAATGAATAATTTTTCTCATCAAATTTATTTACTTTCTCGGTATGCCCACTTTTAGACCCTAGGAACCTACATAATTTTTAAAACATAATATTTTTTTTCTCGTGTGCCTTAGCAAGTTTATTCTCACCCTAGAGGTCTCTCTCTTGTCATTCATTCACCTTCTTTTACTCTTTCCTCAATCCTGTTACAGCTTATTTCCATCATTATGCTTAGACAACGTTAAGATGACTTTTTGACCTAGACATTGAAATTGCTAACAAAGGCACCTTCCTGATGCCAGACTCCCGTGCCCACTGCCCAGTTTCAGGAGAGCCTTGATGTCAAAATCATACTTGGGTGACTGTTTTTTTTTGTTGTTTTTTTTAATCATATAGATGTTTTCTTTGAGATGTAGCTTTTGCTTGGCACTATCATCAGGCTACTCTCCAGGCCTGGTCTTTCATTATCATTTGGTTTTCATAGGGCATTGCAATTGTCTTCATCCTTCAGTATAACTTGCGTCAGTGAATGAGTGTATGTCAGCCGTTCCATTAAGACAGCAGGACCTATCCTTACAATTTTACCTTTGAACAAAATAATTTATACTGGCATGAAACATAGACTCGCAAACTCAAATAAAATGGATCCACATATTGAAACATTCTAAACCAATAGAAACAGGACTGTCATGAAACAGTTGTCAAAGTCACTGAAAACTTCTTAAAAAGGAGAAAAAAAAACAAATGTGGTTTCTGAGGCCTAAGGGTGAAAAAAAAAAAAAGTCCCTTTTTAACTATTTAACAAGTCTGACATCTAGTGGTCAACTGGTATTTCTACGGTAGCTAAAGTAGAACTGTTCAAGTTCATTGTGATGGAAGTGTTATGAGGACATTGAGAGGGGTAGCTCACTCAGTGTGTCTGGTTTGAAAGGTGAAGAATAGCAAATGATGAAAGCCATTCAGATGTTCGTTGTACCTGTTGATGATCAGGTAACCTAAGTGATGCTGGACTCGAAGACATGATTTTCAGGAAGCCACTTCACCCAGAAAAGGGGGACAAAGACAGGAACACGTGCCTGGGGTAGTGTATGTTTCTTAATAATAATCTTAATAATAACTATTCTGCATGAGGCTGTATGACAGGTCTTATACTAAATGCTTCAAACATCAGTGTCTTCTCAGCAACCTTGAAAAATAAGTATAATACTTTAAAGTGATAAAATTGAGAGACAAAGTGACTTGCTGTGTTGCCAAATTCTTATAACAAAGATTAGTAGAGCTAAATCACTATCCTAAATCCTTTGCTTTCCAGTTAGGCTATAATAGCCCAGCACACCATAGCAGGTAGAGGGGAGAGGGTAAGAGCAATTGTTCTCTCTGATTATGGGGTAATTACAGGGTAACAATAAATAATATTATTAAATATCAATATGATTAAAATAAATAACAATAAATTATTTTCCATATGTTGAAGACAACCTAAAAAAACAACAACTGTGCCTTACTAGAGTTCTTGATTGTATTTGCTGTTCAATTAGCATGCGTGTAAATTATTTTCTTAATTTTTCATTTGAACTTTTATTCCCAGGTATTATTGAGATATAGTTGACATATAACATTGGATTCGTTTTAGGTATACAACATGATGTTTTGACATGTTGCAAAATGATTACCACAATGAGTTTAGTTAACATACATTATGAATTATATTAGAATCTCTCTGTGTTTTTGTGTTCCTTTAGGACACCATAATTTCCATCTGGAGACTGCATTAGAATAGAAAGGACAATCAAAGAAACCCTTATTCCCTCCACATCCCCAGAGAACAAACTTCAAGACACAGATTGCTTGTCTCTTGACATCTTATGGACCCCTCACTCTTGCAGATTTGGGGTGGCTCCTTCCAGGCTGATGGTGCTAAGTAGGATGGTGTTCTCAGCATTCTTCTCACCTAAGCCCAGCCCTCAGGAAGCTCAGTGACCTGCTCTAAGATTTTAAATTAGGAGATTCCAGGGTCCAGGCAGTAAGCACGGCTGGACCTTAAATTGCTTTGCAGGCTGAGTTCTGAATCACTCTGAAAGACCTCTGACATTGCTCAGTTTGTAGCTTATAATTTCTGGAAGAACTTCCCTGAGTCCCCACAATGTCTAAGAACCTCCCAGAGGGTCCTCCCAGATCCCTCGTCTGAGTCAGAAATCCCTCTTCTAAATTAGCTAGAGTGTGGCTTCCAGGGTTCCAGGGGTAACGTGATCCAAAAAGACACTGATTAGATGACCTGGTGCATGTTCATCAGTGTGATAACAAGCGGTGACGTGCAGGAGGGGCCCTCGGGAGGGGGGGTGGCAAAATCTTTTTTATTAAGGCACCGTTACCGGCTACCCCCGGTAATTGGTTTTTAAATGATGGGCTGCTTGCCGAGGAAAGTTATGCCAGAGCAGGAAGTTAGCAGGCCTGGGATTAGAACAGGGAGAAACTTTCTCTCTTGTCTCAGGCCAGGACGTTGCCTCACGCGAGAAGCTGACTGAGCACAGGCCAGTCGCCTGACTCCTTGATGGGGCCTTGTGGACAATGACCGTGAAACCTGGGTGCTCAAAGAGCTGTGTGACTAAAAGCTCTGAGTGGAGAAGCCCCGGCCTGTGGTCAGCCAGCCTTGTTGGAGAAGTTTCATGCTAACAGGGAGGGGCTTCTTGACCCCCTTACAGGCTGAGAAATGGTTGCTGACCCAGCAGTCCTGGCCCAGGTTCACTGCTTGCGGCTCTAGGCTGACCTCTATACCACTGGGATGACAAATTTTGATGGCATTCTAGTTAGGTCACCTACAGGCTAAGCCAGGGGACATGGACTGCACCAGGCTGCCCGAGATGGTTTCCACAGCAAACTGTGTGGCAGCAACAGCCACAACAATAGAAGCACCAACACTGCTCTGATGAAATAGGTGATACCGGGCCAGCCGAGTGGCGCGATGGTTGAGGGCTGGCTTGGGATGCCAGAGGGCCCCGGTTCGGATCCCACATATGAGGGCCAGTGACGCTGCCCTCCACAGCTAAGATGCTGAGCAACAGCTCAACCTGGAGCTAGGCTGCTGTGAGTCCCCAGCGATGGCGTGGCCTGCAGCCCCTGTGGCAGTGGGTTGCCATGGGCTACCGTGTGTAGCCAGCAGCCAGCGTGAGCGGCCAGCAGCCGCAGTGAGCGGCCGTCCAGAAGCCGGCGACTGATCTGCCTCACCTGGGAAGAGCGCAATGATGGTGCCAACTTGGGCCAGTGAAGCAACGTCCTCCACAACTAGACTGAAGAACAAAAGGACAGCAACTTGTCTGTTCCCTTTCCCCCAATTCCCCAGCACTGTTCCCATCCCCCCAATTCCCCAATAAAAATCTTAAAAAAAAATCCTGAATTACTTTGACGGACCCCCTCTCCAAACTTTCTGTATTCTTGTGCTCACTCAGAAGAGATGCAACTGAAAGAGGTGCTTTCAGTTCTAGTTGCCGTTTACCCTCCGCCGTTGAGGGTGGCAGAAATTACATCCCAGGGCCTGAAGGCTTTCACTTTAGTAATAATTCCTAAGGCGGGAAGGTAAAAATATAAAATATATGCCTCTAGATGTATTTGTCTTCCTTGGCGTTTTTTAGAAAATGGTTTTTATTCTTTCAAAGCATCAGGGATCTCCCTTTCTTCGTGAAGTGTGCACCTCTGACCCTGGCCTGTGCCCCGACAAAATATTGAAAAAAGATACTTTAAAGAAAGTAAGATAAAGTGGAAAATTCCTCTGTGGTGTAATCAATATTGTTTAAACTTACAGTGCCAGTGCCCTATAAACGAGATGGTCTGGAACTTTCCGGGGCTAATCTGCTTTCCTTCCTGCTCTGCTCAGTTTTCCTCTTTTCTACAAAGGGTTTTAACACTTGTGTCTTTACCTTATGTTTGGTTCTTCGTGATTTGTTTTATAAATTCTAAATCCTTTCAATTCCCTATGTTTTCTGTGTAGTATTTAAATTGTGTAGCAGTAAGATAGTCTGAATCTGAATTCTAAGTGTGTTATATGCGTTGGTAAAGAAAACACATACACAATTGAGTATATGCAAATTAGTGAATAAAACTTGTATTGAACTTAGACTCCCCCATGTCTCTTCATTTCATTTCTAGGTGCTCTCATCAAGTTACCTGGTTTTAGCTTAAAATGTATATGCCAATGGCACCCAAATGTATAATCCCCTGGCCAACCTCCAGCAGCACCCCCTTACCACATTCTCCGTACAAACCTCAGTCTCCAGCATCCATGTGGATGTGGAACGTATCCGAACCCCAAACTCCTGATTCCTATAGGGCAAGGGCTGCACCACAAGCCCCTGGGGACCTTGCATGTATCAAAATAGCCATGGAAGCAGAGACTTGAACCACAGATAATTAGACCTTGGCAGAACACCTGTGATTCCCCCAGAACACAACATGACATGAAGCTTGTGCATGGTGGCTACCAGGCCGTTTCTCAGTGGCCTGCCCATCACCCCTGGGAGACTGTAATGAGTCGGTGTCTCAGCGCCTCCCAGGTTCTGATGAGATATGAAGCATCCTGCCCCGTCCACCTGGAAATAGAGCTGCAGACTATACAGCCACTTTGCTTCAGTAAAGATTAGGCTCCTCAGGAAAGAGCTGTCCCCCATCCACACTGCCATCAACCAGCCCTTTTTTTTGTTTCAGGTCGCCATTTTGGTGTGAGGGATAAGGATCACCGGGCACGGGCACCTTTGACTCATTCCTCTTTTCACTAGCTATGTAACCAATAAAATGTTGAAATCCTACCAGCAGGATCAGTCAAATCCAGGCCTTGGCCGTGGCTTGTCCTTGTGTGTGTGTGACATTGACAACTGCCACCCCACCCTGGCCTGCCTCCTTCCTCTGCAATCTTCTCCACCTCAACACCTCGCAACACCAGCATTCAAGGTGCCCAAGCCCCAAAGTCTGGAGTCATCTTTGGTTCCTCTCTGTCTCTTGGAGCCCACATTCCTGCTATCCTAGATCGTATTGACTCAAATTGTAAAATATACCCAGAATCTCACCATTTCTCGCCATCACCGATACCACCAGGGCAAGTCATCAGCTTCTCTCACTAGGATTATTTATTGCATCAGCCGCCTACGTGGTCTTCTTGCTTATTCCTTGGCCCTCTTCAGTCTCCTCCTCACACAGCATTCGGGACATTTCTTGTAAACTATAAAATAAGTCAGAGCCATCTTCACCTTCCTATCCCATCACCTAAAAGTCTTGCCATGGTTTGACTCCATTCTCTGTGATCTGATCTCCCACCACAGTGCCCCCACTCACCGTTCTCTGCCTCCTCTGCCCTCCCTCCTGCGCCCACTCTGTCCTGCTTCCAGACCCTCAGACAATGTGCTCCCACTGCAGGGCGCTTGCTCTGCAGCTCCCTCTGCCTGGAACATTTGCCCTCAGATATTAGCATGGCCAACCCCTCCACTCTCTTCATGCTTCTGCTCAAATACCCCCGACCAGTGAGGTCTTCCGTGTTCACGCCACAGCAAGCCCCTGACCTCTACCCCTTGCATTTCTTTTCTTTCTTACGCTGTCTTATCTTTCTCCACTGGATCTATATCCAACGATAGAGGATTTATTTATTATTTAATTATTTATTGTCTGACTCTTTCAAATAGAACATAAGACCCATGAGGCCAAAGAATTTTTCTGCTCGGTTCGCTACTATATTTCCAGGACCTAAACCAGTGGCTGGCACTTAAGTAAGTGCTCAGCTAATATCTACTGAATGCATGATTGAGCCACGATAAATGTAGATAAATTATTTAATGACATAAACATGGACTCAATCTTTAGAGCGTGTCTACTTTAGATGTGTGGAAGTCAATCTTCCCACTTCGAAAGAATACTATCTCAGAGCTTCATTGCTGTAACTTTTATATTGATATTTAACTCAGTTAACATTTGGTAGGCCTATAATAACACATCACTCCCTGATCTCAGGAGGTCCCAATCTATTAGGGTAAACAGACCCAGGCACAAGTAATTCTATTTTTAATGTATTCAACAAACATATACTGCTTGTGCATTAGAGGGGGAGCATTAATCTTATCATCTACAATAAGTGCCGGCACATGCTGACCCCAGTAAATGGTAGCTGATGTCATTATGGTTTAGGATCCGAGGACCAGCCAATTGTTGTGAAAGGCAAGAAAAGAACACCTGTGAGACCTTTGAACCAGTCTTCATGGGCTAAAAGGGGCTTGCTGGTGGAAATGGAGGGGAAGGCATTACAGTTTAGGGCACTCAGAAACACTGCATGAAGACATTGAGTTTACAGAAACGGGGCAAATAACTGCTCAAGTTTGAGGATAACTGAAAGTGGGAGATCAGAAAAAAAAATATTGAATGTTTGGAGTTTTTTATTGTCTTTGCTTTAAGAAAAGTAGGATTTATGGATTGCTATGGTTTAAAAAAAATTCACACACAAAAAATAGGGGTAAAGTTATGTCAATGGAGAATCTGTGTTGGTCATATGACAAAAGTTTCTAGTGAGTGAGAAAATGTCATCTTTCTTTAATTCCATTTCCCTTGAAAATAGTGGTTTCAATTAAATGAGGGGAGAAGAGCTTAAGCTTCAGGAAATAGGATTTTGTTTTTAGAAAATGAAAATATACAACGTTTGGTAAAATTAAACCATTACCAGATTCTTTTTTTTTTCATGAAACATTTGATAGTTAATCTAATTGGCCATTTCATGGATTCCTTTTATAAAAACCATTATGTTGTATGCCATTCATAGCTTTGGAAGGGAAATATAAATAGTATTTAATCCTAGGCAAAATTAAACAAGCATAATTTCATTTGGAAATAAATACTTAAGAAAACTTACAAATGTTCAAAACAGTAAAATCTGTTGTAGTCTGACAAAATTGTCTGTGGCAAAATGGCAGCTCCAGGAAGAAAGACTGTCGGCTGTCAAACTAGAACAATACAATTAAACAATAGACATTTCCCTGAGAAGAGAAAAGCATTAGTCGTGATGGAATGAGGGAAAACAAATGAAGTTATGTTAATAACAGAAAAGACAGACCCCTTTGTAAAAGATGGTGTCACCAACCATAGACATGTTTTTGCAAACAGCCTGTTTCTTCCAGCATAGATTTGCAAAACATCACAATTGAGTTCATCAAATCTCTATGGTTGCCTTAGGGAAAAGAATGGAGGCCATTCCCCATCCTAGCAAACCAACTTAGCCCTTTTCTGCTTCCTTAACTACCACCCCAAATTCCCATCAGTCACATAGGAGAAAGGGGTTTTATTAAAAATGTATCAGATAGGGCCGGCACAATGGCACAATGGTTAAGAACTGGCTTGGGACGCCAGAGGGCCCCGGTTTGGATCCCACATATGAGGGCCAGTGACACTGCCCTTGCAGCTAAGATGCTGAACAACATCTCAACCTGGAGCTGGGCTGCCGTGAGTCACCGGCGACGGCGTAGGCTGCAGCCCCTGCTGCAGTGGGTTGCCATGGGCTACCGTGTGTAGCCAGC
>NW_017731463.1:1363615-1381581 GCF_001890085.2 Hipposideros armiger | reverse complement strand
CCAATAAAAATCTTTTTTAAAAAATGTATCAGATAAGGATTTTATAGGCCTTCAGATGTCCTGGAATCCATCCTACTAAGTTGGGATGTACTGTTAAGTATATTTCACTACTTCTCTTAAGAATACATCTCTACTTTCCAACTCTTAATATCAGCAGCTCTTCTAAAATGTTTATCATGATCTGGAGCTGCAAGTAAATCATTTCTTCATACTCAGGCATTAGGAAAATAAAAACAAAACCTTGTCCAGCCACCCCAAATTCTATACCTTCACTGATTTTACTTGACTTGCCTCTTTCGTAGTCTCTGTAGATGTGCCCATATCCAACTTTCTCTAAATATTCCTCATCCTCATTGATCTCCTCTGAACTAATGTAATCCACTTTGTAAAAATCAAGGCATTTTTTTTTATTGTATATTGCACTAAAGAAACATAGGAAAGTCCAAACTGCCTACCATCAGCTCTTTAAAGGAACTCATCCAGAGCCGGGGGCTCCTGAATGATTCATTCCAAATACACTCAGAAAAGCAAAAAGTAAATCTGCCTGTACCCTAAAATACAATTAAATGCTCATGATTTATTTACCAAGACAAAGCTATTTGAATGTGGGTTCAGGGATAGACAATGGCTCTTGATTCTAAGCAACCAAGGATGTGTCTATGGGTGCTCTTGTGACCCCACATGTGTGGGTGAATGCATGTTTGTGTGCTGCTCCGAGAGCTCCGAAGTCCTGCTGAGGGCCAAATGATTCTTACAAAACAATATTTTGATGAGTTAACTGTAAATGAATCAGAAACATACGGATTAAATTTGCTTTAATGCACATGGATTTAAAAATTAAAAGAAAAAATGCTTGGCAAAGGCGATTTTGGCTTTTGCCAACCCCAAAGCTTTGGGAAAAGAGTTGGAGATGTTCAATGATCCAACTCAGGGAAATGTGGCCCACTGCCCCCTCTCCCTTTTATAAAAATCTTCATTTGTTCACTCACATGCTATCAGAAAAGTCCATGGAGACATTTCTATTGGAGGCAACGCCTGGTTCTAAACAAGACTTTGTGAGAAAATCCTTTGTTTATCTGTGAACTGGCCATGAATTTGCATTGATGGTGCATAATTTCATCGGGAATTTTCTGAAGAAGGAATACTCTTCTTTAGCCCTCAGGGGAGAGAGAGCAGCGTCAGCTTCTGCCTGTGGGTGTCTGTCTCTATATCATAAATATATTTCCCAAAGGTTCTCAATGGGAACTATCTTCTCTTAAGTTTTTCCAGATATTGTTCTTAGTAGGGATGATTTTTCTGACTGAGTGTCTCCTAAATCCTGCTGGGTAATTCTGCACATGGTCGTGGTTAACAAAAGCGTGTGACGAATCCCAGATGTGGAAGTAATCAAAGTGATCTACAGATCTAAGGCAGTACTCTGGGGAACAAATGAGGGCTGTTGGGAGGTCAGAACAATTAAGGAGGGTCATAATGAAAGGCTTGGCAGTCCTGGGGTAGAGGAGAGCAGGAGCAGACTGTTTGGCGGGAAAGAATGTGAATCCTTCATATTTGAGAATTAACCTTCCAGTCAAGGAGAAAAGGAATATTTATATATATAAACCTTTATAAATTAGGTATTATTATGTGGGTACATATCCTTCTAGATGTATTCTGAAAGCAAGATGGCAAATTTTCTGTCCCCAATCCATAAAGTAGTGCTTGATATGATTGTTTGATTGAAAACCACTAGACCACAGTGTAGAGATATATAGAATAACAAGACCCGAAAGAGACATAGAAAATTGAAAAAAAAAATCTGGCTTACACATTGTGGAGAGAATCCCAGCAAGAACATCTAGATAGTGTGGGGTGGCAGAAAGTGGATTTGGAAAAGCAAAACTCTGTAACAGCACCTATTTGTGGAAACACAGGGCACCGTTTATTTTTTTCACTTGCAAAATAACAATAATGCCACGTATTTCAGAGGTTTGAATGCAAAGAAAAGAGGTTCTATTTCACATGGTTACTTGGTAAGAAGTGCCAGATTATAGTTCATTCAGGGGATTTTACTAGGGAGAAATGAAGTTGTCATGAGTGTTTTATTTAATTTTATTCTTCTTAAAGAAATATATCATGCTCTTTTGTTACCTACATAGTACACAATGTAACATATTCATTTCAAATCAAGCCATGTAGAAGTATATAATGTATACCTAAGAGAAGCCCCCTTCTACTTTCCAATTCTTCTCTCTTACCCCTCAGGTAAGCAAAACTAGTGGATTGATATATATCCTTCCATGTTTTTTCTATATTTATGCAAATATAGTTATGTATGGAGTTTTTGAAAGTGAAAATAAGGTCATGATATATATAATCCTACAACTTGCTTTTCTTTTCTTTAACATAGTAGGAGTAAAAAACATTTTAATTTATTCTAATTTTTAAGGAGGATACATTATTTATGATCATAGATACAAACAGCTGAATTTAATACTATCATAATAGTGCAAGTATAATTTAATAAAAATGCAATGATGATTATAATATTGATGGTTCAATATTATTAATATATTACTACTTTCATCGCATCAGTAGATCAAAGCAGACAAACCATATGCGCACTTCGAAACATGGCAAAAATTCTTTTGATAAAAGTTAACATTAATTTATAATTTTAAAATACGTTTTTATAAGCCATGCACAGAAGGATAATTTCTTAACATGAAAAAGCATATATGTAACAAATAATAGACAACATCATATTAAATGTCAAACACAATAGAGCTGATCTAAATATATAAGGAAAAACAGTTTTTGCTGTTACTACTTTAACATTTTTTAATCTATTCTACAATAGAATAAGATGAGAAAATGAAAATATTTGTCTATAAAAAGTGACAAAATGTAACAGAACATCCAATAAAATCAATTTGAAAACTATTATAACAAATAATAGAGAGTTCATTAAGTTGGCTGATGAATTTAACTAAATAAAGTTTTCAAGCTTCTTTATATAGAAAAAAACACAACACAAATACATATTTGCAGCAAGAATGACAGCTGGTGAATTTCATTCCCACTTCCCTTCTTGAACTCTAGGATCTCACCATAGCAAACCTCTGCCCTCCTGAAAGTGGTTCACATCCTGTCACTTCTAGGCATCTTCAAAGCTTGTTCTCTCTTCTGCTAGGAAATCGTTATAACCTTTCTGAAGGATGCTCTTTCAGTATATATCACAGCCTTTTGTACAGTCTTGCGCCCCAAATCCCCCTTTCTAAGAAAAGAATTATAAAGACACACAAAAAGGTTTATTTACAAAATTACACATTGCCACTATGCTGAAAACATCTCGTGCTCAACAGTCGGGCGTTATGTGTTTTCTTTTTACTTGCGCACATTTGTATAATAAATTATGCTGTCATTTTAAATGATGCTTCCTGTTTTTGTAAATAAAGTTTGCTTGGAATGCAGCCAAGATCACTCATTTACATATTGTCTGAGGTTGTTTTCTCTCAACAACAGCCTAGTTGAATAGTTGTGGCACAGACTTTGTGGCCCAAAAAGTAAAAAATATTCACTGTGTGAGCCTTTCCGGGAAACGTTTGCTGACGATGTTATGGTAGAATATTCAATCTGTTGTCTCCAGGGAAATGTTCATAACTTATTATTAAAGTTAAGGCAGAATACACAATAGAAAAAAAGCATAATGTAAATGTAAATATATATTAAATCTACACATTCCATTTAGCTGCAATTTAACTATTATCTGAAATATATGGATATTTTATATCAAAAGTTTATCAACATAAAATGTTATTTCAAGGTGTTGGGATTACACAGCGTCTTTTTCTTTTTCTTTTTTTTTTTTTTGATTCTCTAGTTTATCCAAACTTTCTATAATGGATATATATTATTTTTTAAAGCAGTTAAATATATTAATAAATGTTATTTTAAAATAAACTGTCCATGTTATATGATAATACCAGTCCTCTAAGGTACATTTTTATTTGGCTTTAATTACAACCCAAACCCCCATTTTCAGAGTTTATGCAAACCTTATCCCTAATCCAGGTATACACACACACACACACACACACACACGTTTGTAATAAGCATCCATCTTTTTTGGGGGGGTTGGGTCTCAGGGGGCACAATAAATTTCCTATTTTTTTTCTCAGTTTAATTTTGCTCCATTCCTCTTCCCCGCCCCAAGGGAAAAAATATTGGTTTTCTTCAGGTTTGTGCACTCTGTTCCCTTACCTTTGGGAAAGCAAATTGCTACATTTCTGGGGTTAGTTTGGTGACACAAATCAAAAAGCTGTTCCCTAGAGTTGATGGGGAAGAAACAGACAAGGCTTATACATTTGCCAGGCTAACAGGTAGGCTCACAGGTCATAGGGGCCTCATCCTCCGTATTCCATAATTACTTTTGCCTTGGAGCCATTAAACGGAAGGCCACACCTCATAACTATTATAATTCTATCCTCAAAATCTCAAGAAGACTATTGGTAGCTGGCTTCCTCTTGTTACCCAGAAAGGGAGGGGTTAAAGAATCTGCCTCATAGCTATTAAATACTTAGTAAGTAAATACTGACTTGAGTACCTAAAAATAAGCTCCTTTCTCCCAGAGAAACTGAAGTGCTAGTTTTGAAATGCATTACTGTTTTATATTTGCATAAAAATCTTACCTCCCAAAGCAGCCTGCATTTTCTAAAACTTTTTTTTGAAACGCCAAGTTGAATTTGGCATCTATTTAATAACTTGCGGAGACAGCAAAGAATAAAAATAATTATGTGCCTGGTCCCACAGCAGAAAGTGAGATTAGGAACAATTCTAGCCTTTTCTTACCCTCAGGAAAACAGAATTAAATCCTCATTAGAGTCCGGGAATGAGTGAAAGTCTGACCTTTTCTGGTTGTTTTCCCACTACCTCCATTTATACCTGGCTGGAGGAGAGCATTCCAGGGAACGTAATGTCAATTTAAAGAATCCCGAAACATTGGAGCTGACAAGGGCACCAACATGGGCCCTGATCCCTTATTTCCAGAAGAGGAAATTGATACCCAGGGAGGTGATGTCATTGTCTGAGACCACCCAATGAACAGGTGACCTACTGAGCTCTTGAACACAGGTCTCAGTAGTTCTCTATTTACTGCATCTTCAACAGCCTTCTCCTCTCTGCTCTGGTTCACCACTAGGCTGTGTGGCTGCCAGAGTAATTGCAGTGTGCCAGACAGTGTGCTACCCTGGCAGCCTTCCTCTCGTGGAAATTCACACCACAGCGCTATGAAGTACTTACATCTCCTCTTTCGCAGATGAGGGCACTAAGCCTTGGAGAAGTGTTGTGATTTAGACACAATCTGGAAGCAAGTTCTGTTTAATTCCCACACTGATTATCCCAACTCTTCTAATTGGCTGCAAGAAATTCTATCATGCGTTCTCTCCCACTCAGCTACCCACTGGGTTATCTGGAGCATGTTGTTTTGTTTAAGATACATATGATCACATATCCCATGCTATAGAAGGAAACTTACTTCCTACCTGTTTTTTCCTTTTACCTACACATATGCAAGACACATGGCAATATTTCCACCCATACCTAAGGAGTGAATAAGCCTAGCTGATTTTATATATATATATATATATATATATATATATATATATATATTTGGTTATATATATTTGATTATATATTTGATTATATATTTGATTATATATATATATTTGTTGATTTTACATATATATTTATATATTATATATATTTATGCTGTATATATGTACTGTTCAGTTTCTCAAAGCTCTCTTTTACTAAGTGCTATATATCAAGAAATTTAAAAATACTATATCTAATATGCACAGCAACCCTGAAAATTACAGATGACATCATTTGCTTTTTTTATCTTCTCTCCCCCAAAATACAGAGCTCGGTTACCAGTACCTAATAGAGGTTCGATATCATATAATGCCTTTAATGAAATTGGCACCAGTTTCCCTGGAGACCATAGAGCATTTGCATAACTTTCAAATCCCTGGATCCCACCATTAATCACTGGCTCCAGTGTCTTCAGAAGGGGAGAAACAAAGTCTGGCCCCAAAGTGCAAAGTGCCCTCTCCACGCAGCAGGAGGCCAGCTCCACCAGCTCCATGTTGTTTAGCAGGCTTTGGAATCTCGTCATCCGTCACAGTGGAGCCAGCTCTCCTCCTCCTCCAGGTCTGAAATATGTGGCTTCCCCTTGCATGCACTGATCTCCGACACAGAGGCAGCCCTGCTTCTGACAACCTCCCCTTGGAAATAGACAGGCTTGGAGCCTGCCTGCTGCGTTTGGAATTGATGTGACTCCAGCCCTAAAACCACGGTCTTTTATAGCCAGCTTTAGAGAGAGGAGTAAATAGGAGAGTGGGGGAGGAGGCAGGGACGAGAGGGAAGAAAGACATGTTGAAAGGTGCGAAAGACGTAAATAACTGTTTAGAAAGGCTTTGGGGGAAGCTGTTTCTTTGTTAACTTTGAAACTCAAAGGCAGAGGGCTCTGAGGGTACCCAGCCCTATGGAATTGAGGTCTATCGCCCTCTTCATTCTCCCTCCAGTCTTTTGCTCCAGGCAGTGAGGACTCAGGGCTTCTGTCAGCCTTATTGTGTCACAAGGAAACAATGTGCCCTGGGACATTTACAGACCTACAGGACTTAAAAGGATTTTTGTTTTTCTCCGGGAAGATACTCTCTCCATTCTGGGAGGCATGATATTTCCAGAGAGCTGAGATCATCTGTTGCTGTGTTTTGCTGCTGTTATTGGTAGTTTTGCTTTAATAAAGCGTGTCATCATTCCGACTACATCACCCTCTTTCTAGTTCACAAGATGATTCAGTCCACATAGTCCATGGTGATTTACTGGCCATTGGACAGTGTAAAGAAAAACGAACGTCGTCTCATTCAGTGGAAACCAAGCAAATAATGCACATAAATGCAATTAACAGTGACTGGCATCTAGCTTTTCAAGGTAGGTTACAGGTTCCCTTCCTGCTATGGAGATAGCAATAGCTTAAGACGGCACTAATATTGAAAGGGATGAGATCACTATAAACTCTATGAACAGATCACTAAGCAAAATAAATAAATGTTACACTTAAATTATATCTAAGCAAAAGAACATTTTATGGAAAGAAAAAAAGAAGGCCAACACAAGACATGATGAGATTGTGCCTTGTCCATTCGAGCTGCTATAACAGAATGTGACAGACTGAGGGCTTTAGGAACAACAGAAATGATTGCTCACAGCTCGTGAGGCTGAGCAGTCCAAGACCATGGCACTGGCTGACTCAGTGTCTGGTGAGGAGCTGCTTCCTGGTACACAGACGGCTGGCTGTCTTCTCACTGCGTCCTCACATGGCAGAAGGGAGATTTCTGGAGTCCCTTTCATACCACCATTGATTTCACTCATGAGGGCGCCACCCTTCTGGCCCAATCACATCCCAAAGGCCCCACCTCAAAATCCCATCAGATTGGGGATTGGTTTTCAACATGCAAAATTTGGGAGACCCAAACAGTCAGTTTATAGCAGATTGCGTGACAGTAAGTAGTAATCACTTATATTTTATTTAACCTGAAAATTTCCTGGAGAAGGTTTAGATTCAGAAAAGGTTTGGGAGATGAAAGGAAGTTATACAGCAAGCTTGGCGTGGGAGACAAGTGGTTAAATAGCAGCTTATACTGAGGTCCATTAGTGTGGACCATTAGCTTTTGGAGGACCAAGGACAGCATGTGAGAGAGGACTTCTTTCAGAGAAGATGCTATCTCTTCCTCTAGTTCTCCAGAAGAATGAAGAACCTAGTGGAAAGAGCAACAAATCATGATGATTTCAAGATGATACCGGTGCATAGATTAAACAGTATAGACTGCAAATAGATTGACGAATTGATCTGATTTGGAGAATGGCAGTGAGAGTTGTTACTAGATTGGCGTCTCTGTATACAGGATAATGCTGTGCCTCCCAGTAAAAGTCAAGCTGATAGTGACACAATTTTCTGACATCATCCAGAGATGATCAGCATCCAATTTCTACAGAAATGGGTTGGAAAATTTACATCCAATAGATTTTCCTTGATCAAAATCACCAAAGTTGGCTGTGGAGAGCTGCTTAGCACAACATCAGTTGGCACCGTGCTTGACTTTCTTTCAATTCTACAATGACTACAGTCCCTCCAAAGCCCTGTGCCTGCGCTTTGTGTGAGGAGACATTTCTGGGACTCCTCCAAAGCCCAGATGGGTTGAAGAAAGCTGTAGGTAGAGCCCTTGAACGAGCAGCAAAGACTGCCACGTGTGGCAGGAGGTCTCCAGATCAGGGGACATGACCGAGGGGTGCAGGACGGAAAGCAAGAGGGAGAAACACGGCAGCGAGACAGGGTGTGGTGAGGGTATGCGATCATAAAAACTACCTCAGAGCTATTGGAGGTGGAATCTCTCCTCCAAAAAACTACAACATGGAAAAAGTTCCCAGTGCTCAGGGCTCTTGCTATTATCTCAACATTCATGAACTACTACTCATAATTTCTTCTAGGAATTGAATGAGCTCATCTGATCCTCAATATTCTTCTTGTGCATGCTGGTGCTCTCTTTTCAACTGATTTGTGTCATTAAACTTGCTTTAGAGAATGATAGAGAAAGGAAGGTGAGAAAAATGAGATTGGTCTGTATTGGTATTTGCTCAGTGAGGTTTGAGAATAGTGGAGAATAAGGGCTTTGAAGCTCTCAGCTGAAACAGAGTCGATCAACCAATTGACACTGAGAATGGATACTATATACGTATTTGTATGTATTCAAAATCAACAGGGCTCTTCAAACCTAACTAGGCTGATAAACACAGAAGCGTAACATGACTGAAAGAGAGGAAAGACGATTGACACTGAAAAAATATAAGAGAAAATAATAAATAACAATTACAAGAGGAGTAACAGAAAGAAAGCCACCAGATCCAGGCCTTAGGGAAGGCTCTGGGCAGAGGCAGGGCAGGGCTGCGCCGAACAGCATGGGTGGCTCAGGGAAAGGCATGGACAAGACTTTGCAGATCAGTGTGTCCTGGATTTGTAGAACAGCATGGTATAGGGTCTGCATGGAAGAGTGAAGCTGCCTAAGTGTGGGATTAGACTAAGAAGACTCTACATCCAAACTTGATGCAATCAAAGTAGGTAGACATTGTGCAGTGTTGATTAATCCACTTAAGAATGGAAGTGAAGAAAAGTGGGAGATAGCACTCCAGGGTAGATTGAAAAGGCAACAATTTAGGCACGGAATGATGACAGCCTGCCCCTGCAGAGGTATGTTTAATAGCCATAGAGAAAAAGCTTCAGTTGTTGAAGAAAACAGCTAGTACCCTGGATTTACTTTATGAAATGGAAATTCTAATAGCATCTAAATATTATTTCTTTTAAATCTGGGATTTGGCCGTGCCTGTATTTTAATCGTGCAAAACATTTGATTGGTGGACTAAGCTATGGGACTGTTATTGTTATTTTTGTATCCTGTAATTCATTTTAAAACTGTCAGTAAAATTTCTGTGTTATGTTGCTTCTGGTTTAATGGGAAAGAATGTGCTATTTAATTTTCCACAGTAGGAAGGGTAAAAAGAGAGACAAGAGACTGATAGTTGTTTATTTTAAATTCTGAAGTTTAGAAAGCTAAGGCTGGTGCCTTCATGATCTGTGTTCCTAGTAAAAGCCTGTCTAGAAAGAAATGGAATGGAAATTTTGTCTTTGGAAAGTTATCTCTGCTTTTTGTTCATTTCATTCAGGACACCATTGAGTGAAGCTTTCCTTAAATAAATGCCTGTTTTCAGGATAGGAAAACTTCCCCCAAAAGAAGAAACACCTTCTCCCAGATAACTTCTGCCTTCTGGAAATTGCTTTACTACATCACTCAGGGAATTTTCCAGTCCTGTGAATAGAATTCATTGTAGCCTTGGAGATGAGGAATCTGTTGCTCAGAATATGACAACTAGAAATGTCAACGTCTCTCGGTCAGACTTTCACCACAGACTTTCAACCCACAGAATTGACCTTGAATGGGACTCCTGAATGCACAAAGGAGATGAAATAGGATTTTTGTGTAACTGACCAGGGAGAGAGGAACAAGGTGTTCTCAGAACTTGTTGCTACAGATTTTTAAAAACGGAGCTAGCATCTTTAGATTTAAGTCCAACAATGTGTATGTACTTGGTGATTCAGTATTATTAGTAATTATCTCCACCCTAGAAAAATTGCAATGACATTCCTGGGATTAAGGTCAGGAAATTTTTCACTGAAAGTTTATCGGTTATGGCACTATCAGATTCCACAAGACTTTACTAACCAACACTCAGAAGGCAAAGAAAGATCTAGATTTAGGGTATGTCATAACCTAGTGGGTTTAGTTTTTTCATTTTGTCTGTTAAGAACTCTGCCTACTAAACCAAAATATCTCTTGTTTGACCATTCACTCAACTGCCATCCCCTTTCCTCCATCTCTCCCCTTTTTCTTCATGGTACTTATTGATTCTTGTCTCATTCTGATATTCTGTACAGCAGCCTGAGAAAACTCATGAAAACAGAGCGTTGCAAGAAGAGAAGTCTAAGGGTGATGAGCTCTTGTAAAGATCCAGGATGGACAAATATTGTTCATGTTGATCTGGTGTGATCAGAGTGCAGAATGCTTGGAAGGGATAGGCTGATTGTGAGAATGGAGAGGTGAGTTCTAGGGGAAGGGTCTTACATGCTATGCTGAGAACTTCATTCTACAGGCAATGAGGGAGCCATGAGATGATATCCACCAGATATCCAGATATTTTTGTGAATAAAAATTCCAACATCTGCCAAGATTTATAGGCAACATATACAACTTTCTTCTCTTTTCTTTCCCTTTTTTTCTTTTTCCCCTCCCTCCCTCCTCCACTCATTCTTTTTTCCTTCCTTCCTTCCTTCCTTCCTTCCTTCCTTCCTTCCTTCCTTCCTTCCTTCTTTCTTTCTTTTTGTCTAGTTTGGGTAGTAACAATGCCTCTTGTCAATCCCTTCAATTTTCTCCCCATTCATGTTCAAAGAAGCTTTATTACATAAACTCTGGTTTTATTCAGGTCTATTACAACTTGGCCTTTGTATCAATGTGAGAGTTCCTTGGAATTCTTCAGGATTTCTGAAAGTTCAGCCTTCTCTTCTTTAGTGTATTGATTGCAAGGCAACATACCAGATCTGACCTCAAACTAAATTTAGAAAGTGATAAACCAAATATGAGGAGCTGATATGAAATTTGCTTAGGTTGGAAGTCAAATAAAAATGCACATATGTAGCTTTACAGTCATAACATGTCCAAATAAATTAACATGAATTCTGTGGGATGAACATTTTCCATGACACAAAAGTATGAAGTATCTGATTACATAAAAATGGGGTGATTTAACCATGTCCCTATGTGTAAGGTCACCTACCTCATCACCCTCACAACACTGCTAGACAGATCCAATGAAAAAAAAAAAGGCAAATTTTCTTTGTGATTCATACCACTATCAATTTTTTTCTTTAGACTTTATTCAATTATTTACCCATTCATTTACTAATTTATACATGAAACTAATACTTATTAATGGCTAACCATCTTCCAGATTGTGTTAGATGCTGGGGTTTCAGCACTGAACAAGTCACAGGATCTTATCATTGGACAGAGAAATTCTACATTGAGAAGGTCATTATAACAATGATGTGTATTACTAAGGAATCCTTCTAAGGAAGCATAAAGCAGGTGGTCCTAACTTAGCTGAAGCAGGTTAGAAAAGCCTTTTTCAGGATAAAGTGCTATTTAGACTTAGACTTGAAAGATGAGTGGAATTAGGTAAGGGTTATAAATAGTCCAGAATGACTGTCCTCCTAGGAATCTACCATTAGTCAATATGCTCTCTGACATCATGTAAGAAGCAGTTTCAAAGAATTGCCCTTTGGAACAGTGATCTCTCTCTGCATCTTAGCAGTGATAGGTTCATCGAGTGATTTAACTGAGTCTGGTGATTAAATATTGCATGGAGAGAGCAAGGGGATGCCAATAGCTGACACACTTGGCTCCATCCCAGCTTTATGTCTACGAAGAGGGATAAACTCAAAAAAGGCCAAGTCAGGGAAAATGTGCTGGCATCTCATCTTCACAGTCAAGGACTTTTGAAATCATTGGCAGCTATGTTAAATAAGAACATGCGAGCTTAGTGAAAACAAATTACATCCAAATTATCAAACTAAAATTTAAAAAAATGGTGAAACTCTGACCTCAAGAGAGTCAGATATAAAATAATGATGTTTGTTGATGACAACACTATGCCCAACGTTTCATCAAGGCACACCAGATACTCTAGATAAAGTCTAAAAAAATACATTTGACAGTCTAAGTTGTTTTTTTTTTAATCTTTTAATTTTGCCTTCTAAGGCAGTTCACTATGTTAATAACGATTTTAAAAAATTGTTTTTACCTTTAATTCTTGTTGTGAATTGGCATTCAGTGGTTTTCATATTCCTACCCAATTATTCTATTCCAGTAGTTTTTCTTCCATGAGTCCAATTTTCAGTGGCTTTATTCCATTTCTATAGACATGCTTTCTCCTCTCATACAGCTGGGCTGATTTGCAGTCTTGTTTTTACGCAGTATACATTTCCTGCCTTCCTTTCTTCTGCCATACATATTCTTTTTTTTCATGAATTTTCCCATGATTCTGATTTTTCTTTGTTATTTCTTTCCGTATTTTCTGGGGTTTTGGTTCTCCATTTGCATTTTCTTCATGCTATCTTTTTTGTTTGTTTTTACTTTTTTGGCACATATAAATTTTTTTTTTCTATCCCTGCCCCATATGCTACTCTATATATTCAAACTAATATCTGTACCACTGGAAGAGAAAATACCAACACTGCCATAATTTAAGACTGCTTAAAAATCATTGAGCTTTGCTGACCAGTGGTAACTGGTCCATTTTCACATTCAACAATTTGTATTTAAACATTATATTTATATGTCTATATATGCATTAATAATAAACATTCTCACATACCTATTATGTTCTAGGAAATGTATAGATTTCTCCTTAGCCTTAGCCATTATCTCTATTAATACTTACAACAGGATCTGTGGTAGATAGTCACTCTCCTCACAGGAACTGCAGCACAGAGAGGTTAAAGAATACTCCCCAGAAGAAAAACATCCTATGTGGCAAAGCCAGAATTCAAATCATGGTTTTCTGTCTTTCAGTCCAAGTATCTTCCTACCTCTGTTACGATTACTTATACTGATATCGGTGTTATGCTTAACTGTCATTCAAGTAACATATGAGGAAATGCTTACTATAAGTGAAAAAAAATGCTAAATAAATACTAGCAATAGTATCAATAACTTACTGAAGAAAACTTCTCTCTTCTTTGACTTATAATTGATGATATGAACGTAAAGCATGCGTGTGTTGGAGAGGTACGAGGGAGTAAGAGTCTTCTTCCAAGCCGGCCTAGGCCTGTATCTCCTCAATGTCCCTCAAAAGGAACTTGAAGAAGAAAGACCCCTATAACTTTGAATGTCACTCATTCTTTCAGTGGTACACATCTTTTGCTTGTCTTTCTTAACATCTCTGTAGGCGAGAGATTCAGGTATAATGTGCCAGAAATCACATGCTTCGTGCACATGCACTTTTTCTATCTTTTTGGTACTCCTCCCTCTTATTCTGGACGAAATTCTTTCTTAGATCTATTTATTTGGCTCCCTACCCTTAGAAGAGCCATACTAGCTTGTCGCATGAAATTCATTCCTGCTTTCCTACTACTTAATTTAAGAGTCCTTTTCCCCCTGAAATATCTTCTAAGGCCACCACACCTCAAATTCTTAACTCAGTGTGGTTCCCCAAAGTTGGACATAAAAGCAAGATATGTGGTAGAAAATAAATAGACATTGAAGTTTTTTTAGAGTGCTTTGTCTTAAATCACATCATCATCACAATCACAGTCAATTAGGGGGGCGGGCACCTAACCTGTGCTGATCACTATATATATATATATATATATATATATATATATATATATATATTACCTTTCATCCTAAATATTGGTATTATAAAACATTTTATACATGAGAAAACTGAGTTTAAATGTCATGCCCAAAGTTAACCACCTGGTCCGTGGTAGAACCAAGATTCAAGGCCCATGACCAAGAGTCATCCCCTTGTCAACATCCAAGTGGCTTGGTCTCCCCCCATCACCCCCTTTCTCCTCTGCCCTATCAGATGTCCCACACTCAGGTCATATAGTATGACATAGACACCCCACCAGTCTATACACACCTGTAGTGTCCTAATCTGACCTCATCTTCCATCTTCTCCAGCTTCCCAAATCTTTCCTTAGTCCCCCCTGAAACTCCCCAATATCCTCAAACTCTTATAGGAACTTCAACTCTTATCCTCACTTTCTTGCACCAACCAAAACCTCACTGTCTCCTGAGATCCCTGCTTCCTACATGGCTTTTCCAAGCGGAAGCTGTTTTTTGCTCCCACCCTGTTTTGAAATACAGCTTTTACTATTATTCAAGTATGGTGAAGCCAACAGATCAGGATATGACTCCCATTGAAAAGATAGTTTGTTATTCATAGTTTCCAAGAAGTGGGGGCACACCACACCTTGGGGTTGGGGGGTCTCACATGGGGATGTACCAGGGTCAGGCAAGAGGCAGAGGGAAGTGAGAGGAAAACATGGCGAAAGCCTTTACTGTGTTTTCTACATGAAGGCAAGGCAGGCTTCCGATTGACTAGTTTCAATAATTACAGTAGGCTCTGGGTAGAGGGACTGCCCTGATCTGTCTGGAACCTGGTCCTGGGGTGATTAGAGCAGGGGAATATTGGCCTGGAGTATAAAAGCCAGAATGGGGAGTGAGCTCTCGATGTGTGAGTTTGCACAGAAAAGGCACACTCTTGGCCAAGTTGTTTGCTATCTCTAAGAACTGGATAGCGCTGAGAAGGGCAGTCTCTCCCTAGTCAGCAAGACCCCCCAATGCCAGACCATCAAGAATACAGAAAATAAGAAAATATTGTCAATACACACATTCCCAGAAAATTTAGGCCCTAGAGGTGTGCTAGGCTTTCTTGTTTCTCAGTGATGCTTCTAAACCAGCGGTTCTCAACCTTCCGAATGCCGCGACCCCTTAATACAGTTCCTCATGTTGTGGTGACCCCCAACCATACAATTATTTTTGTTACTACTCTATAACTGTAATTTTGCTACTGTTATGAATCGTAATGTAAATATCTTTCTGTTTCCCGATGGGCAACCCCTGTGAAAGGGTCGTTCGACCCCCAAAGGGGTCGCGACCCACAGGTTGAGAACCGCTGTAAACCATCTCTTCTTCATTCTTCAATGCTTCTAGAGGCCTTGAAACATAGATGATCAGAAGTGTCTACCCATTACTTGTCTTGGTGCTACCGTTTGTCAACCTCTTAGCTAGTTGTTCTCCGTATTGATGAAAGGTTTGCCAGAAGATCAGTTCACCCAATATTTGAGTTGCATAAGTGTCAAAATATGTCATTGGAAGATGGTATTTTAGTTCATATAAGAACACTTTTTGGAGGTAATTTTGTAGAATACAGAATATGTAATTAATTAGCTTTATTCCTACATCAGAAAAATAAGGCGCATATGTGACTTCTGCTATGATGGCTAAACTCTGTAATTTTACAATATACTTCATTCCACAATTCTAAATATTCTCACTTAATAAAATAGTTATAGTAAATATTGTCAAAGAGGTAAAACAAATTAATCTAGCGATTTTATGGAACATGAGATATCTCATTATTTTTAAGAGTTTTGGAATGTTACTATTTGTTTTGGCCTGATTCTAGGAGAAGCATATTTTTAGTTCTTATTTTTATTCTCAGGAGTTTAGTAACAGTAACTTACTTTAACTCAGCAATAAATATAAATCAAGTGGGTGGAGAAAGACATTGATAGAAATGTGATAAAGCAAATGGATTAAAATGTTTAGTGTGAAGTATATGTGGCAAGTATATGAGTGTTCATTGTACAATTATTTGAACATCTCTATTTATTTAGAATTTTCATAATAAAATATCAAAAAACAAATTCCAGTCAAGTGATCAACATGATATGCTTGATTATCAGCGGCAGTTTTCAATTCTTTGCTGGTTTTACCTGGTTCAGATGTCATGGAATTAATTGTTTAACCAAAAGTTATGGATGACTAAACCTTGAGAGAATGTGCTTTCTAGTCAATAGAAATGAAACTTAATGATATTGACTCTTGGTTGATACGGCTTTATAATTGGCTAGAGTTTTAAGAGGAATAACCTGCCTTAGGGCTTATGGGAAAGGAGAAGCAATCATTTATTTGGAATTCATTATATTTAGACCCTGTGTTCATGGCTTGATGTACATTCCCTTATTTATTATACACAACAATATTGTTAGGTAAGGGGCTCACTATTTTATAGCTGAGTAATCTGTGGCTCAGAAATGTTAAGTTATCCAAGATCACATTGTTAGGTAATGGCAGAGCTGGGCTTAAACTCAGGCTTGCTTGACTCAAAGTGGTACACTTGGAAAATACATTTACACTTTGAGAGCCATATTAAATACTCATGTCACTTGTACAGACCCTTAAAGCTAGTAGAATCCTCAGAAATTATCTATCACCAACCCCTTTGGTTTACAGAAGAGGAAATAATGTACAATCAGGTTAAGGAATGTATTCAATCATATAGTTTCTTAGTGGCAGAGCGAGGAAAGATTTATCTGGCCATTCCATGGTATCATAATGTTATTTTAATAGTAAATGCTGAACATGATTTTGCATGACAGAGTTAGCAAAAGGCATACCTCACAGATGAGTGGCGTTCCCCTCAGGATCCAGTAACATGTTTACTCAACACCAAGGCTGGTGAAAAGGAAAAGGGAATCATGGAGGATAAAGTGGGCTTCCAATAGGTGAGGCCAAGTGATAGGCCTTAGCACCTTAGAGGTTTACAGATTGCCATGCATACATAGCTCTGTGCTGGTTTATGGCCACATTTAGATGTGTAATGAATGTTATCTAGTCATGCCTTCTTCTGGATTCCCAATAGCTAAACTTTAAGATTTGTTGCCTTGTGCTGTGTTCACATGTTTACGTACCTCTTTTGATAGCGAGGACCATGTCTGATTTCAGTGAGAATATGTCCTACATTAATTGCTTGGGTTCTAGGGTAACACTGAGTTCAAATCCCGCCCTGTCATTTCCTAACTTGTGATATTGGCCAATGCACACAACTGCTCTGTTCCAATTTCCTCATCTTTAAATACCTGAGTGTTGTTAACAAGATTAATAAATTAATATATGTATAACATTTAGAAGAGTGCTTGGCACATGGTAATAGGTAAGCATTCAATAAAGGTAAGCTGTTATTATTATTAATTTTATGTTTTCATAGATGATAATTAATGGCATAGTGATAATTTTTATTATTCCTAATTTCATTTCTTTCAATTAAAACTACAATTTTTAATGAATGATCACATGTATTCACATGCCTCAGAAATGCAACTTAAAGTATAAACCAAGGCAGAACCATAATAAATATCACATTGCAAACACACAACTAGCAACATGAAAAATACATTGAATTTTCCGAGCATGAGGAGACTTTAGTGCTAATTCTAAACAGATAAAACATGTTTATCTTGGATATAAGTCTTTTAACCTTTATAAGTCTTCCTTCGCCCTCTGCAAAATAGACTACATTATCCTTTCTTTCTTAAAGATTCTATGACTCTAAGAAAAAAGATAAAAATACTATAGTAATTGTTTTTGGGTACCAATCTTGACACATACCATCTACACGAGGATTTGACACATACCTTTACTGTCCTCTTTTGCAATTAATGTGTTTGAACCTGTTCTGCCATTTAGTTTGAGATCAGAAACTGTTAATTCATTTATTCAATGAATTTATTAGCTATCTGCTAC
>NW_017731463.1:1345169-1355138 GCF_001890085.2 Hipposideros armiger | reverse complement strand
TGCAGATACTTCTCTTATGTCTGTTCACCATTATTACCTTACAGAAAAAGAGCACACCTGTTTTATTTCTATCATACATTAGTTTTGCCTGTTTTAAAACTTTGAGTAAATGAGTCATTCTTTCACTTAATACTACGTCTGTAAATTTGACGATCTTGCGTGTGAAAGTCACACATTCTTTTTCATTACTGTATAGGACTCCATTTTATGACTATAACACAATTTATGGGGTCTTTGTTTTTGTTCTAGTCCTGAACCTTTTTTGTACCTAAGAGTGGAATTTTTGTGTCATAGCATATCTATATCCAGGCTTAGTAGATACTGTCAAAGCATTTTCCAAAGTGACCCTGCTAATTTATAATTTCTCTATTCTCTCGAGCAGGTGTGATATTTCCAGTTGCTCCATGTCCTTGCCAGTTCTTGATGAGTATTTTTATTTTGGCCATTCTTGCAGGTTTGTAGTAAAATTGCATCGTGGTTTTCATTTGCTTCTCCCTGAAAAGTAATAATGCAGGGAACTTTTTCAGAATGGTCCATATCTTCTTTTGTGAAATGGCTGTTCAAAACTTTTCCCCATTTCCCTATTAGGTTGTTTATTTTTTCCTTATTTCTTTGTTAAAGTTCATTTTATAGTCTACATATGAATCCTTTATGTATTATAAATATCTTCTCCCACTCTGCAGCTTCCCTTTAAACTTTGTCAGTGGTATCTGTTGATGAACAGAAGTTTTTAATTTTAATAAAGTCCAATCTATCAATCCTTTATAGTTATTGATATTCAAGAAATCTTTTTCTATTACCAAAGTTTATGTCTTTTATCCACTTGGATTTGACTTTTATATTGTGTGAGATGAGAATAAAATAGATATCTGATTTATTCAACAGCATGTATTTAGAAAACTATTTTTCCCTTACAGCTCTTCAGTAGCACTTTTGTAAATTAGCTGACCATATATGAGTAGATCTGTTTATAAATTCTCTGTGCTATTACGTCAGTCTTCTTATCTATACTTCTACCAATACCACACTATTTGAATTTATTATAGCTGTAAAATAATCCTTGATATCTGTTGGTACAAGTCCTTTTCATTTTGGTATGAGCTTTAAAGTTAGTTAGTTTCCATACATGGAAAAATAAAGTGCTGAAATTTTGCAGAGATTATATTCAATCTACATACCAATTTGGGATCAATTTATAGTTTCATAATATGGGCGTGATTTATCCCTCCATTTGCTCTGGTCTTTTAAATTTACTGTTAGTAATGTTTCATAATTTACATGTAGAAGATTCATTTATCTTCAATTTTATTCCTAATTGCTAAGAAATGTTAAACTTACCAAATGTTTTATTGGCTCTATTGAGATGATGTTTTTTTCCTCCTTTATTTTATTAATGAGTTGAATTACATTATTTTCTGAATATTTAAGAATGTTGGACTCCTGGAATCAACTCAACTTAGTCATGATCTATTATCCAGTTGGTATGTTGCTGAAATTAGCTTACAACTACTTTGTTTTTCATCTGTACTCATGGGAGAGGCTGCCTTTCACTTTCTTTTCTTGTTTTGGTAGTAAGGTTACGCTGGTCTCTAAAAATGAGTTTGGAAGTGTCCCCACAATTTCTATGCTCTGGAGGAATTTCTGAAGCATTGGCTTAATTTCTACATTAAAGGTTAGAAGAAATTACCATGAGGACATCTGGGTCTTGAGTTTTTGGGGGTGTTTGTTTGTTTGTTTTTATCTGTTATGTGTAGAAAGGGTCATAATGACAGATTCAATTTTTTATTAGGTAGTGAATTATTCAGAATTTCTGTTTCTTCTATTTTGGTATTAGTAAATTGTCCATTTTGTTTGAAGAATTTTGTCTATTTCACCATAACTCTCCAAATTTTGTCAAAAGTTGCTCATTATATCCTTTAACATTTTTAATATCTGTTGGATCTACAGTTATGCTGGTAATTTGTTTTGTGTTTTTTTTTCTCTTTTTTGATGATATTAATCCTCCTAGTACCTTATCTATCTTATTAGGTTTTTCAATGAACCAGCTTTGGGCTCTATGTGATATTTTGGCTTTCTAATATTTCTCTATATTATGTTTGCTGTTTCCGTGATATTTGCCATTAGCTTTATTTCATTTTTTATTCTTGTTTTGGGTTGAATTTGCTATCCTTTCCCATGCCGATTTGATGAACACTTAGATGAATTCCTCTTAGCATTTCTTCTGTTTCAACATACACATTTATATTTTTCTCTAGGCCCTGCTTAACAACATCCCACAAGTTATATGTTATTTTTCATTTTCACTCACTTCAAAATATCTTCTTACTTACTGATATTCTAATTGGATCATTTAGAAATGCGCTGCCTAATTTCCAAATATTTATGGGTTTTCTAGTTTCCCACCAGAGGACCCAACTCAAGGGTTTGAGTATGTCCTGAACGCCTCCCTGGCCTAACCCTAAGCTNAACACTCCTCCCACTCAGCTTTATTGAGATCTAATTGACATATAATGTTGTGTAAGTTTAAGGTGTACAGATACACTCATGTATTGCAAGATGGTTATCACCATAGCTAACATCTCCATCACATCACATAATTACTATTTTTTTGTGGTGAGAACATTAATGACACTTTCAATATATGCAAAAGACCCAATAAGCACTTTAAAAAGATTGTCTTTAAAGATATACTATATATTATTGGGTACATTTGGATATGCGGTCCAAGCCTTCTTATTAGTAGCTGCACACATCACAGGAGCTTGCCAGTTACAGTATAGTTTTCTCATTTCCACTCTATAACACCGCCTATTAGATTTCACAAAAGGGTCAATTGCTCAAGTTACTGATATCTTGTCCTCAATTTCCCTGACATTGACAAGCTACCAAAGAAACTATCAGTGGATAGATTTGTGTTAGCAACATGCAATGTAAAAAATATCTTATGCCGCCCTATGCAAGACTGAAAATGAAAAGAAAACAAAAAAACATCTTCCTCACTATCAATTAAACCTGTAAAGATGGTATGATTCTTTAAAAAGTGATTACACTTCAGAAAGATATACTATTCAATACTGGATAATACAGAGGATGTTAACCCAACCATAAAAATCATATGCATCACTATTTCTGAAAATGCAAATGTCACCAGTACATGGTTATTCTCTTCAATTTATTCTACAGTCTCTATTATAGAATTTGCATGGTTTATACTATAAACTTTATGGGATAAAACTATTTTGTATCTTATTAAATAGTGTTAGGAAGTGACACATCCTATGCTGCAGAAGGCAAAATTGAGATTTTCTACATAAATCATTAACAAACTCATCATTACTGAAATAATAAAAGGACAGAAAAAACAAAAGTATGCTCAGAATTGGAAAACCAACATAATCCAGCTCAAGCTCAGATCCATTCTTACTTTGTGCAGTTAGTGTAAACAAAATTGAGTCTTTCCTTTGAATTTCCAGTATTAGTAGGCAGCAGGAAAAAAAAAAGTGAAAATGAGATTGCAGAAAATAAGGGGGAAATCAGAGCTTTCTAGAGACCAGCAGCAGGACTATGTCTAGGAAATTGGATTTGGAGTAAGCCAAGGAGGACAATTTCCACATCAAGAACTTAGCAAACCCTCAGTGAACTCAGATACCGGTTTATCTGTTTCACTTGGGAGTTGATACTGGAAGACACAGCATAGTGGGCATCTGGAAGTGAGTTCACCAGTAGGACATGGGATCATTTAAGGAGCTTGATTTATAGAGAAAGTAAAGTGATTGGGCTGTTGGAAGGAAGGGAGAATGACATAATGACTTTTCAGGAACAAAAGTCTTAATCATCTTTAGATGTGTATCTTCTAGAATTACTCCCAGAAACCTACTCATCAGTAATTCTTTACCCTATATTTTAATTCATCATCTATTGAGAAGTTCAAATGGGCAGACTTTCAACTGTATAAGTAAGATACCTCACATTCCGTTGGACCTAATGCATCCCTGTTTGCACATACCCTTTCTTTCTCCCTCCTTAGTCATAATATGGAAGAAATAATGACATTTTAGTGCCAAGAACACCACATTGTAAGTCCTGAAAACTCGCTATGGTTCAATTGCAGTGGAAAAGGTGGCTGCTTTCGTGACACGAATGAATCCATAGCTACATGATTGTGGGGATTTTGGGGTGGTGAGAACGCTCCCTGTCTATTGCTTCCCTCCCTTTTTCCATTCCTTCTGTGCTGGAGCCATGGCTGGGTGCTTGCTAGCAACAGTGAGTACAGCAGATGGCAGCAAGCAGCTGCTGCACTTTCCAAACCTTGGTCAGCAACCCACTGCCAAACCTGGTTGAATGGAAGCATTCGTTGTTAGGTTTGTGTTCACCAACTCATATTCTACGTCCACCTTACTGCTCTTCTCAGTGATCAAGAAACATCTCGTTTTGTAGAAGCACAGCAAACTAGAAGCAAAAGGATGAGAGAAAAGCATGGGCTTGGCTGTACAGGCTGAGCTGGACTTGAGCCTGAGGTGACCTAGCAAGGCGGGGCACAGATGTCGTGGCAGATCTTCCTTGGCCTCCATGGGCTATTGAGCAATTCCTTGGGGCCACATCTGTGAATGCTAATCTTATGCCAAACAAGGCTTTGCAGCATCGTCCCATCAACTTTGCAAAGGGTTCAGTGGAAGCTGCAGGTAGCAGAAAAGATCTGAGAGTCCACTGCTTTCAACCCAGAAGCCAAGAGACAACCCTGGATTTTATGAATTCGGCCTTTGTAGTCCACATCAGAGCTGTCAAAAGGCTATGAACTGCTCTACGCGGCTGCCTTTAAACTTGCCCTGTTTAGTTCAGCTCAGAAGCCTGGAATCTGTGAACGTAAACAACTCTTATCCCATGGATAAACTAGATAATGCAATTTAAAATACAGATGTATGTTCTTCAGACAGACAAACAAAACTGCTCTGACATTAATGGGGCCATTTATCTATTGTATGTTGAAGGCAGTAAGCCGTAAGTACTGGCAGTGACGTGGGGATTTGGGGACTTGCTTAGGTTTGGATCCCAAGTGACCAACAGGAACACGGGGTGTGAGATGCGACAGTTGCTCTTATCCTTTGGGATTATTAAATAACTTGTATCTTTTCTGCTCTGTGCTAAAATCTAGAAGGAAATTTGTTCTTTTGTGTTTGCCATAATTTAACGGAATGATAGCCAGCAAGTATGTACTTTTCCTGATCATTCAGTTTTGTGATCAGGTGCTGCAAAACTGGGTTATCTAATGTTAAATCTTTCATGAGGTCAGCTCCGTAAAAAATTAGGATTATGGGTCTAACACTTTCACTTCTTGAGTTCAAGATTATTAAATTACTTCATCACTGAATGGCACTTGTAACCAGCACTTGCTTCTGGCTGGGTCGTTGACTTGGAGTTCACACGTTTGTGTACAGTTATCCCTGACTATTCTTAGATATCTATTCTCAGAAACAGGGCAACCATTCTGTCAAAAACCCAGCCTATGAATTTGCAAATAGTAGGTTCAAGAACAAACACTGAATAGAGAAAAATTGGTTTTGAGGAAAGCACTCTCAAATATATCTCCAATTGAAGCAAAGTTAAGGTATTGACAGTCACTTGATATTTTAGCAAAAGTTGGGAGTGAGAGAAAAGTTTCTCTTAAGCAACTTTTCTGCCCCGTCTCATTACCAGGATGAGCCATTTGGCTAAGTCTCTGAGTTCCCTTCAAGTAAACATTAACTGATTAGGAAGGTGAATATTCTTAGCTAAATGATGAATGTCCATCTACCCTAATATACAAATTATGAAATAATATTCATATAAATTTTTGCCACTTCAAAATGTGAATCTATGAAGAAAAAAAAAATCCAAGTCAACAACGCATGTTCCCTACTAGTCTTTTAAAATGTTTTAAAAGCATTCTGAAATATCTAACTTTCAAACTTGGAATTTTATCCCAGTTCAATATCATCTGGCCGAGCAATTGACAAATGCCCCTCAGAGGACCTGGTAGGAAAGCTATGCATGACCCTAGGCTGGTATTTTTCTCTGAATTAAGTATGAACTTGGTTAAAATTGCCAGGCAGTTGTGGTCTGTGATCTAAGCAAAGCAGGAGCATAGATGAAGGAGACTGCATCTTTCTTTAGTAAATGGGTTATAGCAGTTTCGTTTTCTGACATCCTAAATACCTCTCTGGAGCTGGGGAGCAAATTCTCTATAGACCTGAAAGTTTCATCAAAGTGAATTATGGCAGCAAAATGCCCCTTAAGATACCTCCTGAAACTACCATTGTGTATGAAAGCGAGAGGATAAAAGCAGAGGAGGTTTTTTTTAGAATCGATCAGCATAAAATCCCCAGAGAACATACAGTTTATATACATTCCTCTGAGCTAGGAAAGCTGAGACTACTTAAGAGAAAAGGGGGGAAAAGTGACTTTTTAAAAAAGCTTCCCAGAAACAGATAAGAGTTAACAATAAGAACAACAAAAGAAATTCTGTAACAACGAGGGTGGGCAGTCATTGTGCTGCCAGCTCTAAAAGTGTAAGATGACAGGCCAAACACAGCTTTCTGCTATTTTGAAAGTCACTCAGACATGGACAAGGGTAAAATAAAATAAAAAACACACCAAAGATAGAACAATACGATCCTTCTACTCTGAATACTTCAGAAAATAAAAAGAAATGATGGGGGCCAGCCAAGTGGCACTTTGGTTAAGAGTTGGGTTGGGACACTAGCTCTGAGCATCAGGCCCCTGGTTCGGATCCCACATGAGGGCCAGTGACACTGCACCCTCTACAGCTAAGATGGTGAACAACAGCTCAACCTGGAGCTGGGCTGCTGTGAGTTGCCGGCGTCGGTGTAGGCTGCAGTGGATCTGCAGTTGGCTGCTGTAAAAAGCTACCATGAGCGGCTGGCAGCCAGCATGAGCGGCTGACAGCTGGCATGAGCTGCTGTGAGTGAGCGGCCGTCCAATGGCCAGAGAGCGACTGCCTCAACCAGGAAGAGCGCAATGATAATACCAACATGGGCCAGTGAAGCGATGTCCTCCACAACTAGACAGAAGAACAAACGGACAGCAACTTGTCTGTTCCCCTCCCCCAATTCCCCAATAAAAATATTTAAAAAAAAAAAGAAAAGAAATGAAGGCAGCTTAGGCAAGCAACAGAGGCCTAAAGCTTCAATACTTTATTATAAAACCCAGCGACTGGGTATGTTTGAAGTGGGTCTTCATCTTTGGGGAGCATGAGGTTGCTTTGAGAAGCTGAAGAAATCTATGTATCTTCACAAGAATATAAACATCCGCATCTATACATGATCTTGCATTCAGCTCATGACATTTCACTGGAAATATAATTCTTTTGCATATACTGGTTATAACTCCAGCACAGAGCAGAATTTTTTTCTTTTTTTCTTTCTTTTTTTTTTTTTCATGAGTTTTGCAAATCCTTGAGAAGGTAAGGTGAGGCAAGTTTGTTAGTGAGAGGCTGCAATGAGTCGTGTCCTACAGAAATAATAGTGGTGGATCACCTCCTCCTACGCTGCCTCAAAGAAAAACTAGATAAATAAAATAAGAGATGACAATGGCCTGCCAAGAAGTGGGGAATGCCAAATGCTCTTCCATGTAAACTGACCTTAGGCATATGGACATTTCTCTTCTATCACTGGTAACACTTGTTTGAATCATTAAGCTCTCTAAGAGGTGGTGTCCCATGGTGTCATTCATTTGTCTTTAACCTAAGGCAGTCACCTGCCATGTCACGAAACAATGTCTCCCAGACACTAAAATATTATTTTCTCAATCATGGTTTGCAGGGGGAGTGGTCTAGCTGTCTGGTCACAATCCAGAGACAGAAGGAGAAAAAAAACCCAGAACCCTTTTGAAGCCAAAAAGTTCCAGTCACTTTAAGATTATAACCTGAAGGGAAAGAACACAGTGACTTACTACTGTCATTCAGAGAAAAAAGAAATAGATGCATGTCACAGACAGGAAATCAGTGAACAAGAGGCAAGATACTGAAACTTCGTTTGGCAAATACGAAACATATGTGGTGCCTAGAGCACAGATCCAGTTTTTCCTAGTTGCAAATTTCATGGCAATGCAGCCAAAGCCTCAAGAACCACTTAGTTTGTAACTGACTGACTACTCAGCATCACTTTTTTGGTTTTCTACTATGACGTGCCCTTCTTTAGCGCCAGAACACAGAGATCAGTGAAAACCTTGGAACAGAAAGATAGGGGACTGGCTTTGGAGCTATAGCGACAAACGTGACTGTGCTGATAGCAACCGCCAAAGCCCTGAAAATATAAGAGCTGAAGCCTCATCTCTCTTATTCATCGAGTTCTTCTTTACATATTGGGTTCTCAGTCAAGAGCAGAGGGAAATCCCCTAAAATGATCTGCTTAACCAATTTAACATCAGCGGTCCTATTCTGCAAGCTTCTTTACCCTAAACAGCTAAATAATAGTCAAGTAGAAACCCTGCTAAATGATCCTACCATCTCGTTTTCTCACCCTGACCAAATTGGGGCTGTTTGACACAAGACCTGACACTGGGTCTGAACGTTTACCATTTGTGGGTTGACGAATAGATTCAGAACGGCTAACAGAGCAGAAATTTAAGTGAGAATGGCATTTTGTGGGCACAGTTTTCGTGTTAACACTAAACCCAAAGAGTTGTGTCTGTTTCCTTAACACTTTGTCGAGTTAAAACCAAGGATAAAGGCTAATTACCGGAGAACATGGTAGGTCTGGAGAGCTGATATTTGATATAACCTGTAAAAAACAAAAACACTCTTTTGTTTGGCTGGAAATTAAACAAAGTGTGGCCTTCAGACCAATGCAATACTCATTCTTACAGCTGACAAGGCATTTCCCATGCTTTTCTCCTGGTACCAGCTAAAAATTATAATACATTTAAAGGTGTGAAAAATTCCATCTATCATAAGAAGTGTAAATGGCCTAAGTGCAAGGTGCTTGATCTGAATTCCAAGTGTCTATCCCATCAGAATAAATGCTTTTTCCATTCTGTTTCATTCCAAAGTAAAACAAGAGCATCATTTTAGCTCTGAATGCCCTTAGTACATTAGAGAGGTCTCCTGGTCCCTGCCTTATTTTGAAAGCCCAAAAGCAATCAGCACTTAGGACAATTAGTGTCCTTCCAGTGCTTGTCAAAACTACAATAAAACTGTGATCTGCTTTTCTGAAAGGTGAATGACATATTCTGAAAGATGAATAGCATATTGGGTAAAACCAATAATGCCCTTGATTTCAAAAGGGAGTGAGTGATGTGTTTCATGATAAAAGACAATTCCTGGAATTATTTTGTCTTCTAGTGAAGCTGTGATCGTGAATAACCTGTTTTTTTGGTACAATCCCATACATTAATTGTTACTGGCACTTACCTCAGCGTTCATTTCCACACAATAGCCAACACCCAACACTTGAGTGACCTGCCTATGGAGGTAGATTACATGGGTGAGCAAATTACATTCACATTCATCACTGATTTCAGTTATTTCTAGGAATAAAGGATCGAATTTTATGTTCAGGCTCTAATTAAGAAATAAGTTTAGAGAATATTTTGTCACTATAAAGGCATGGTATTAATCGTATTAAGTAATGATTAAAGGGAGAATTGTGCTTTTTCATTAAGGCACCGGTCCTTAATTAGCAGAGCTGCCATGTTGAGAAATAAAAATCACACCATGTGAAGTAGGATGAGAGAGAAAATGTCACTGGTTATTCCTTATTTGAATATATATATATATATATATATATATATATGTGTGTGTGTTAATATATATATGTAAAATTTTATCACATATAATTTTATTATATATAATGATATCACATACATAATTGTATCCCTGCACTACTCATATTTTAATGAGTTTTTTAATAAAAATATAAAACACTCAAAGTACACAAATATCAAGTATACAGCTCAATGAATTTTACAGAGTGA
>NW_017731463.1:1320735-1342513 GCF_001890085.2 Hipposideros armiger | reverse complement strand
CTCTTGTCTCTAGAATTTGGGCCTCTCAAGGCTTGGCTGCCTTAATTACTTTCAGCTGTTTTTTGGTCTTCAATCAGCTGTTTTTATATTTTATCTAGCTTTTATATTAGCTCTCAGTGAAAGATTTAGTCTCATAGAGGCTACTTCAGCATGTCCAGAAACAGATCTCTTCCACCGGAAGAGATTTTCTTTAACATACCAAAGTGCGGGAAGAGATTTTCTTTAACATACCAAAGTGCGATAGATTCAATTGTCGTTCAAAACGTTCGACTCCCCCTGCTAACCACTGTGGGAGAAACGGTCTTCCCTTCCACTGGCCTCAGGATTGGCCTTGTGACTCTCTTGTGCTAGTGCGATATGAGTAGGTGTGATGCAAGCAGAGGCTTTAGAAGCACTTGCTCAATGCAGCAAGTGCCACCAGAAGAATGACCCTAGTTAGCCCGCTGAGTTTCCTGGCCAATGCACAAAGCTGCAGCTAAAAGCAGAGCTGCCCAATGGTGCCCCAACAAGATCAAGAAATCCAAGCCACCACCACCACCCTGCAGACTCAAGAATTAGCTCAGTCACAAACAGCAGAGCCACACCAGCCAACTAGCACATCCTTAGGGATAAATTATTATGGTTGTTAAGATACTGATTTAGGGGATGCATGTTATGCAGCATTATTTTGGCAATACCAAAATACTAACTGATGTATAGTAACTTCCATGTAAGAGGTTTCTGATTTCCTTCCCTCCCACCTACAGCAGAATCAGTTTCCTGTGAACGTGCTATCACATTTGAAAGTGGGATAGTAAGATAAAGTGTACTTTAAGGTTGATAACTCCACACACATTTGAATATTCTTTCTCTCTCTCTCTCAATACTGAAAAGCATTATTTCTTTTTTAACGGCATGAATTTCAAAGATACAAACTCACAGATTTTTTAAAAATTGAGATATGATTGACATATAACAATGTGTAAGTTTAAGGTGTATGTGTGTTGGTTTGATACTTTTATATATTGCAAAATGATTACTATAGTAGTATTAGCTACCACCTTTATCATGTCACATAGTTATCATTTCTTTTTTTGTGTGGAGAACAATTAAGATCTAGTCTCTTAGTAACTTTGACATTTATAATACAGTATTGTGGACTACAATCACCATGCTGTGCATTAGATCTCCAGGATTTATTTATCTACTAGTTGTAAATTTGTACCCTTAAACAATATCTCCCCAGTTCCCCCACCCCCCAGCCCCTGGTAACCACCATTCTAATCTCTTATTTTACAAGTTTATAAGCTTTTCTTGGATTCCACATAAAAAGTAACACAGAATTTTTTGGGGTGTTTAATCTTTTTTTTCCCCCACAATAACAGGAAAGAGAGTCAATGCATATTTTTTTTTAGTTCTAAACAACAGAAAATAAACGAGTTGGACAAGTCATCAAGACAATCTTCATCATTGCTAATTTTTAAATCTGATGAGAAGTGTTATTGTTCTAAAGTGGTATGGAAACTGTTACTCCACATGCACAGAGATTAGTTACGTTAACACAAGCCCATGGGCCTGGATAAATGCAAACCAAAAATTTGGATATATTCTCATGGCTTATATTGTGTCTGGGAATTGTTTGAATTATCTTGAAACATCCAATTGTTTCTAATAAGTGCAAATACTGAACTGCCTTTAAGCCAATGAAACCACAGTGCACCATTGGCATGGATCTGTTTATGTGGGGAAAAAAAAGTCGTATTATCACTGGTAGGGTCTTGGACTGGGAAAGACTGAATGGTACCACAAATATCACAACAATCGCCATTTGAAGGCTTAGTGTGCTCATCATCCCTGAGAAAGAATATTACCAACGGTAGCTTCAGCAGTCCTCAATGGAATCTAATGCTTTTGCCAAAGCACGGAATTTGAAATGCAAAACAGAGGGCCACAGGAATCCTAAAACAGTGAACTTACGCAAAAAAAAAAAATCCCAACAATGAAACACAGTCCTACATAGTACTGTGTGTTTGTTTGAAGTAACTAAACATTTAGTAAATTATCAATTTGTTTAAAAAATTTTTTGTTACAAATACTAAATAGTACTTGGAAAGTGAATTGTTAACCATTTATTACTAGGAACTCAGAAGAAATAAACCATTATGTATTCACCCTCAGGTCCAAACACACTGCAATAAAGGGTAAAATGTCAAATATAAGATAATGCCTTCTTGCCCTTGACTTTACATTGAAGAGCTGAAACAGGGATGGAAATCACATTTCTTTACCTCAGTCAATTCCTTAATATCCCTCTTTGTCAATTTTCTTAAAAATGTGTTTCTGTTTTTTGGATATAAGTATAACACATGTTTATTTTAGAAAACTATAATAAAACTAAAAATAACATGTAGTTTTACCATTTAAGTACCTTGGTATGTATTTGGTGTGTATATAATTTTAAAATCAAATTGAGTTTATATGTGTATATAGATTTGTGCCCTGATTTTTACACTTATTCTATCATGAACACATTCATATGTGATTTAACATTTTCTGGTGTTTTTTTTAATGTTTTCTTATTGTTTTCTTTATGTATGTGTGTCTTTTGTAACAAAGGCATTTGTTTTTGTGTTTTGTGTTTTTTTGTGTTTTCCACAGATTCTGTTTATAGTAACCCTGAAGTAACTAAGGGCAAATTACTTTTTTTAAAAAAGATTTTTATTAGGGTATTGGGGGGAAGGGAACAGTGCTGGGGAATTGGGGGAAGGGGAACAGACAAGTTGTTGTCATTTTGTTCTTCAGTCTAGTCGTGGAGGACGTTGCTTCACTGGCCCAAGTTGGCCATCACTGTGCTCTTCCCGGGTGAGGCAGATCAGTTGCCGGCTTCTGGATGGCCGCTCACTGCGGCTGCTGGCCGCTCACGCTGGCTGCTGGCTACACACGGTAGCCCATGGCAACCCACTGCAGCAGGGGCTGCAGCCTATGCCTTCGTTGGCGACTCATGGCAGCCCAGCTCCAGGTTGAGTTGTTGTTCAGCATCTTAGCTGTAGAGGGCAGTGTCACTGGCCCTCATATGTGGGATCCGAACCGGGGTCCTCTGGCGTCCCAAGCCAGTTCTTAACCATCGCGCCACTCGGCCGGCCCGCAAATTACTTTTTAAATGATTATTTTAACAAGGTATATTCTTTCAAAAATACTTATGATGTAATTTTGATTTGTAACTAAATATAAAATAATAATTAAGACTTAAATTATATTCAAACACATACTTCAAAATCTTTTAAACCCTGATATTTCTGTTTTGAATTCTTCATCGTTTTTAAGTATTCTTCAAATATACCTGTAGTATATTTGAAAATGTATTTCTGGCTCCATCCCACATAAAATACAATTTGGCTTGGAATAAAATTCTCAATCATAGCATTTTCAAATCCAACATTTAAAAGTTCCTTCATTGCCTAGAGAAGTTTGAGGTTGGTCTGATACATGCACTTTTCAAGAAAAACATTTATACTTTCTACCTGCATACTTGTAAATTTTTTTCTTTCTCATTATTATTTTTAAACGATTTGCCTTAATTTGTCTAGCATCCTTCTCTTATAATTTATTTTTTTCCTAGAAACGTTGACAGCATTTCAGTCTACATGTACAGACTTTTAATTAGGTCAGATGTTTTCCTCAAATACCTTTGTGTATATTGCCTACAAATTTTTTTTTTCCATTTTCTTCAGGGATATGGAAACTCTCAGATTATCTCCCTGTTTTCTGCTTCACAATATCGTCTCTCATTATTTCCATACATTTTCTTTTTCTCTGCCTTCTGAAAGGGAAAAAGGTTGTCTTCCACATCACTCTTTATTTTTTCTGGAGTCTCCTTTCTATTTTTACATGTCCAATGTGAATTTTAAACCATAACTGGGTCATTAATTTCTTGCCTCCTGTCTCTCACCCAGCCTACTTTTTAATCCTACCCGGCTTCTGTTTATTTCCAATCACCCTCCCCTTATGGTTTCTGCTTCTGTTACACAGGACACTGTCTTCTAATCTCTTGCCAAACTATTCAGCAGTTTTCCGAAACCTTCTCCTGGTCTTAGTGAAAGATTTGCTTTTTTATTCAGATTCTTCAAGATGCTGATAGCCGTGTCCCCTTGCCTTCTAATATTTTATCACATTCCTCCATCTTTTTCCTTCATCATAGAATGACAGGTCTCAACACTCCAAACTCAGCAGCCTGCCTGGGTTACTCTTGCCTCATTCTACTCATGTGGACTCCAGTTGAATCCACTTTTCCTATTTATCGAGGGAACGGTGGGGGATGGGGTGTTGATGTGCAAAGCCCCTCGACCAACTGCAAAAGTCTGGAGAGCTTTCTTTCACCTAGCATCACTCCCCTGACATGAGGCTGGGTTTCCTATCTCACTGCCTGGTGACTTGAGAGTAAACTAAGTTCTTGACAAACATAATTCTCAACAAGCACGCCTGTCAGTCAGCTTTTTTCCTCTGTCTACTTCATGTGCTTCACTTGTGAGTAACTCCCTGGAAGGCAGCAATATACCTCTGCCTCCTCTCTCTCCCTCTGCTTACCTTTTCACTTCTGGAGTGTGTCTCTAACAGGGGGCAGGAAAGGAACGGACAGGAAAAGCACTGTGAGTACAAACCTGCCTTCAGGAGCAAAACACAGGCCCGTTGTCTAGCTTTCTGTTTGTTAACCCGAATCGGGGTACACAGCTGGGGAAAGATGATGTGTTTCCCCACTTAATTTCCAACAAGCCATCTTGTTCTGTTTGGTGGAATAACAATGGCATCTGCACTTTCTTTATTTAGGCATTTTTAATTGAATGTAGTTAACCTTTCAGGTAGCAGAAATTTCACCCAGGTTTATCTATTTTTGTTTTCTGGTTTTCCCATCTTCTTTGGTGTCTTGGAGAGAGAGTCATTAGTTGAGGCTGGGTGAGAAGCTGCTAACAGTATGTCCTTTTAACCCAAGGCCTCTCTTCATGCCTTTAAGTGGGAATGTTTTTCCTCATGGCTGCCCTGACAGTGCCATGGCTGAGCTCTGAAGCATGAATCTTTGAGCAATGCAAAATTGGAGACAATATAACCAGCCTCACTATGAGAGATTCAGGCCAGCCTCCCACTCTAAAAGAATTCACCTCACAGCCTGGCCGTTGAATATCAGATAACACATACTGCTCTGATGTACACTTCCTCTCCGCTCATTCCTAAATGTGATCAACAGCATTTGCTCTTGATATCTCTTAGATACGAGTATATGTCAGAAAATCGCTAGAATTCTTTTGTCGTTTTCTTAAATATAATTTTAATTTTTCAATTACAATTGATTTACAATATTATATTGGTTTCAGGTGTACAATACAGTGATTAGACATTTATGTAACTTACAAAGTGATCACCCCAATGAATCTAATACCCATCTGACACCATACATACTTATTACAATTCTACTGACTATATTCCCCATGCTATACACTACATCCCCGTGAGTATTTTGTAGCTACCAATTTGTACCTTTCAATCCTCTACCCACTTCATCTATCCCTCAACTCACCTCACCCCCCAAATAAGGCAGCCATCAAAATGCTCTCTGTATCTATGAGTTTGTTTCTGTTTTGTTTTTTCCTTTATCCTGTTCTCTAGATTCCACATGTAAATGAATTCATGACATTTGTCTTTCTCTGTCTGACATACTCCACTCAGCACAATACCCTCTAGTTCCATCCAAGTTGTTGCAGATGGAAAGATTTCACTCTTTTTTTATGGCTAATATTCCAGTGTAAATATGTACCAACTCTTCCTCATCCATTCATCCATTGGTGGGCGCCCAGATGGCCTCCATATTGTGACTATTGTAAATAATGCTGCAATGAACATATGGATGCACATGTGCCTTTGATATAGTGTTTTGGGTTTCTTTGGATAAATACCCAGAAGTGAAATTACTGGGTCCTTCTTTGTCTCTTGTTATAGCCTTTGTTTTTAAAGTCTGCTTTTTTCTGGTATAAGTATTGCTACTCCAGCTTTGTTCTTTTTCTCTGTTTTCATAAACTATCTTTCCCATCTCTTTCTTTTCAGTCTGTGTGTCTTTCAATCTGAAGTGAGTCTCTTGTAGGCAGCATATGTAAGGGTCTTGTTTTCTTATTCATTCAGCCCTCTTATCTTTTGGTTGGGGTATTTAATCTATTTACATTGAAAGTAATTGATAGGTATGTAGTTGTTGCCTTCTTCTTCTTCTTCTTCTTCTTCTTCTTATTATTATTATTATTATTTTCATTTTAAAGAAGTCCCTCTAAGAATCCTTGTAATTCTGGCTTTGTGTTGGTGAACTCCTTTAGCTTTTCCTTGTCTGGGAAACTCTTTTGCCCTTCAATTCTAAGGGTAGAGTAATCTTGGTTGTAGGTCCTTGCTTTTCATTATTTTGTGCCAATCCCATCTGGCCTGCAAAGTTTCTGTTAAGAAATCACCTGACAGTTTTGTGGGATCTCCCTTGCAGGTAAGTAACTGCCTTTCTCTTGCTTTTTAAAAGATTCTCTCTGTCTTTAACCTTTGGCATTTTAATTAAGATGGGTCTTTCTGTGTGCCTCTTTTGGTTCATCTTGTTTCAGACTCTCTACACTTCCTGGGCTTATACGTCTACTTCCTTTGCCAGGATAGGGACGTTTTCCATCACTATTTCAAATAGGTTTTCAATTTCTTGCTTTCTCTCTTTTTTTTCCTGGTATCCCTATAATGTGAATGTTAATTGTAGTTTGGGGTTAACTGGTTCATTTTTTTTCTTTCTTTCTTTTTTTTAGCTGAGCCACCCTGCCACCTGTTGGCAGCTCAGCGGCAGCTCAACTTGGACGGGACTCGAACCACTGTTGCTCAGAGCTTGCACTCTTGAGCAAGCTCTTAACCAACTGAGCCACTCAGCCAGCCCATATAATGTGAATATTAATACAGTTAGTATTGTCCCAGAGAGATCCTTAAGCTATTCTCACTTTTTTGGATTCTTTTTTCTTTTCGCTGCTCTGATTGGGTGTTTTCTGCTACCTTGCTTCCTTGTCTTCTAAATCATTGATTTGATCCTCTGCTTGTAGTGTATTCATCTAATCTGCTTGTAATGTATTCTTCATTTCAGTATTGTATTCTTTATTTTGAGTGGTTCTTTTTAATGTGTTCTAGCTCCATGTTTATGTTTGCTCTCTTTGTTGAAGTTCTCATTCAGATCACTGAGCATCCTTATAACTAGTGTTTTGAGCTCTAAATCTGGTAGATTGCTAACCTTTCTGTTTTGTTTAGTTCTTTTTCTGGAGCTTTTTTTCTGTTCTTTCATTTGGAACACATTTTTTTCTCTCCCCATTTTGGTAGCCTCCCTACTTTTGTTTCTATGTATTAGGCAGAGCTGCTTTGTCTTCTGGTCTTAATAGAGTAGCCTTATGTAGTAGGTGTCCTGTGGGGCCTACTGGCACCGTCTTCCACGTCACCTGAGCCGGGTGCTCCAGGTGTGTTCTTTGTGTGTGTTGTGTGTGCCCTTTTATTATAGTTGAGCCTTGATTGCTGTTTGCTTGTCCATGGAAAGGACTGACCCTCTGGCTGATTGGTTGTAAGGACTGGCCATGACTATAGTAGGGAGACTGTGCGTAGGAGCTGACCCTACAGAGCAGGATTCACTTTTGCAGGGTTTTCATGCCTGCCCAGTTTGCCCTTTGGGTGTGTTGTCTGCGGAGGCAGTTAGGTGGATCTTTAGCTAAGTCCAAAGCCAGCCACCAGGCATGCCAGCTTCAGGGCCTCCTGGGTGGGTCCCCACCATAGGCCAAGTTCAGCTGCAGCCTGTGCCTTGCCCAGAGCCACCTGGAATGAGCCAAAAAGGAACAATGGCCTTTACCAGCACTTCTGTCTGGGAAAAAGTTGCCCCTTCTACTCTCATCCTGAAGCCAATTTAGTTCCTCCCCATATGTCCCTGGCACCTTTCAAGCTACTGCCCCAGTATTGCAGCTCAGAGAAAGTGAGTCTGTCAGCAAGTAAGTCCAAGGGCAGGCCCTTTAAGAGGAACCTCTGGGACTCCAGCCACCCTCCATCTCACTCAGCCATGATCTCCACTGGTTTTTGCAGGCAGAAGAGGTGGGATTTCTTTTCCCAACACTGGAGCCCTGGGTCGGGAAAGACTGGTGTGGGGCTGGGTCCCCTTGCTACTCTGACAGGGAGACCTCTGGAGCTGAGCTTTCCCTCCCAATTTTTAACCCCAACACATGGACGTGGTGCCTGCCCATTCTGCATCTCTGTCCCTCTTACCAGTCTCGAGGTGGCTTCTTCTGTATATCCTTAATTATAGAATTTCTGTTCAGATAGTCCTTAAATGATTGTTAATGATAGTTGTTCTGCAGTTTAGTTATATTTTTTATGTAGTCATGAGAAGACACAAGCACAGCATCTACCCACTCTGCTATCTTGACTGGAACTTTAGAATCTTTATTATGTATTATCTATAAAACATCCCATCATGTCAAACAACACCTGTTTGCTTGTGAGTTGAAACTGATAGCAAATAGTTTCATTGTTTATGATGGAGCATTCATATGAATAGAAAACAATTTATTCGCTTAGTGTATTAATTTTACTCTTATTAGTAATAACAACTATCACTTTATGAATAACCATCACATTCCTTTCAATAGCATTTAATATCTAAATTGATTAAAATATAGAAATATAATTAGGCCACCATTGTTCTGATAAAGATTTGTTAATAAATAAATAAATAAATAAATCTAGAATTAAGACTTCAGGAATCTGAATTTCATGAAACAAGATATAAATTTCTATGTGTGTGTGAGTTTTTCTATCGAGAGCGCCCAGAGTTTTCAGCAGATCCTTAAAGGGATTTATGACCAAAAGAAAGTTAAAAACCATTGTTAGGGGCTTTACAAAATATATTTTGATAGCAAGGATTCTTTTTTCTATTTTGAAATGATGCACATGATGCTGATGAAATAATAATTAAACTGTTATCAGGAAGGCCAGGAGGCTCATCTTAGGAAAACATATCACATTATCACTAACAATCTTTGGGTCCTGGGGTATGTCCTTTAATAAATTCCCAAGGCTTCAGTTTCCTTATTTGTAAAATGAGGAGTTTGGACTAGATGGATGAATTCTAAGATTTCTCCCAGCTGTGAATTTCTAAGACTAATCATGAAGATTCCCATATAAACCTTTTTTAAATAAACAAGTAATGTGGTTAGAAAACTCTGACAACAAATATTATTTTTTTAACACAATCAATGAAATATTTAAACAGGAAATTAAACTCTCTATGAGTGCTCAGAATCTCATAAAATCAGTTGTTTTTCAACTTCAAGTCTCTTGAAAGGTAGACATTTAATTTCAGATGAAATTACTTGATTAGTTTATATATTCTACTACTTAAATACTTTTCTGTTGTAATGCTTTGCATGATGTTCAAAAAGTTTAATGAGCAAAAACAAACATGGTTGTCACCTATTGAGATGATATAAGCAAACTAAGGATTAAAAAATCAGATAAACACAAGTGCTCATATAATCTAAACATGTGGTCAGACGAAAAGAAAAACAACTCTATCTCTTCTAAAATACTTGTTATAACATAGCAGCAGGACAATTAAAATGTGGTTGGAAATGAGTGGTATATAATCACTATGAAGAGGAAAGAGAGAAGCTGGCTGAGAAATACTGGACAAGTTTAAATACCACAGGGGATTCTTGTTTATTTGCTCTAAGAAGCAGTCCAGGCACTCTCTTAGCCAGCACCCTAGGATAAGCCTATAAATATTTACTATCTTCTTGGCTCAACCACTGGACAAGTGACTGAAAATTACTCACTTCATTTGACTGGAGCTGGGACCACACAGTTGACATTTTCAGGCCATTCTGAATAATTGATCACATCATGAAGAGATAGTTTTAAAAATCAAGTGGATTTTTCAGTCTGCAGATCTTTGCTCCATGTTCAATGATAGGCTCAAAATGGGTTTCATTTGATATGAGAACAGAAGTGTTGATGGCTCTTTTTATACACATTAAATATTCTGTTTTCTTTAAAATGGAGTAATTACGCTAAAGAGTACTACCACATTTCTGTTTGAGACTGGGTCCAAGATGGTGGAGCAGTAAATGCTGTGTTTGTCTATTCCCATGACCACATTAAAAATTATAATTAAATTATAGAATAATCAATCTGAAGTCTAGCTGAACAGAAGTCTAGCTAAAACTAAGGATATAAAGAAGCCACGTTAAGACTGGTAGGGGGAGAGGAAACACAGAATGGACCGGCCCCATACCTGCGTGTGGCAATTGAGAATGGGGAGGGATATCTTGGCTGCAGAGGTCCCCCATGATGAGAGAGGGGTCCAGCTCCACACTAGGCTCCCCAGTCTGAAGTACCAATGCCAGGAAGAGAAACCCCCTCAACACCTGTGTGTGAAAAACAATGAGGATTGTGTCCATCCAGCTGAGACAAAAGGCTGCAGAAAACCCAGCCTAAATGGCACTCATCCTGGGCTCTGGAGGAGGGACAGTTACTCAGGTAGAGACAAAGATATACAGGGAGAGACTGTGTTGTGTGACCTCAGGACAAGGACTGGTGGGATAGTTGGCATTTTTCCTGTGTAGAATCCTCCCATCATGCAGCCCACAGGCGTGTAACATCTTTCCAGTGATGAGCCCTCTCCCACATGGCCAAATCTGAATCTGCATTGGCCTGGTGAGCTATGCTCCCTCCACCCTGGTGACTCCCTGGAACCCGGCCCCACCCAAATCGCACAACATTGGATGCACTTTCTCCATGAGCAGCCAGCCCCACCCACATGGCACTCTTTCTTGAACAACTCTCAGGGGTTTGAGGGCTTCAGCCGGGAGGCAGCTGGCCTTGGTGTGCTCTGAGACTTGTGTTGAGTAGCTCCAGGCTCAGCACTGGCACCAAACCAGAATCTGTTGTACATCAACTCCTTGAACACTACTCATTTTACCCTGGTGACTCTGTTACAGGGTTTTGACTTGCAGCATTTTCTTTTGATTCTTAGAGTTTTCATCTCTCTGCTTACATCATATATCTATTCTTACATGTTGTCTACTCTTTCTATTAGAGCCCTTAGCATATTAATCATAGTTATTTTAAATTCCTGGCCTGATCATTCCAAAACCTGTGCCACATTTGAGTCTTGTTCTGATGCTTTGTCTCTAAAGACTACATTTTTTTTGCCTTTTAGCATGTCTTGTAATTCTTTTATTGAAAGCTGAACATAATACATCTGGTAAAAGGAACAGAATTAGATAGGCCTTTCGTGTGAGGTTTTATTTTGTTTTTGTTTTTGTTTTGACTAGGAGTTATTCTGTGTTTACTGTTTGCTATAGCACTGGTGTCAGAGGTTAAATTTTCTTTGAGTGCCATTGTTTTTGTCTCCCCTATTGGCTTTGAGTGTTTCTAGAGACTTTTTAAATAGGGTCTGAAGCTTGCAGTTATTTTAGCTGTAATCCTCTGTTATTATATTGGAGCCCTAGTGAAGTGGTAGTAAGGCGTGGTAGAGGGAAAATGTTCTATAGTCCTATAATTAGGTCTCAATCTTTTAGGGAGTGTGAGTTGGCTCCCCATAAAGGATGTCTAGAGGGCACTGGAATTAGACATTTTTATTTTTTCAGGTCCTTTAGGATTTGATAAGAACCCTGATTAGTTAGGCTGTGGTATAATTGTTCCCTTGAGGGCAGCCTCTTTTTCAGGAGAGCAGAGGATTCTAGTCATATTTCAAAATGGCTACTTTTCTTCTTCCCCTACTGGAAGTAGGAGAAGATTTTTTTTTCTCAGATCTTGATAGAGAATTTGGTAGGGCTTCTTGAGTTAAAACACAAAAGTGTAGACCCTCCACCCCAAAACAGGGCCCTCTGATATTTTTAGCCCTCATGCTAGTCTACGCTGAGCATCCAGCAATTCATCAATTATAGTTTTAGTATTCCTGCAGAAGCTGGAACCCGCATGGCACTGGCATAAATACAGACACATATTGGGTTGTCAGAAAAGTCATGACACATGTTTGTGACAGATGGTGCCAGTTCATTTTTGGAAGTATTAGAGTCATTCGCATCTATGTTTTTGCACTTCTTTTGACAGCTGACAGTTCTAGCTTCATTCTGAAGGAAAATTGAGCAATTTGGTTGAGTTTTGGAGATTTTACAACAAGTTGAAGATAGAAGACCAAACTGTGCTTTTTTGCCATATTTTACTTCCATAAAGGGAAGAATGCACATCAAGGTTGTGAAAAGTTGCATAAAGTTTATGGTGACAATGCTCTATAAGATTGTCAGTGCCAACGATGGTTCACAAAATTCTGTGCTGGTGATTTTGATCTCAACGATGCTCCTCAGTCATGGAGGCCCACCGAGGTTGATGACAACAAAATAAAGGCATTTATTGAGTCAAACCCATATTACAGGACACAAGAGATTGCAGAAACATTGAACATCCATCATTCAAGCATTCATGACTACTTGAAGAAGCTGGGATATATAAGCAAGCTCGATATTTGGGTTCCGCATAAACTCAAAGAACTTCATTTGATGGCGTGTATAAACATCTGCGATATGCTCATTAAACCTGAGGAAAACGGTTCTTTTTTGAAGTGACTGATAACTGGTGATGAGAAGTGGATTGTTTACAACAATGTGATGTGAAAATGGTCTTGGTCCCAACGTGATGATTCGCCTCAAACGACATCAAAAGCAGACATTCATCAGAGGAAAGTTATGCTCTCAGTGTGGTGGGATTTTAAAGGTGTCGTGTCTTTTGAGCTCCTACCAAGGAACCAAACAATCAATTCGAATGTGTACTGTCAGCAATTGGAGAGTTTGAATGAATCCATCATCCAGAAACGTCCAGAGCTGGTTAACCATAAAGGAGTTTTGTTCCATCATGACAACGCGAGACCACACACATTTGATCACCCATCAAGAATTATTGGAGCTTGGATGGGATGTGTTGCCATACCCACTGTAGTCGCCTGACGTTGCGCTGTCAGACTTCCACTTTTCTCGCTGTCTTCAAAACTCCTTGTGTGGTATAATGTTCAATTCAGATGAGGCTGTAAATCAGCACCTTGTTCAGTTTTTTGCAAATAAAGACATGTCTTTCTATGAACAAGGAATTATGAAGCTCATTGAAAGATGGTAAAAGGTTATTGAACAAAATGGACAATATATTATTGATTGATCTTTGTTCTTTATATAAATAAATGACCTTTGTAAAACACAGACAAAATACATCATGACTTTTCCAACAACTCAATAAATAAATGGAACAGAATAGAGACCCCAGAAGTAAACCCACATCTATATGGTCAATTAATATATGACAAAGGGGGCAAGAATATACAATGGGGTAAACACAATCTATACAATAAACGATGTTGGGAAAACTGGACAGCTACATGCAAACAAATGAAACTAGACCACTTTCTTACACCATATGAGTATATATGAATAAACCAAAATAGATTAAACTTAACTGTAAGACATAAAACCATAAAACTCCTAGAAGAAAACATAGGCAGTAAACTCTCTGACATTGCTTTTAGTAATATTTTTCTTGATACACCTCCTTGGACAAGGGAAACAAAAGAAAAAATAAACAAATGGGGCTACATCAAACTAAAAAGATTTTGCACAGCAAAGCAAGCGATCAACAAAATGAAAAGAAAACCTACTCATTGGGAAAAGGTATTTGCTTGCCAATGATACATCTGATAAGGGATTAATATCTAAAATTTATAAAGAACTCATAAACTAACATCAAAAACACCAAACAATCCAATTTAAAAACAAGAGCAAATGTAAGCAGACATTCCTTCAAAGAGTAGATACAGATGGACAATATACAATGAAAAGATGCTCAATATCACTAATCATCAATGAAATGCAAATTAAAAGCACAATGAGATATCACCTCACACCTGTCAGGCTGGCTATCATCAATAAACCAACAAACAAGAGTTGATGAAGATGTGGAGAAAAGAGAACCCTAATGCATTGTTAGTGTGATTGCAAACTGCTACAGCCACAATGGAAAACAGTATGGAGGTTCCTCAAAAAATTAAAAATGCAACCGCTTTATGACCCAGCAATTTCAGTTGGGGTGTTTATATGAGGAAATCCAAAACACTAAAATTTGAAAAGATATATGCATCCCTATGTCCATTGCAGCATTATTTACAATAGCCAAGATATGGAAGCAACCTAATTGCCTAGCAATAGGTACATATATACAGTGGTACATGTATACAATGGAATATCACTCGTCCATAAAAAAGAATGAAATCTTGCTACTTGCAACAACATAGTTGGATAGGGAGGATATTATGCTAAGGGAAGTAAGTCAGACAGAGGAAGACAAAGACCATATGATTTCACTTATATGCGGAATCTAAAGAACAATATAAATCAACAAAGAAAACAGAAATAGACTCATAGACACGAAGAACAAACTGATGCTTGCCAAATCAAATGCAGTGTTGGGGCTGGGTGAGAAATGGGAAGCGAGTGAGAGGTACAAATTGGTCGTTATAAAATAGTCCTGGGGATGTAAAGTACAGCATAGGGAATACAGTCAATAACATTGTAATAACTATGTATAGTGCCAGGTGGGTACTAGACTAATTGGTGGGATCACTTTGTAATTTATGTAAATGTCTAACCACTATGCTGTGCACCTGAAGCTAATATAAAATGCTATTGAATTTCAACTGTAATTGAAAACTTTAAAAAAATGGTTAATTAATTAAAAATAAAAGTGAGATATGGAGCTAAGCATCCAGCCAAGTAGATGGCAACCTTTAGGCTGCCTCCTGAAAGATATAGAGAAACTCACCTGGTGGAGAGGCAGAGGGAAGGTTGTGGCCATTCAGGTATCAGAAACGTGCAATGTTTTAAAACTAATTATATTAAATGATATTTCTTGTGGTATATTTTTTTCAGATTAACCTTGTGAGCAAAACATTAGAAATGTATATTTAAAAGAGCTATGGAAAGTGAAAGAAAAGGAAAAGAGACATTCCATAATTAAAAGCAGAAACCATGCCTCATTTATCTCAATTTATATTATGTTCTACCTGAAATAGTGCCTTAGTAGTTAATGTGCTTGTAAATTAATGTATGGTGAAGCAAACAAGGCATATATGTAGCAATTATTTATATCTACTAAAAAGAAGGACCCATTATCAAATATTCTCCAAAATTATCCTTGGGTTATTGGTTTTCAGATAATACTGATTTAAAAAATCTGGGTGACTGAATATGTAAATTATTTACGCAAGTAAATGATTTCTATTTTCTTTAAAATAACCAGAGATTTTTGAGTTCAGGGGTATAATACTTGACAACATTAGATGAGAGCTTTTTTTTCCCCCTAAATCTAGATTGCTTGGAAAAATAAAACGATTTGAGACATGCAAACTTTCAGATGTGGGGAGGTTCACGCTTATCTTATTGGAGGCATTTATTATCTTACTACAATGTTGCATGGAGTAGCTTGGTTGATTGATGAGATTAAGAGCTAATAAGGAAGGAATTGGAAAAATAAAGATAAGCCTGAAAGGGAAAGTAAGGCTCCAGAGAAAGTCTAGGGGAGGAAGGAAGGCTTAGGCTATGAATGGAAACAGGAAGCCATACTCTCCACTGCAGGGTTAGATGCCATCTTGTCTTTTTTAAAAAAACGTTTTCCAAGAGTGAGTGTATTTCCTTTAAGAAACTATTGAGGTTTCAACCTTTTGCCGTATGGGTATACTTGACTTAGATAAATTTATATTTTAAACAAGCAAACAAAAAATCCAAAAGAGCCTGGCTAGCTGAACTGTTGTACACAGAGCACATTACAAACCGCATTCGCTGGCTGCGATCTTGATTGAACTCCTTTTAACCCTGAGCTATTGTTATTTCCATCGCTTGTCCTGCCTCCTGCCTGGAACAGTCAACCAGATCCCACTGTGTCATTCCTTAAATGTCCATCCATTTAGAGCATTCTTGGAGTATATGTCTTATGAATATGAATCAAGAGAACATGCATAAATATCAAGTGTGAGACTTTAGAACCAATAATAATAAATACCTTGTTGTTAGGCTAATGAATTTTGAACAGTACTGCTGAATCAATGATATCAGTATCTCTCAAGATTCTCTCTCCCTCTCTCCCTCCCTCCCTCTTTCTCCTTAATTACAAAATAAACAGTTCCTAGAAATTACAGAGGCTTTACCTAGACCTTGTATGATTCCATCTTTGAATGATCAACATGCCCAGAAATAGCCTTATAAGCAAAAGACAGAAGATCTAAGAAGGAAAATTTTAGGAACAATTCAAATACTTGCTGCCAGCTTTCAAATGACCCAATGACCTCTGCCTCCTGATAGTCACAACCTGTGTAGGTCCCTTCCACATTGTACTAGGGTTGGTCTGTGTGTCCAACAGAATACAACAAAAATAATGGTATGGCACTTCTGAAAGTAAAATGTAAAGGACATGGTGACTTCATCTAGATTGTTCTGTCTTTCTCTAAAGTGAGTATCTAGATCACTCACTTTAGGGAATACCAGCTGTTCTGACGTGAGGACCCCTATGGAGAGGCCCTTGTAGAGACCAACTAAGGCCTCTTGCCAACAGCTACATGAGTGAGCTTGGAAGTGGGTGTCCCAGCCCTACCGAGGCCCTGTTTACTGCAGTCCCAGCTGACATCTTGACCACAACTCCATGGAAGGCCCCGAGCCAGAGCCATTCAACTAAGCCAGTCCTGGATTCCTGACTCTCCGAAATTACAGGAAATAATAAATGCCTATTGCTTTAAGCCTCTAAATTTTGAAGCAATTTGTTATGAAACAACAGATGACTATATACTACCCATGATTTAATTCATTTACTCAACAGGTATCTGCTGACATGTATAGTCTTTCAATCTCTATGATATGCACTTCAGAGACATAATAAAACAAGGTCTCTGCCCTCAAGGAGCTAATGGAATCATTTGGAATGCGGATGCACACATAATTTTAATTCAAGTTAATGAATGCAGTGAAAAGTTACATAAGAATGCACATGAAAAGAGGGATGCAATCTACCCAGCAGAGTTTGGTAAAGCTTCAAAGAATTGTTATACTTGAATTGTGTCTTAAAGAACAAGTGCAATTTAGCCAATAGGGAGAGAAAACGCATTCCAAAGAAGGAGCAGAAATGAGCCAAAAGTGGAATTCGTGAGATAGCATCGTGTGTTCAGGGATCTGGAATCAGTCTGATACTGCTGGAATGGAACATTGGAAGCAGAAAGTGGCAGGAAGTGAGGAGGCCGACATGAGGTTACAGAGGGTCCTTCATGCCATGTTAGAAACTTGGACTTTATCCTACTGGTCTGGAGGACCTATATTTATTTTTTTAAATGTATTTGTATTTGAAAACAAAAGTATTAAACAAAAGCAAAAAATGTAATCATCAAATTTGTATTTGGTAATGGTATAGACGAAGGATAGATTTGGGGACAAAAGAGCTGGGAGTTAAGTATATTGGTTGAGAAGGTGGTCTTGCACTTTTCAAATAAGAGATGGCAGGGGCCTGAATTTGACATTGGTGGCAGGGAGGTAGAGGAAAACTGGGTGGTGGTTTGGAGCAAAGCAAAAGAGCTAAAGACAATGCCCAACTCCATAACTGGGTGATGTGATGAAATGCGATACCACCATAAGATAGAATATATGCAGGAGAAGAAAAAAATTGTAGGGAAAATGTGTGATTCAACTTGGAATATGCTGAGATTGAAATTGCTTCCCCTTTATGTGAAAAATCATGTAATTGGTATTAATATCTTTGTGGGCAATTAAAATCCCAATATTCTTAATAGGGAGGTATAACATACCAGTCCACACCATGAGAGAGTGAGACGTAGAGTACAGAAAATCAGGAAAAATGCACATATTTGAATGACAGTCTTCCATTAATAGGAAGAAACTGGACCTTATGTGAATCCTGGAGGTCTTTGGGTGTAAGGGGGCAGGGCAAGGGGGTGGCAATTCAGTGGCAAATGGGGAATAAGAGAGAAATGATATTGCATGTAGAAAGCCAAATCTCTGGTTTAAAACAAAACCTGCCTGAATCAAGTTTCTTTTTCAAACATGATATTATCAAGAGTAATTGGATTATTTCAAATGTTGTTTCTAAAGTTTTGTATTAAAATGATATTATATTGGCCTTTCAAAGCATAGACTGGATTGCCATCTGTTTCCTTTTCCAGTATCTTCTGGGTATTTGCCTTCTTAGAGAAAGCAAGTGATTTGGGATTTGGGAAAGAATGTACAATGAGGCAAATTAAAGATGGCAGCATAACCCAGTTCTTTCTCTTCTCATTTGCAGAAGCTGTTGCAAGAGGAGAAAGAAAATGTGAGAAAAGGAGAGACGTTAATATTTTTTTAGCACTTACCGTATGTCAGGCTCTGCTAGGTGTTTTCGCTATATTGTCATTTAATCCTCATATACTTGTAACATGTGTGTTATTAATCCTCTTAAGAAATAAGAAAATAGGATTTTGAAGAAGTTAAGTGGTTTGCCTAAAACTGCACAGGACACTGCTTCCAAAATACATTTTTTTCCCCTTAATATAGCAAGTCAGCCGTCAACCCATAGGTAATGTTAATTGCACGGACAAAGCATCCCTTCACTTCATAAAACACATTCTCACATCATGAGTGGAAGGAGCTGTACTCCAACAACCCATGTGGAAAGGACAAAGCAAACCTAGCAAAGTAAATGAGAACAAAGCTTTCTCTTCCTATTCTCAACATATGAATAACCCCTCCTTTTAAAACTGAAGTCATCGCTTTTAGAAACATTCTAAATGGAAATATCCTCATTGCCCTTGTGAATTACAAGTCCAATACTTGTTTATGTAGAGGAATAGAGAAAGAGACAGAGAGAGAAATGGATAAGGAGAAAGCATAGTACCTTTGTAGTCCCATGATACCCAGAAATGAACAGTTAACATTTGTACATATTTGTATGAACTGTTTCCTAGGCAAACATGTGTATGTGTCTATGTACACACACACACACACACACACATCAGATTTTTTTCTCTTCAATCTGCTTTTCTCTTTCATTTAACAATATATTGTGTAAACATGTCAAGATGAACAAATCTACCACATTATTTGTAACAGCTTCACTGTATTCTATTATTCAGAAATAGTTGCCAAACTCAAATAGCATTTCAAGAGCAAAAGATAGCTAATAAAGAGTGTAGCAACATGCAAATCTGCAACTATGCTATAGCTAGTTGGCTCAAGAACCAGACACTTTCAGATGAGCTTTTACTGGAGGAGAAAAAAAGAGCTAAAAACCATAACTGGACCACCAGTCCCTGGAGTTAGAACTTGTCCCTGAGATGCTCCCCAACCTGGCCCTGGGTGATGCCTTTCACTGCACTCCCATCCTGAGGGCCATGTTACCTCATGTAACTCTACTTCCCAGCTGCACTTTGGGGGGTTTGCCCTTCCTAGAGACGCCCACCAACGAGGTCTCACCCATTCCCAGGGTCCCAGCTTCTCTGTTCTGTGGCTTATCCCCTCCACCCACTGTTCCCTTACCCACCAGGAGCACCCTACAGGGTATTGCCTACATAAGCAGCCTGATTTCTGAGGAAAATCCAGTTGAGAATCACAGTAAAACAATCGTTTATTTATCTGCTCTGGTTGTGTGATATAGTCCCTACTTTAGAAAATGATTTCTTATATCTTTAGCATGACTCTAGGGCAACCAATTGAGAATTTTTCACAAAGTACTGATTTTTTATGTCTGACCATTCTAAATAAATCTTGCAAATTTGTTAAAAATCTCATTTAGCTATTTTCAAGGTAAACGGTAACAGAGAGAGAGAGAGAGAGAGAGAGAGAGAGAGAGAGGGAGGGAGGGAGGAAGGAAGGAAGGAAGGAAGGAAGGAAGGAAGGAAGGAAGGAAGGAAGGAAGGAAGGAAGGAAGGAAAATAGAGCTATATGGAACGTTATTTATATAGATCAAGAATCTGCATCCTATGGACCATGGTCCAAATCTGACCCACTGCCTGTTTTTATAAGTAAAGGTTTATTGGAATGCAACCACAGACATTCACTTATACATTGTCTATGGCAGCTTTCACTCTATAATGTCTGAGTTGTGTAGTTGCTGCTAAAAGCCTAAAATATTTACTCCCCGGCCCTTTACTACATAAAAGGTTTGCCCATCCCTGATATAGATCAATATTTAATAATGACTTTTGATAATTTGATGTGTCATCTCTCCTAGAGTGACAGTTTGTTTTGTAGAGACAGCGCCTTAGCTCAAGGAAATACTCGGCATGGTAAGAATTCTTAGGAAGGTGGTTGTTTAAGGAGACAGGTCTCGCTTTGGGAACCAGGAAGTGTTTCCCTGCCCCCTCCTACGACATCACTCTACAGGGTCTTTACATACCTTCTCACCTTCATTCATCCTTAGTACAGCTACACTTGGAAAGAACCACAGCCTACACTTTAGGAAGTTCTCTCTCTGCCTGCCAGAAAGGAAGAGAAAACGATTTAAAGAACAAATTACAAAGAAAATGTGGGTGGAGGACAGATGACTTACTGGTATTTCCTCCACCCTTCCTGTCTCCTGTCCCTATTTTGATCACCAGTGAGAAGCCTGAGGTGTGGGCGGAGGCCAGGCAGCGAAAGCCTGAGTGCCTGCAGATGTGGGCGTGTGCCTGTGAGGGCAAGACCGTTGGAGAAAGGCTGTGTGCTCCAAGGAGAGAGACTGTCTCCGGGGAACTGAGAGCATCTGTAGGAAATTACAAACTTGACATCATGTGTATTTAAGAGTGAGAAACTCCGCATGTTAGAGACTTTGACAGAATGAGTGATAGAGATGTGTGTGTGCCCAGGACAGTGAGCGTGTGAGAGAGTGAATAAGGCAAGGATGGACACAAGTCACAGAGTGGCACCATCTGTGTGACCAAGAGTCTGTGTGAAAGAACAGACAAGGAAAATAAGTGAAAGAAAGGAGAAGAGAGAAAAGGCATGCATGAGACGATTCTTTTCAGCAAGAGGGAATTTGTGTGTGTGTGTGTGTATATATATATAGAGAGAGATAGATAGATAGATAGATATATGATATCACTTTAGTGTCACATTGAATGTCAATTCAATGCCGCTAATAAGAAATTCATTCGTGATTCAACATAATTCCTCTGGGCTATAAAGGATAGTAGAACTGGATGACAAGAGGTTTAGCTGAATCTCAGTGTTTTAATGAATCGAGGTAATTTAAATAATGTCGGCAGGAAAAGCATACAAGTTAAAGCATACATATCAAAGGCAAAAATAAAATTTGCTTCACAAAGCATGCGGTCTTTTAACATTTTGTTGAGATTTCTATTCCATCAATTGTCATGTTATATTGTAATTTTCGATTTACCACTTAGTTCCCTGAGTGATATCCCAGCCCATACTGAGTCTCCTATACAATGTTTGGTGCAGTTATAATCATTATATATTTGCGGAATGCATTAATTAATAAGTAAGTGAAGTAGGTTAGTTTTGTACTGAAAATTACGATTCCGGCCTCCGATCATCAAGTGATGAAAAGACAGCTGCTCCTAGTTCCTTTAAGACCCCAGGACTTCCTCCAGTGATAAACACAGGGGGGAATGCAAGAACCGTTCTTATCATCACTGCAAATGAAAAGCAATGACATGCACACAGTCTTCATGGCTTTGAGCATGACCCTCAGGACAGCGAAA
>NW_017731463.1:1319310-1320345 GCF_001890085.2 Hipposideros armiger | reverse complement strand
AAAGTTATAACAAAAAACCCTCCGAGCAATTAGATTTGGGTGCAGACAGTGAACGTAGAAAGAGCTGACCATATGCCCTAATTCCCCCAGGATAACCCCAGTTTATGCCTGTCATCCTAGTGTAATTCTTCCTTTTTACTCAAGAAAGTAAATTATGCAATCAATGTGCTCAGAAATTTTCTAGTGCTCATTTTACAGATGAGGGACTTGTGTGTGGCCTGGAGCAATGAAGAGATATGCCCAAGGTCAGGCAGCTAATAGAGTCAGAGGCACATTAACTGACCTTTCTTAAATGAGAAGAATGCTTTTCATTCCAAATAGTAGTATAACCTTTCCTTCCTGCAAAAATCTCAGGAGAAAGCTTTTATTTCCCTATCATGAAATTCTTAAACTACTTGAGTAAAAACTTAAGGAAAGCACTTCAAAGAGAGAGTATTCAGTTTCCTAAGGCTTGGGCTAAAGAAGGATTTCTTCATTCATAAAGGAAATGCATATATCTGAGAAGAAACATTCTGACTTGACCATGATATTGGCCTCATCTCAAGTAAAACCTGTATTCATGGTCATCCTGAGGGTGGTGAATTTCAGCGTGGTGTGCCAGGCTGGACTGAGACTGTTCCTGGCATGCGAGCGGAAATGAATGTTCTGGCAAAAACCTTTGATGTATCTGTGTTAGTGCATTGAATACTTGAGGACATTTCAAAATAGATATTTGTTGTTAAAAACTATTTCTTGCTACATAATTTTTGGAACCCAAAACAACTTATCACAGAGGTCAAATTTTGGAGGTCAGGGAAAGTCTCCAGTGATCCTAAGCAATACTGACCAAAAAGCTATTGGATCATTTCATAAACACACAAAGATTAGTTAAATATGTGTGGCCCTATGTCAGAGAACTATTTCATTATACACTGGCAGATTTTCTTACTTCAAGCTCCTCGCAAGAATACAGTCTAATCTCTCCACTGGATGGTCTAGTTTGCTACAACAATTTCCTAGTTTTTAAACATGGCAAACTTATAGACCTAAAGGAAA
>NW_017731463.1:1230545-1317385 GCF_001890085.2 Hipposideros armiger | reverse complement strand
TTTCATCCTGCAGTCTGTTTTATCAGATGTAAGTATGAATACACCTGCTTTTCTTTGGATGACATTTGCTTTGATTATCATTTTCCACCCTTTTATTTTGAGTCTATGCTTGTCTTTGTATCTGAGATGTGTCTCTTGGAGGCATCATATGATTGGAGTTTGTTTTTGATCCAATCTGTTACTCTGTGCCTTTTTATTGGTGAGTACAGTCCATTTACATTTAGGGTGATTGTTGATATATGAGAATTTCCTGTAGCCATTCATCTTTTGTTTTCTGGTAACTCATGGTAACTCAGTATCTCCATTGTTTCTTTCCCTTTGGGTTTCTGTCTGTTGTTTTAGTTTTGTGGTATTCTATTATTTTTTTCCTCTGTCTCCTTTTTTGTGTTATGTATTTCAGTTCTGGATTTTTTTTTTTTTAAGATTTTATTGGGGAGTTGAGGGGAGGAGATCAGACAGGTAGACAAATTGCTATTTTGTTCTTCAGTCTAGTTGTGGAGGACGTCGCTTCACTGGCCCATGTTGGTATGATCATTGTGTTCTTCCTGGGTGAGGCAATCAGTTGCCGGTCATTGGTGGGCCACTCACAGCGGCTCCCAGTAGCTCACACCAGCTACCAACTGCTCATGCTGGCTGCCAGCCACTCACGTAGCTCAAGGCAGCCCAGCTCCTGGTCGACCTGTTGTTCATCATCTTAGCCGTAGAGGGCGAGCGTCACTGGCCCCTAATGTGGGATCTGAACTGCAGCCCTGCTGCTCAGAGCTGGTTCTCCCAAGTGAGCTCTTAACCAGCTGAGCCACTCGGCCGGTTATTTATTTTTTTTTTGAATAGTTACCATTAAGTTTATGAAAAATAAACTTTTATGTGTTTGTTGTCACAAATTATCCCTTTTTATGCTGTGAATTCATTTTTGAGTTGTAGTAGCAAATTGTCTTCTTTTTCTTTTTTTTAATGTTTTTATCTCCTTTACCTTTCATGTTATGTTTAAGTGTAATGTATAGTGCCCTATTCTGTGTAAGGGTTGCCATTTCTTCTGTCTGTTAGTCATCTTACTCATAGTTTTTTTATCCTTTCGTCTTTTTGTTTCAGGTAGAATTACCTCCTTCATTATTTCCTGTGATGCAGGCCTTATGGTGAAAAATTCCCTGAGCTTCTGTATGTCTGGAAAGGTCTTCATTCCTCCTTCGTATCTAAAGGATAACTTTGATGGATATATTATTCTTGGCTGATAATTTCTCTCTTTCAAAAGTTTGAGTATTTGATTCCACTCCCTCCTGGCTTGTAGAGTTTCTGCTGAAAGATCTGATGATAATTTAATGGGTTTTCCTTTGTTGGTCACCATCTTCTTTTCTCTGGCTGACTTGAAAATTCTTTCTTTGTCATTAGTTTTTGACAGATTCAATATAATGTGTCTTGGAGAAGGCCTCTTAGGATTTAGGTAATTAGGTGTTCTGTTTGCCTCTTGGATTCAAAGATCCAGTTCTTTCCATAGGTTTGGGAAGTTCTCATCAACTATTTGTTTGAAAAGGCTCTCTGTGTCTGTCTTCCATTCTTTTCCTTCTGGTATACCCATTATTCTTATATTGCTCTTTCTGATGGAGTCAAATTGTACTTGTAAAGTTCTTTCATTTCTTTTAACTCTGAAGTCTCTCTTCTTCCTCTGTGTCATTTCCAAATTTCTGTCTTCGATATCACTAATCCTTTCCTCCATCTGGTCAGCTCTATTTCCTAAGCTCACTATTTCATTCTTCATCTCTTTTATCAAGTTCTTCAGCTCCAGGATTTCTATTTGGTTGTTTATAAAAATTTCAATGTCTTTGGTCAAGTATTCATTTTGTTCACTGATTTTATTTCAGAGTTTATTAAACTGACTATCTGAGTTTTCTTGCATTTCATTGAGTTTTTTCAGCACTGCAATCTCGAATTCTCTTTCATTTAAGTCACATATTTGCATGTCTTTAAGTTTACTTTCTGGAAATTTTTCACTTTCCTTCTGAGCTGCCTTGTTACCTTGGTTAATCATGCTAATTGATGGATTATATCTCGTCCTGGGCATCTACAGGAGTGAATTCTGCAGCATGTTGCTATGAAGAGGTCTTTCTTTAGTTTTCCAGTAGGTAGCGCTAGAGCATTATATTTGCTCTCGTCCTGTTCTGGCTTCTCACAGTGGAAAATTTCCTGGGGAGGTGGGCATCTTCTCTGTGAGCAGGTTGCCTCAATCTCAGTGTACCCCCCAGGGAGGGTGTGGTGAGCAATGGGATTCTGAGCCCCTAAAATCCCAGTGCTGCCCCTGCAGCCAGATGCAGAGCTCTGTGTCTCAGCAGCCCTGGGTGCCCCTGATGGGATCAGAAATGAAAGTTGGGGTGGGCTGGGCTTGGAGAGGATGCTGGTGTGTTTGTATCTTTGTTCTCCTCCAAGTAATGGTGACTTTACTCCACAGCTGCCTCGCTCCTCACTTGTTCACTGTAATTAGACACAGTGTACATCTGCCACTCAGGAACTATTTCTCTAGTTTTCAGGGCTGTAGATACTCTGCTTTTTAATCTGACACTGCTATAGTTTCTTCTGGGGCCTGCTGCTAGCCTGGGAGGGTGTGGGGAAGGCGAGATCTGCAAGGGTGGGGGAGGTGGCCAGGGTTCATAGCTTTGTTTTCTGCCTGGCAGTGAGGCCTGTTAGACTGCAGTTGTCATATTTCTGTATTGGGTCTTTGCCCTGAAGTCTGCCCCATCATTCGGTTCAGCCTTATTGCATGCTGATCACCGAAGCAGGATTGCTCGGGGCCACAGATAGTGCACCTGCAACCTCAACGCTCTCCTCTCCCAGACTGCAGTGTGCTTCAGGCTTCATCTGCGGCCCTCTTCTCTGCATTTCTCCCTTCCCTCCTCCCCTGTTTGTCCGGATTCTCCCACCTTCAGACGTTTCAATGTGCCGATCTCTCAGATATGTTTGTGTGTTGCATAGGGAATCCTTTGTTGAATTATAGCTGTTCAACTTGTTGTAACTTCAAGGGCAAAAATGTTTCTGATGTCACTCAATAAAATTTCATAATTTAATAAATATATATCTTACAAAACCTCAAACACTGGGCCTCTTATTTCAGATGTCTTCCCTCCCCTGATTTTGCTTGTGATCTTATCCAGTAGAGTTCATAGCTCTAGAAATAGGAAACCAGGAGATTTCCCTCAATTAGGCCTTTACTTCCATTTACAGTTTCATTACATATGAATACATAGCAGTCCCATGATGTTTCTTACCGACTTGAAGACATTTCTTTTATGAATCTCCCTACTGGCTCATCTATAGAAATGTCTGCAGCACAGACTCTGTTCTTAGATAGAGTAGATAAAAACTCACTCCCAAACTCGGGGGTTCCAATCTCTGAACAATAACATCTGTGTGTTGTTTATCAAAACTTCTGAAATCAAGGTGTTGGCAGGGCCATGCTCCCTTGTACGTCTCTCAGGGGTTATCCTTCCCTGTCTCTTCTAGATTTTAGTTGCCGTGGACTGTTAAAGCAGAACTCCAATCTGTGCCTCTATCTTCATATAGCTGTATCTCTTCTGTGTTCATCTTTGTGTCCAAATTTCCCTCCTTTTTTTATAAGGATATCACTCGTATTGGATTAAGGGTCCACTGTAATGACCTCATTTTATCTTGATTTCATCTGCAAAGACCCTATTTCCAAATAAGGTCACATTTTACAGATGTCCAAAGTTTGAACTTCTAAATCTCATTCTAGGAGAGATGGCTGAGTAGGTAAGCATTGTGCTTGCCTTCCTCCATACCCACATTAAAATTACAACTCAATGATAAAAAAATCAACCTGAAGAATCACCTGGAGACTAGCTGAAAAGAAGTCTTATAATTAAGGACATAAAGAAGAAGCCACATAGAAGCTGATAGGAGGAGCAGAGACATAAAACAGGCTGGCCTCACACCCACATGGGGCAGTTGAGAAGTGGGAAGGATGTCTCAGCTGTAGAGGTCCCCTTGAGGAATGAGGGATCCCAGTCTATGAATCAGTGCCAGGAAGAAGAGTCCCCACAACATCTATCATGAAAATTAGTGGGGGTTCTGTCCATCTGGGTGAGACAGAAGGCTGCTAGAAACCCAGGCATCTTCAAGGCAAATGCTGGAAGGATAGCTGCCGTTGTCCTTGTGTTGAGCCCTTTTCCCACACAGCCAGCAGGCAGGTACCATCATTCCTGTGTTGAGTCCTCCCTGCACATAGCCTAACCTAAATCTGCATTAGTGTGGTGAACTCCACTTGCTCCACCCTGATAACCTTTGAGATACTGCCCCACCCAACTCAAACACCACCAGAGGCTCCATGGGCAGCAGGCAGCAGCCTTTTCCTGCACTACAGTCTTTCTTTAAAAACTCTCAAAGGTCCACAGGCCCCAGGTAGGTAGCGGCTGGCCTTAGTGTTCCCTGTGCGTTTTGCTGAGTGGCCCCAGGATAACATTGGTGCCATATCTGAATCTGCATTAACCTGGTAAACACCACTCACCTCACCCTGGTGACTCCCTGAGACCCACATCACACAACTTGAGTACTGCCTGAGACTCTTTCAGTGGCTATGACTTAACTGACAGCCAGCCAGCAGCAACAAGCCTCGGAGTGCCTTATGCCTTTTGCTGAGCTGCCCTAGGCCCAGTATGGCGGCATTCAGCTTCGGTTCAGGGTGTGGCCTCTCCCATGCACCTCCAGATCTAGCAAAGGTAGCTACGAACTGTGGATCACTTTGTGTCTCCTACCAGGTAGCCCCCAGGCTGGTCACAGGCAGGGGCCGACCCTAGCCTGCACTGCAGACCCTCCCACGAGGCCAAAAAAACAACACATCCAGTGGCCAGCTTAGACCACAACAAACCACAATTAGCCCCACAAGCAGAAAACTGATGGGTGGTCTCAGCAGGCATAAAAGTCCCCTGGGGAAAATCTGCTCCATGGGGTGAGCCCCCACACAGTAGTTAGTACACTGTTGTTGAGGCCAATTCTCACAGCCAGTCAGCCTGAGGGTAATTCCTACCCACTGACATTCCAACAGTAATCAAGGCTGAACTATAACAGGTGGGAACATGTACAACCCATACAAAAGACACTCACTCCTGGAACACCCACTTCAGGCAATCAGGGACACTGTGCCACTGGGCCCCCAGGACACCTACTACATAATGCCACCCTGCCAAGATTGGGAGATTTACCTAATACATAGAAACAAACACAAAGAGGCAGCCAAAATGAAGAGATAAAGAAACATGTCCCAAATAAAAGAACAGGAGAAAAATCCAGAAAAAACTAAACAAACTGGAGGCAAGCAATCTACCAGACTCAGAGTTCAAAACACTGGTTTTAAGGATGATCAAGGAACTTAGTGAGAACTTTAACAGAGAAATAGTACGCATACAAAAGGACATAGAAACCACAAAGAAGAACTAGTCAGAAATGAAGAAATCATTAGAAGCATATTACAATGAATGAAGCAGAGGATCAAATCAGCAATTTGGATGACAAGGTAGCATAAAACACCCAATCAGAGCAGCAAAAAAAAAAAGAATTGCTAAAAATAAGGATTGTTTAAGGGACCTCTGGGACAACCTCAAGCAAACCAATATTCCCTTCATCAAAGTAACAAAAGAAGAGATACAGCAATGGATTAAAAACTTATTTGAAGAAATAATGACTGAAAACTTCCCTAAAATGGCAAACAAAATAGACATACAAGTCCAGGAAGCACAGAGAACCCAAACAAGATGAACCCAAAGAGACCCACACAATGACACATCATAATTAAAAAGCCAAAAGTTAAAGACAAAGAGAATTTTAAAAGCAGCAAGAGAAAAACAATTAGTTACATACAAGGAAGCTCCCATAAAACTGTTAACTGATTTCTCAACAAGAACTTTTCAGGCCAGAAGGGATTGGCATGAAATGTTTAAAGTGATGAAAAGATAGGAATACAACCAAGGTTACTCAACCCAGCTAGGCTATCATTTAAAATTGAAGGAGAGATAAACAGCCATCTAGATAGATAAGGAAAATCTAACTGAGTTCATTATCACCAAACCAGTATTACAAGAAATGTTAAAGGGATTTCTTGAAGAAGAAAAAGTGGGGGAGGGGAAAGAACATAAATATGAATAGTAAAATGACAATAACTACATATCTATTGATAATCACTTTAAATGTAAATGGATTAAATACTCCAATCAAAAGACAGTGTGTGACGAAATGGATAAGAAAACAAGACCTATACATGTGCTAAGAGAGGCTCACTTCAGACCAAAAGACAAACACAAACTGAAAGTAACAATGGAAAGAGATTTTTCATGCAAATTGAAATTTCAAAAAGCTGGGGTAGCAATATTTACATCAGGCAAAGTAGACTTTAAAACAAAATCTATAATAAGAGACAAAGAAGGACATTTCATAATCATAAAGGAAACAATCCAACAACAAAATATAACCCTTGTAAACATGTATGCGCCAAACATAGAAGCACCTAAATATATAAAACAAATATTGATGGACAGAAAGGGAGAGATTGACAGTAATACAGCCATGGAAAAGGACTTTAACACCACATTGATATCAATGGATAGATCTTACATAGTGAAAATCAACAAGGAAATAGAGGCCTTCAACGACACACTACACCATATGGATTTAATTAATATTTTTAGAACATTTCACCCCAAAGCAGCAGAAAATACATTCTTTTTAAGTGCACATGGCACATTTTCCAAAATAGACCATATGTCAGGCCACAAAACAAGTCTCAGTAAATTTTTAAAAATCAAGTTATATCAAGCACCTTTTCCAAGTACAATAGTATGAAACTAGAAACCAATTACAAGAAAAAAATATTGAAAAACACATAAACAAATGGAGACTAAATAACATGCTGCTATGTAATGAATGTGTCAACAATGAGATCAAGAAAGAAATCAAAAGATACGTTGAGACAAATGAAAATGAAAACACAATGACCCAAAATCTACGGACACAGCAGGAGCGTTCCTAAGAGGGAAATTTATAGCAATACAGGCCTACCTCAAAAAACAGAAAAAATCTCAAATATACAATCTAACTTTACACCTAAAGGAACTACAAAAAGAACAGCAAGCAAAGCCCAAATTGAATAGACAGAGGGAAATAATAAAGATCATACAGAAAATAAATGACATAGAATCTTTAAAAACCTACAAAATGTCAGTAAAACCGGGAACTGGTTCTTTGAAAAGATGGGGTGGGGGGGTGGGGGGGAGATAAACCTTTAACCAGACTCATTAAAAAGAAAAGAGAGAGGACCCAAGTAAGTAGTATCTGAAATGAAAGAGAAGTGACAACTGAAATTGCAGATATACAAAGGATTATAAGGAAATACTACAAATAATTAATTGTATGCCAACGAATCGGGCAATCTGGAAGAAATGGATAAATTCCTAGAAACATTCAATCTTCCAAGACTGAATCAAGAAGAAACAAAAAACCTGAACAGACCAATCTGTCTAACAAAATCAAACCAGTAATCAAAAAACTTCCAAGAAACAAAAGTCCTGAAACAAAAGGCATCACAGGTGAATTTTACCAAGCATTCAAAGAAGAATTAACATCTATCCTTCTCAACTGATTTGAATAAATTAAAAAGGAATGAAGGCTCCCAAAGCTCATTTTACAAGGCCACCATTACCCAAATTTCAAAACAATAAAAATAGATTACAAAAAAATTTTAGGCCAATATCCCTGATGAACATAGATGCAAAAATCCTCCACAAAATATTGGCAAACTGACTTCAGGAATATATTAAAAAGATCATGCACCATGATCAATTGGGATTTACTCCTGGGATGCAAGGTTGGTTTGACGTCCACAAATCAATTAATGTGGTACCTGACATAAGCAAATTGAAGGATAAAAAATATATGGTCATATCAATAGGTACAGAAAAAGCATCTGAGAAAATCTAGCATCCATTTATGATTAAAACTCTTAGCAAAGTGGGAATGTAGGAAACATAACTCAACATAATAAAGGCTATATATGGCAAATCCACAGCTAACATCACACTCAACAGTGAAAAAGCTACAAGCATTTTTCTTAAGATGAGGAACAAGACAAGGATACCCACTTTCACTCAATACAATACTGTAAGTCCTAGCTACAACAGTCAGACAAGAAAAAGAAATAAAGTGCTTCCAAATTGAAAAGGAAGTAAAACTGTCACTATTTGCAGATGACATGATACTAAATAGAGAACCCTAAAGATTCCACCAAAAAATTATTAGAACTAATAAATGAATTTAGTAAAGTAGCAGGATAAAAATTTAATATTCAGAAATAGGTTGCATTTTTATACACCAGCAACAAACTATTAGAAAGAGAAATTAAGAAAACAATCCAATTTACAATTGCATCAAAAAAACACCGAGGGATAAATTTAACCAAGGAGGTAAAAGACCTGTACTCAGAAAATTATAAGATGTTGAACAAAGAAATTGAAGAAGACAGAAATAAATGGAAGCATATATTGTGCTTATGGATAGGAAGAACTAACATTATTAAAATGTCCATACTACCCAAAGCAATCTATAGATTCAATGCAGTCTTTATCAAAATACCAATGCCACTTTTTCCAGAACTAGAACAAATTTTTAAATTTATAAGGAATCCCAAAAGACCTTGAATAGCCACCACAATCTTGAGAAAGAAAAACAGATTTGGAGGTATCACACTACCTTATATCAAACTATACACAAGTCTATAATAATGAAAACGACATAGTACTGGCATAAAAACAGACACGTAGATCAACGGAACCAAATAGAAAGAAACCCATGCCTATATGGTCGATTAATCTCTGACAAAGGAGTCAAGAATATACAATTGGGTAACAGACAGTCTAATCAATAAATGATTTTGGGAAAACTGGACAGGTACAAATGAAACTAGACCACCTTCTTACATCACACATAAGAATAAACTCAAAATAGATTAAAGACTTAAATGTAAAAGACCCAAAACCATAAAAATCCAGGAAAAAACATAGGCAATAAACTCTTTGACATTGCTCTTAGTAATATTTTTTTTCTGATGGTGAATCAAAAAAAAAAAACCAAACAAACAAAAAAACTGAACAAATGAGTCTACATTAACTAAAAAGTTATTGTATAGCAAAGGACATCATTAACAAAATGTACAGAAAATGTTCTCCATTGATACATCTGATAAGGAGGTAATATCCAAAATTTGTAAAGAACTCATTCATCTTAACACCAAAAAAAAAAAATATTAAAAAATGGGTAAAGAACCTGAATAGGCATTTTTTCCAAAGAGGACACACAGATGACCAACAGATATGAAAAAATGCTCAAAGTCTCTGATCATCAGAGAAATACAAATTAAAACCACAATGAAATATCACCTCACACCTGTCAGAATGGCTATCATCAATAAATCAATATACAGCAAGTGTTGGCAAAGATGCGGAGAAAATGGAACCCTTGTGCACTGTTGGTGGGATTGCAAATTGGTGCAGCCACTATGGAAAACAATATGGATATCACTTTGTGAGGAGTGTAAATGTCTAATCATTATGGTGTTTTGTACATCTGAAAATAATAAAAAAAAGAAAACAGTATGGAGATCCCTCAAAAAATTAAATACAGAACTATCTTATGACCCAGCAATTTCACTCCTGGGTATTTATCTGAAGAAATCCAAAACACTATTTCAAAAAGCTGGTGCACCCCTGTGTTCATTGCAGCATTATTTACAATACAATGGCCAACGTCTTGAAGCAACCGAAGTGCCCGTTAACAGGCCATTGGATAAAGAATATGCGGTACATATATACAATGTACCACCACTCAGCCATAAAAAGAAAGAAATCTTACAGCTTGTGACAAGGGTGGACCTAGAGGGTATTACACTAAGTGAAATAAGTCAGACAGAGAATGACAAATACCATATGATCTCAGTTATATGTGGAATCTAAAGAACAGAATAAACAAGCAAACAAAACAGCAACAGATTCACAGATACAGAAAACAAACTGATGGTTGCTAAAGGGAAGGGGTATTGTGTAGCTAGCTGGGTGAAAAAGGTGAAGTGATTAAGTACAAATTGGTAGTTAGTAAGTAATTAATGGAATGTAAAGTACAGCATAGGGATTATAGTCAATAATATTGCAATAACTATGAATGGTGTCAAATGGAAACTGGACGTATCGGGAGAATCACTTTGTAAATTATATAAATTTTTAATCACTAAGCTGTACACATGAAATTAACATAAAATATTTTATGTCAACTGTAATTGAAAAAAATTTTTTTTAATTCTTTTTAGGGGTATACAATTCAACTTATAAGAAAGATCATCGTGGCTATTGATTTCTTAGTCCTGCCCCATTTTTCTATATTCTTCCTTAGTTTTTCTCATTCTATATTGTTTTCCATGGAATTTCAGTCCCCTCCCATAACTTCAACCTTCATCTATATTCAGATGATCCCACTGCAAGAAGTGTCACCTAGGTGACTCACTGTTACTTCAAACCCATTCTTTCCAGAATATTGTTATTCTGAAATAGTACTTTCAGATCCAATCTGATTTTTATTCTGACTGTCTAATTTTAATTAATTCTGCCTTAATCATCTCTCTTACTCTGGCCAGTAAACAGTCATTTTTGACTCCTACAAGTATATTCCTCATATTTTCAATCTCTGTCTTCTTAACTCTTCTATGATGATCTACCTCTTACTCCTCCAATTTGTTGCTTCCTTTCTCTTCATTCACATGACACCACCCTGATTTGGGCTTCATCGCTTTTTATATGATAGTCACATAGCTGTCTCCTCTCCATTTCCAGTCCATCCTGGAGATCACTATAATTTCTGCTTTGATTGGGTGACCTACTAGATAAAACACCTTTAATGATTCTCCATTGCCTACATGATGAAAATAAAATAAAGAGATGCATGAATGAGTGAATTAATTTATGAAAGAATAAAACTCTTAGCATGCTGCAATACACTGTGGCTGTTATTGCAATTGTCTGTCCAGAAAGTTTTCTCGTTTCTCCCATTGTCATGTGTTTTGACTAAGGTGGTCATGCGACTGAAGCCAAATAAATTAGAGCCCAGCCCCTTTGTTTCTTGATTTAGAGCTGGAAATGAGGAAGTTTTTGCTTTTAAAAGCCCAGGAATAGAGGAGTGAGTGTGTAGTTGGAGCTACAGGTGGCCAAGGTTTTCAGCAATTCATATAATCTGCAAAAACTTGTACAATAGAAGAGAATGCAAGTAAACAAAGAGAAGAAAGTAAAGAAAGAGGATGAGGATTTGGAGTCCTAATGCCACTAAATCCATATTATACTCCCTCTTCTGGCTACTGTTCTCTTTTCTTAATTCTTTCAAGTGCCATAGCGTGTTTCCAAGTTAAAAGAACACCCCCTACACACAACACCTTATTTTCCTGAAGGGTGGAGTTCTGTTTCATTTTGTTTTTGTTTTCCTGAAGGCTTCTAAGTGATTAATTAATTAATTTTATATTTATTTATTTATAAAATAATGAATCCTGATTAATACAACTTCCAGTCTTCACTTTTCTAGTGACCCTTGTCCACTGCACATATTCTTTCTATTCCTTCTCAACATAAAAGCTCTCCTCTGGAGAAACAGGTCTGCATGTCATGTACCTTTGAGCCATCCTTGTAGTCTGCCAGCTTGTCTGTTTGTTCTTTGTTGATCTACCGTCTATGAATGTTCTTCCATCATACTTCTTGTATGCCACCAACCCAAATCCTGCCCATACTGCAAGAGTGAGTTCAAATTTCACCACCGCTGAAGCCTTTCCAGTTCACTTGAGCCAGAAATAATCACTTTCTGTTGAACTCCACAGCCTATATAGTTTCTGCTTTGGCTTGCACTTTGGATAATTGTATGTAACTGAACTCTTGTTCATCCAGAGCATTGTGGTATCCCTTTGCCTTTTCCAGAATTCTTATCAAAGTTCTGGGCACAGGAACGCTCAATACATGTTTGTTGAACAAATACCCCTGCAGGCATAAGTGATTATTTTTTTTTCAGGAACCAAATGAATCTTTTCAACATGAACATATTTTATGATGTTCTGCTTCTATAGATGAGAAAAAAAAATCAGAGAAATCTTTTGAAAATTCAACCATAAGCACTACCTTTCCACTTTACACACACATACATGTGAATACACACATGTCCACAGGGACACAAATACACTTCCCTTCTGAGGATGCAGAGGTTGCTCACCCGATAAAGAATACATATGGATTTTGGAAAACTGCAACATTTCCACGGGAAAATGGGGAATATTTTTAGATAAAAAATTGTACTTAAATACATAAGTATATGTGATAGTACACATATAGTTTAAGGCATCTTACCAGGAAATTGGAAACAACAAATCCATAAACATGCCATTAAGATAGATAGACTTGAACTTCGAAGATAAACAGGCACACTGCAAGCTCTTTTTACACCAGGCACATCCATTTGGGGATTTTTTAATGTGCTTCCAAAAGTAATTTCTAGAATCCTTTGGGAATCATTTTGGCTTTCCTGTTGTTCAAGTGCATCCACATAGTTCTAACACCTCATGCAAAATATGAACTAACACCATGCCAGCATGTCCGCATGGCCATAAGTTTGGGAGCAGTTTTCTTGCTTTGAGGTGGAGATAAAATTAAGGAAACAGACTATTGGCAGAGAGAAGACAAAGCATTGCACAGGGCAGTTGCCACAGCTGGTCAATTAAAAAAAAATAAAAATAAAGTCCACGGGGATAAGACTGGATCATAGCTGGCCTTTTGTCACTTAATGTGATATGTCTGGAAGGTATGCCATCCAATTCTCTCTCTCCAAGTTCACGGACATGCTGACAATGTGTTGTCCCAGACCTGGTAAGGAAAAACTGTTGGCTTTACCCCAAACCCATTGCACACTTTCCATTTTTTCAAAAAAGCAGCCAGACACATTTTCCAACAGGAACACTTCAAAGCAATTGCTGATTCATCAATCTGTTCATTCAGCAAACATTTCTTGAGCACCTATTGAGCTGGCTATCATGACAGATGCTCAGGGAAATTAATAGAAATGAGATGTGGCCCCTGCTTTCCAAACTTGTTCACAGCCTGACACAGCAGAGGGACATAAATGAACAGTTAATTAAAATACAACAACATAACAATAATAATAATAATATTGTTATTCATAATCCATCCTGTCTCTTTTACATTTGAAAATCAAGTTTAAAAATGTATGTGAAGTGCTTTAAAAAATGCATATAATGCTAGGTGTATTCATTTTCTCCTGCTGCAGAAGTACCACAAACACAGCAGCTAAGTACAAGGCCCATGATATTAGCTCTCCATTCTGCAGGGCCAACATTCAAATGGGCTTGTCCGAGTACAATGTGCAAGATATCACAAGGCCAAAATCAAGGTGTTGGCTGAGTTGGGTGCTTATCTGGAGGCACGAGGAAAGAATCCATTGCTGAGCTCATTCAAATTTGGGCAGAACTCAGGTGCTTGCAATTTTCATGCTGGAGTACCTGATTCCTTGCTAGCTGCCAACTAAGGACCATCCTTAGTTCAGTGGAACCGCCCACATTCTTTCTCATGTGTCTTCCTGCATCTTCAAAGTCAGCTGTGAGTGTTGAGTCCTCACATTTGGAATCACTCTGATTTCTTCTTCCGCCTTCTTTTCTGTTCTTTTCTTCTGCCATCAGCCAGAGAAAACTCTCTGCTTTTAAAGCCCGCATAGTACCGAAGGATGTGAATGGTCTGGTTGGGGAGACAGAAGGGCTGAGGGTACACATGTTCTGTCTCAAGTTTCCAGACTGAAACCTTGGTCTTGAAGCATTGCCTTGATAGTGACTTCTCATTTCATCACTTTTTTCCCACCCAGAGGCTGAAGACTGGAAAGCAGGCCAGCTGTAACAGTCAAGTCTTACACATCAGCCGTTTCCAGGGTTTTTCACTAGAATCCATGAGAAGAAATATAATTTTTAAGTTGTATTTAAAACACATAAACATAATTTGCATAATAACTGTCTATATATAAATATGTAATTCCGTACAAACCTGAAACAAAAGTTTCACATAAGAAAATTTATCTCATGTGTGCTTTGATATTAACTCCTTATTTCTCTTTTCTATTTTATCCTATTTCATTGTTTTTTTAATTGTGCTGGTGACAGCCCATTAAATTGATTTAATGACTCACTAGTGAGTCAAGGCACAGAATTTGAAAAACATTGCTCTCAATATAGTGGCTGAGAGAAATATGGTGGCAGCAGTTTTCTCTCGAAATTAATGAATAGGACAATCCTAGTTAGGAAAACACACTTTCTGAGTCTGGGGCCCAGTTGTAAACGTTTCTATCCCCTATTCATGACCTTTTTCCTTCATCACTAACTCTCAAATGGAACTATCATTTGGGGGAATTTTTGCCCAAAAGGTGATCCCCAGCTAGAATTTTCATTTTAAGGTGTTAGGATTTTAGATTGAAAGCCTGGGAGTGAGAGAGAGAGAGAGGTTTAGGGAACTGTATGGAAACTTCTAATAGGCTTCAACTGGTCTTTGTAATGTGTGATGTCGTGTGGGTTGTGGGTATATGCTTATTCATTGTATTGTTCTCTGTATTTTTATATGCCAGAATTGTTTCATAATAATAAAACACAAATGTCAAAAACAGGAAAGACATATCTAGCTTATTCATATAATAAAAATGAACTATAAAGATGGCTGAGACATCTGAAAAAGAATTTTATATGTGACATATAAAGTTGGAAACTTAAGACTCAAACTCCAGTTGCTTTATGTGAGCTTAAAGCCTATTTCTTAGCTATTTTCCCCACATTCATTCTCATCCTCCTCCAAGACTGAAAATATTAATAACAGCTACTATTTATTGAGTACGCATTATAAACCACAGACTATACAACTGATGTTACCTGCATGTTCTTACTTAATCCTCACAACGACCTTTAAGAGAAGACACTGCTACTATCACCTCTTTACAGATAAGAAAAATACCGCTAAGAAAGTTAGGTAACCTGTACCAAGTTACAAACCCAGTAAGGGACAAAGTCACATGAATAAAATTCAAGTCTGTTTCCTTAAACTCCAAAGTCTACGGCTTCATAGAAAACAATGATGAAAGGGGTAATATACGGTTTACTTGAATCCCTGATTGGAATAGATCACCTGTTCAGGATAAGTACATTATTATGCCATTAGAATCTGTCACCCCAATCACTGAGGAGTAGGACAGAGAGAGAGCTGTGTTGATAGCAACTCAAGACTGGAGGAGGGAAACGTCCAGTAAACAGAGTAATTGGGGAAATCTGGTTTCTTCTAGGCAATCTGCAACACAGAGTCAGTTTGTTAATAAGCCACATATGGCCACCCTTGCCACATCATGCAGGGACATGTGTGGGACAGCCTGCTGTAGCAGCAGCCTTGGGGCCTGAACTAGAGGACGCGAGTCTCAGGCTTTACAAGGAATCGGTGGATATTTGATGCAGGCACACAGTAGCAAGCTGTGCTCTTGGGACAGCCCTACCCTTTTGTGTTTTTATTATTCAATTACTATTGTAAAAACCTACTTCTCTGCCTTTCTGCCCTAATGAAATAGCAGCACTATTCAATCCAACATCCAAATGCCAGAAGCTGTAAGAAGCATTCAAGTGGAGATGTCATTAAAAAAAAGAGGTAGTGAGGAACAGAGAAGGGTCAAATGTATAAGAACAGTGGGTTAGAACTTGGAATTCTTTGCCACCTATTATTTATGTGAACTCAAGCAAACCAACTCATGATTTGAGTTTCTCAGTTCATCCTCTGATGGGAAATTTTCTCTTAGTTCTTTAACATGCTTTAAAATTTGCCTCCCTACAGAATAATGTATAAACAGTTTTCCCATCAAAAACACCTACTATGGGCTGACTTGTACCACCTCCCTTTAAATTCAAATGTTGAAGTCCCAACCCCAAGTACTTCAGAGTATGACTATATTTAAAGATGGGGTCTTTAAAGAGGTAATTGAGTTAAAATGGTCATTAGGGTGGGCCGTAATCCAATCTGACTGATGTCCTTATAAGAAGAGGAGATTAGGACACAGAGACACACAGAGGAAAAAAACACATGAAGACACAACAGGAAGACGGCCATTTACAAGCTAAGGAGAGAAGCCTCAGGAGAAACCCTGCTGACAATTCCATCATGGACTGTCAGCCTCCAGAACAGTGAGAAAATACAATTCTATTGTTTAAACCACGCATTCTGTGGATACTTTGTTATGGTGACCTTAACAAACTAATGCAAAACTTGACACAAATTAAGAAGTTGGTGTAACCGTGACCAGGGTGGGGCCAATTCAAAAGAGCATGGAGTGAATAAGAGTAACAAACCCCTTTGTATGATGCCCTGTGCCAAGTGCTCTTCAGAGCACTCCACGTAGATTAGATCATTTCACCCTCCCAGTAAATCCTGGAGGTGAGATTATTATCCTCATTTTAGAAATGAGAAACTATATAACCAAAGAGCTTGGAACACTTGCTCAGAATCACAAAACTGGTAAGTGGTAGAGCTGAGATTTGAGTGCAGAACCTGGGCTCTTCATCAGTAGGAGGTTCTTCAAACCTGCAGGAAAGGAGTGCAACCATCTCTAAAACAACAGTCTATTCTGCTTCCAACTCCTTCTTGCTCTTCATATTTATTCAACCTCCTTTTAGATATCATCACCTCACTGAAGTTGTCCTCTCAAGGGTCAGACATACCCTCATAGTCTCAAAGTATTGGATAAGGTCAGTTGATATTTCGTATCCATTCTTTCCCCCCTTCTAAATCCCCCCACTCAGAACGGAAAGGGATGAAAGGATGAAAAGTAGAATTCCCAGACTCCATTGTAGTCAGGGTTCTTGGTGTGAGAGGTTCTGCCAAGGAGATTCACTACCATTAGATTTGACAGGCTGAGGTGAGGCAGAAGCAACCTCCTGCTAACGTGGACAAATGTGTGCAAGCACGCAGTTCCACATTTAGCTCTATGGAAGGAGGGGTGAGGGGACAACCGCAGAACCGTGCTGACCGCTGGATTTCCACTAGGATCGTGTGAATTTGAAACCAATGGCCCAGCCCATGATTTTCTCTCTTTCTTCCCTATCGATAATTTCAGAAGACCGAAATTCCTATAATAAATCCCTTTTAGTTTGATATACCCAAATAATTTCCATTTTCTGCAATAAAATCTTATTCATACACAAGGAATCCAGCAAATCCTTCTCGGTCCTCCTCACACTTGATTTCTACAAGTAGCATCTAGGACCGCATGAGCTCCTCATCACGTTTGGTACTTACTCTTTTCCAGTTTTTGGTATATTTTATTTTGCTTCGTTTTTTTTTTGTTTGTTTGTTTGTTTTTTCTGACACAACGTTCTTCCAGTCTCCTTTTGTGTCTTTGGTTTATTTGTGTTTATCTCAGTTTGGAGGTTCACTTCTTACGTCCAACCCTCAAGTGTTATTACCCAAGACTCTGGCTTTGATTATCTTCTTTTTTTCTGTACCTTCTCTCTTTTGATCACATCTTCTCCCATGCCTTCCTTTACAACTTTTAATTAGATAGTTTTCAAGTGTCACCTAAGCTCCAGAGTCAAGTGTTTTGTAACTGCTGGAACCTCCTCATGTATACCTGCTGTCACCTGAGACCCAGCTGAACTCAACACCTCGCTTTCCCTGCTTCTAGCCGTTTTCAGTAATAACCTCACCATTCATTTCCATCATGTGCATTCAAAATGCCCCTTGGCCCCCTGTTTCTCATATTTATTCTTTCCAAATTATAAGATAGATCTTTATTTCTCTTCTTTTCTATTTATATAATTCTATTGACATAGTTTAGGCCTGTATGAACTTATCTAGACTCTAATGTGTTATCCTTCCTCTAGGATTTCTTTTTCATTCATTGAACAAACTTTTATGGTGCACCCACTCTATGCAAGGCACTGAGAATTAAAAAGTGACTATAAAAGGCTTCATAGTGCATCTATGTGCAATACCCTCATTTATGTGGCTATTTAGCTGCAACATGAAGTAAACCGACATAACAGTGATGTGAGCACACTACAATGGGACAGGCTACAGAGCAGTAAGCAACCCAAACTTCGATGACAGAAAAGGATTAACAGAGGAAATGATACTGGTACAGGCCTTGTTGAATGAGAAGGATTTAGGCAAGGGAAAAATTGGAAGGCGAGCATACCTGGGCGAAATGAAGAGGATGAAGAAAGGGCAGAAGCCATGTGCACTGCTGTTTATGAGGAGGTCAAATTGTTTGGACGAGATAGAGGGCAGGGTATATGTGTGTGGTCAGGATGTGTCAGGAAAGAAGACTGGGAAAGTAAATTAGGGTCATGCTGAGAAGAACCTTGAGTATAATATTACAGAAATTCATACCTCATCTTATAGGCAACGAGATTCATTCAATTATTTTAAGCCACAGCCATGGTGTTTTTATATTTGGTTTTTGAAAGCTTCATCAGAGAGCATTCTGGAGTCTATGGTTTTCTACCTGGAGTCCTCCAATTCTAAACAAGATTATTGATGCCAATAATTAAATACAAATTTAAATTGTATGGGTGATGACATGCGTTTTTCTAAAAAAGTGTTTATACTGACATTGCCCAATAAAATGCAATGTGAGCCATCCATGTAATTTTTTCTAGTAGCCACATAAAAAATAAGAAACAGGTAAAATTAATTTTAATAAAAAATAATAATTTATTTAACCCATTATATCCAACATGTTATCATTTCAAGACATAGTCAACATATGTCTAGTGGCTACCATATTGGGGAGTGTAGGATTGTACATTTTAATCAAATCGTAAAGTGGGCTGTGGCCTACCAGATTAAGAACTATTTGTAGACAAAAAAGGGGCCACATACTGAACTTGACAAGCTCAGGGGAGGCCCACATGATGGGCCTTACAAACCCGAAGTAACCACACAGTGTGGTCTGAACATAAAAATTCTTAACTAAAAGCAGGTTATGATGGGAAGTCACATCCTAGGCCTGTATCTTCTTGACAAAGGTCAATCTTTAACTTTGATACTGTCCTTTGTCTTTGTGCAGTTAAGATAAAAACATACCTTTGAAATGTCAGAGTAATCTTTTTTTCAGACCCCTCCAAGGGACAACCAACAGCACCAGAGCAGGAGACCACATTGTTATCTTGTTCCCTGAATACCATCTCTATGTTCTATAAATGTTAATTATTAACTATCCTGTACCCACCAGTGTCTCTCCATTTTAACTTTTATCCAATCCCAGAGATTTCCCCACTTTGATTTCTCCCATCTCCCTAGTCTACCACCAATTAATTTCATGTAACCCCCACCCCTTGCATCTCCTCCTTTGATTCTAATGATTCTAATGTATACAATAAGCTGCAAAACTGCCATTCTCTGGAGCATTTTCTCAACGCATAGAGATTTTCTTCCTGGCAACTGTTGTCAGTTTGGCTCAAATAAACTCTAATAAGGCTTTTTCTTAGGCTGGACGTTCTTTTGTTGACATACTGAAATGCGAGAGAGGAGTGGCAGAAAGAAAGTCATTTCAAAAATTCAAAGATATAAAGAAAGTCTGAGCTAGAGCAAGAAGATTCAAGAGCTTCACAAGAAGGTGTGGCCATCAGGTAGTCAAGAAGATAGGTTGAGGCAGAAGAGAAGGCAAAGACGACTGAGGGATTTCCAAGTTGGGTCGCTGGGTGTTTGGAGATGCTACTCACACCACTCCCCTGATGCATCCTCTACAACTTTGTTAGCATTATCTTCCAAATACAGAATGTGATCTTACCATACACATTTATGCATCAGTTACCTCATCCTCCTGGTCCCCACCAAAGGGCTGCTCCAAGCTCCCTGGCTCTCCATGTCTGGGCCTCACTCCTTTGGCGTCTCGCCCTCCCACCCTGCCTGGGCAAGGTCCTGTTGAGCCTGCCAGAGTCTCTTGTATCTACACTTGCCCTCAGCCATGTCAGCTTCACACCGACAGGATAAGAATATCTCCAGGAATTTGCCTGTTTTCCTAAGTCCACCAGGAATAAACACAGGTTCCCTCTGCCCTCCGGGGATTTAGCCCTGGAAGGGAATTGTGGTATCTCCTCAGGATCCCTTCTGGGGAACGCTGAACTATTTCTAATTCCATTGCTTTTCCTCAGACTGTCCTGTCCTTCATCAGCTCTGAGAATTTGTTCCTCTGCTTCAGCTGGATAAACTTCTTACATTTTCATCCATTATTCCCACTGTATTATTTATATCTCAGGTGGCGGTCAGTCTCACAGCTTATCTGGGGACAACCCAGGTTTAGGCCTGCTGTCCTGGCAGAATTAATGGTGCCTCTTTTAGCAATAACAAATGTCCTGCTTTGGAAGATAGAAGGTCAATTTTGAAACTCTGAAGCTCAACGCTGCATAAATCCTTTCTGTCCCCATTGTAATAGGATGGGGCTCTAAGGCACAGGTAGCTCATACAGAATGGGTATGCAGAGGAGAGCACACTACTTTTCAAAATACTCTCTTACTGCAGAAAAATTGTTCCCTATCATAATTAACAAATATTTATATTAAACCAATAACCCACTCTATACTTAATGGGGAAACACTGGAGCATCTACTCATTACCATTAAAATGAATAGGAAAACAGCCCAATCTGTTGACTAACATCAATTGTGAAAGTCCCCACAGCCAATAGAATTGGAATCAGTGTTTTGTTAGTTAAGGGTTGATGAACATAGGGAAATAGGGAGATGATTTATATAAAATATAATTTATCTATCTATCTATCTATTTATCTATATACATAAATAGATAGATAGATACATATAATCTGACATATACAAAAAATTAATATAAATAACAGATGAAGTATTCACTAACAGTATCATCATCTTACCTTATGTAATGAAATACATTTGACCTACATTAAATACACTTAATATCACTTACAATTAACATATATTAATAAGTTACTCTTCTTAAATTAAAATTTTTAATTTTATAATTCAAATTATAAACAGAAGAAAATAGGCAAAAATTGACTTTATCCCCTGCATGGGAAAGAGTTTTCATATTGTAAAACAATGAAAGAAATAACAAATAAATACAGAGGGTGCAAAAAAAATGTATACACATTTTAAGAAAGGAAAAAACTGTATTAAAATTGTAATATTTAATATATACCAATAACAAAAATGAATACAAGTCATGTGCATGCATTTTTTTTGGCACCCCGGTATATTGCTGCAGTGACAACACACACTTGAAAACTTACATGCTGTATTTCCTAAACAGCCTAGGTAAATATATAGGAAGCAATATACTGGGAAAATATTTATGATAAATAAGGTAAAGGGTTAATATTGTTATTATATAAAGAGCTACTGCATAGATTCAGGAAATCTACTAAGATATTAAAGAAATAGAATATATACAAATATTTCGAGAATAGGAAATACAGACGGCTATAATAAACTTTGGAGAAAAGGTTCCTACAATGCAGATGAAAGCACCTCACATAAAGTGGTCTGTCCAGGGTCTTCCCATCGGTGTTTGTAAGAGGGCGCATCTGAACCCAGGCAGTCTACCGCAAACCCACCATGCTCCATTGCCTCTCAGATGGCAAGAGTGAATAGCAGGCGACAACTGCAAGCAAATAAATTGGTAGCACACATTGATAATTTAAAACACACGCATGCAAACACCTAATTGTCCTGTCATTCCCATTAAAAACAGGAAAACAACAAACAAACAAATAACAAATCACAATTTGGACAAATGAGAAAAATAGTTACTTTCATGAGTGAAGCTGTTAAAAAGAAACTTGCACTCGCTTATATTATGAAATATCAGTGTGTGGAAAGAAATTTTCAAGCAATTTGGTGTGTATGAACAGTCTTTAACAGTAGTATTATGTACCATAGACATTCCTTGAATTTATCACATGTTTCTGAAAACCCACTCCATGCCAAACATGTGAAAGCTGACCAGTAGAAAAATAAGTTTTAAAGGCAGTTGTTCTCAAATTTTAAACTGGCTAAGATTCTCCTGAGGAATTTATTTAAATGCCATGTCTGGGTCCAACCCTTATCCTGGTCCAGGCAGAGGAATTTACATTCTTGAAAGTACCTCATGTTAATCTGATGCAAACAGTTCACAGGCCACATATTAAGAAATAGTTCTAAGGGGGAAGCTTCTATTACCAAATAGCTAAAAACCATTTTACTAACCCTAATTTCAACTCACTTTTTTTAAAAGATTTTTATTAAAAAATATAGTCAACATATAACATTATATCAGTTTCAGGGGCACACCATAGTTATTCAATCAACTCACTTTTTAGACACTTTTACAATCTATTTTTAACATTTCATACATTTCTTAATTTTTTTTGGTTTTCATTCTTGAACACACAATCAAATAATTGAAGCATGGTGAGGGTCAAATTGAAGGAAAAATTTTGCCACTTAGGCTACAATTAATAATTTCAATTTTCTACCTCCCATATCAGTATTTGTTTTGTTCATTTCCATTTATTTTGTAAAATAAGTAGGATAAATACTATAAAATATTTAAATTATTTACAAACACTTCCTGTCATAGAGACAAATGAAAGTTCCCATAGAAGTACACTGGGGCCTGGAAAATATTTGACATTTCTTTTCTGAGCAAAGAAGGTGTGAAGTGATGCAACCATTCAGGATTGCAGAGGACCAAGATGCTCAGGCTTATGTGATTTTTTTATGAATAATTTGGGGATTCGCACTAAGCTTGGCTGTCTGAAATCTTTCCTAAGGGGCATTGGTCACTAATAAATAGTGAAGAAACAAACTAATAAATAAGTGTTACATTAAAGAAGATATTGCCAGAATTGAAGAGTTTGAAATATTTGTCAGTTGATGTATGAAATTCCAAGTTTAGCTTATAATAGGTGGTTAAGGGTGTCAACAAGAGAAAATTAGTGTTATTTAAAAGTTTAATATTCAAAAATCAAGGACTATCAATCATAATTTATCTTTTAAGATATCTAGAATACACAGATATTTTTATATCGTGGATACACCAACTTGTAATTCCACCAACAGGCATAAAAACAGACACATAGATCAATGGAAGAGAATAGAGAGTCCAGAAATAAAACCACGCATAATCTATGACAAAGGAGGCAAGAATATAGTGGGGTAAAGACAGTCCATTCAATAAATGGTGCTGGAAAAACTGGACAGATACATGCAAAAAAAATGAAACTGGACCACTCTCTTATACCATACACAAAAATAAACTCAAAATGAATTAAAGACTAAAATATAAGATCTCCAAACATAAAAATATAAGATCTCAAAATATAAGATCTCCAAAAATGTCAACTCAGAGATTGCTCTCTGATATTTTTTCTGATATATTGGGTTGTTGGAAAAGTCATGACACATTTTTGCAACGAAAAACAGAAACAATATGCCATGACTTTTCTGACAACCCAATAGCTTCTCAGGAAAGGGAAACAAAAGAAAAATAAACAAGTGCGACTACATCAAACTAAAAAGTTTTTGCACAGCAAAGGAAAACATCAACAAACAAAAGACAGCATACTAAATGGGAGAAAGCGTTCAACAATGATATCTGAAAAGGGGTTAATATCCAAAATTTATTAGAAACTCATACAACTCAACATCAGAAAACAAAACAAAATAAAACAAAGAAACAACCCAATTCAAAAATGGACAGAGGACCTGAAAAGACATTTCTCCAAAGAGCATATACACATGGCCAATAGACATATATTATAAAGATACTGAACATCACTAATAATTAGAAAATGCAAATTAAAACTGCAAGGAAATATTTCCTCACACCTGTCAAGATGGCTATCATCAATAAATCAACAAATAAACAAAATGTTTTTTGTGAGGATGCAGAGACAAGGGAACCCTCGTACACTGTTGGTGGAATTGCAAATTGGTGCAGTCACCATGGAAAATGTTTTGGAGGTTCCTCAAAAAGTTAAAAAATGGAACTATCTATGACCAAGCAATTTCACTTCTGGGTATTTATCTGAAGAAATCCAAAACACTAATTTGAAAAGGTGTATGCATTTCTATGTTCACTATTTACAATAGCCAAGATGTGGAGTCAACCCAGTTGCCGTCAATAGATGATTGGATAAAGTCATTCTGGTGCATATATACAATGGAATATTACTCACCCATAAAAAGAATGAAATCTTACTATTTGCGACAACATGGATGGACCTAGAGAGTATTATGCTAAGTGAAATAAGTCAGGTAGAGAAAGAAAAATTTATTATTTCACTTATATTTGGAATCTAAAGAACATAATAAAGGAAGAAACAAGGAAGAAATAGACTCACAGACACAGAGAGCAAACTGATGGTTGCCAGAGAGGTGAGGAGTTGGGAAGCTGAGTAAAAAAGCTGAAGGGATTAAGAAATACAAATTGATAGTTACAAAATAATCACTGGGATGTAAAGTATAGCACAGAGAATATAGTCAATAATGTTGTAACAAGTATATGTATAGTGCCTGGGGTGTATTAGACTAATCAGGAGGCATCACTACATAAATTATATAAATGTTTAACCACTATGCTGTACACCTGAAACTGATTTAAAATAATATTGAAAGTCAACTGTAACTGAAAAAATAAATAATCTTAAAAAGTGGGTGGTGAGATAATAACAGATATACAGTCTCTTAACTGTGTGTTTATATATTGTAACATGCTTTAAAACAAGAATGCATTAGTTGTTCATTAAAGTACAGTAGGCATACAATGTTATATTAGTTTCAGGCATACTACATAGTGAATCTACATTTATATATCTTATGCTGTGACTATCACACAAAGTCTAGTACCATCTGTCACTGTGCCGTCATCACCCTTTCTCTAGGTGGAACGACCACATGTGTTCACACAGCAGTGCACCCTTCCTTCTGCACTTGCTCTGGAGAGGACAGCCATGTGTGCTGGTACCGCAGTGTTTTGCCAGTTGCACAGCCTCTCTGGGTAAGGGAGCCCTGTATGCTTACCCAGTGGGTGTGCACAGCAGCACCCAGTCTATCCACTGGATCGATCTCCAGGTGGCAGAGACCCAGGTGCAATTGCTGTGGTGTCCTCCTGGTCCTGCTGGAGCCATCTCGGGGAGGAGTGGCTGGGGATGCACTGTAGTGGCCCTGCGGGTTGGCCAGAGCACTTGGATGGAGCGCCTGCCTGCTATCCAAGGGCAGGGGAAGTGTAAACAATGGTTTTCACCAGCTCCTCTCATGCTGGAGAGCACCCTCAGCTCCTGAGAGCTCTCAGAGTTTCCCACCCTCCTCAATGTGGCCTCTTTCTCTCTCTTGTTGTTGTGAAAACTGTTCCATTGGCCCTCAGTTGTCTCTCAGGAGGAATTGCTCTACATCGAGGTGTACATTTGAGCTGGTCTTGGGAGGGGGCAAGCTCTGCATCCTCCTACGCCACCATCTTGGGCTCATCCCTGAATTATTGTTCTTATGAGAAAACGTTGATTGTAAAATAGAAAGCATGAATTCTGGAATATGGAGGATTCAAATTCATATTCTATACCTTCAATTTACTGGGTGTAGAAGCCTATTTCTTTACTTGCCCAGTGAGAAAAATGACAGCTAAATTAAAGTGTGTGGTTAGGTTTGACTGAGTTAATCCATTGAAAGTGCATTAGGCTCAACTGACCTTTAAGAGATGTTAATTATTTCTCTTAATTTAGACCAATTCAAGTGAAGATTTGGTGAGGAGTTATTTGGTAATGCAGCCATTCAAGAAGAGAGCAGAGGACCAAGGTACTTGGGCCTATAATGTGATTTATATAAATGCCTTGGTGTCTTGCACTGAGCTCAGCTCTGTATTGTACTTTCTCTACAGGTGACTGCCAATACATACATACATAATACCCGCATACATAATACATGCATACATACATACATACACACATATTAATTTAAATGGAAGAATCTGCTTGATAATATGAAGCCAAAAAATAGACCCTGGCTTCAGAGTTATTCCCAGGGACACTGGATGCTCATACTGGGTTTGATTTCTTTATCCACACAAAGTCTAATTCTGTTGCCTGAGTTCGAGATCCAGGTTTCTTATCAATTTAGTTAACTTTATTAATCCCTAACATGCTGACACTTGGGTATAAAAGTTTAAATTAACATTTTCTTATAGTGAGCCACATGCATTTCTTCAATATTCATGAATTTCTGAATTCATGAGATGAGCAGAACCTGATCCTATTGTTACCAAATCCCCATAGATCTGTGACTCCACGGCCCTGGCTATGAAATAACTCTTGATGATAAAGTCCCTACAAAGGCACCAGCTGGGGAGAAGCCTGTCACCCTGGCTTTTCTAACAGGACAGCCCTGCAGTCCTTATGGGGCTAAGCTCATTCTGAGGCTGGCCAGCTGTTCCCATGTCACTGATCCCACAGGGAGATATGTCACCTTCGGAAGTTCGTGTAGGGCAGCCTAAGATTCACATTAATACAAGACAGAGGTCAAATGCTGTTCTGTACTAACTTTTGTTCCTTTCCAAATATATCAGGAACGTTTGCTTTGGGTCCTTTCAGACGGCAGGAATGCGTGTGGGGGAGAATAGAAGCAGCACTGAGGATTGTACTGTAGTAATTCTGACTCTGGATTGGAGATGGGTGACTCAATTACTTTGTAAATAACCTGGACCAGAGTTTAAGAGATAATAACATTGCCTATCGACATTATTAACAGAAATTAAATAAAACTTAAAATGTCTGATTATTTATAAGCATAACTGGTAAAAAATAATAATAATAACCTCCTTAGATAGTATCCTTCCTGCTTCTCTAGAAATTGCTTTAAGATGTAATCAGTTGGTGTTCTCCAGCAGAATATACTAGAAGATGGAGAGGAGTAGTATTTCATACTACAATGGCACAGGCAACCTTTTGTTCATTTAAGAAAGCTTATTTGTATATCTACTTCCAAGAACTCGGCCAGATACCGCAGCGGTGCCATTCAAAAATGCCCTGTTCAAACATCCTTAGAGCAAGCGTCATTAATATCCTTATTTTACAGATGAGAAAACTGAGACAGAGAGAGGTTTCCACAATACTTTGTCTTAATTGTAAAGCTGATCTACCACCCACTGTGGTACCAACGCTGTTTTCCAGGGAGCTTACAATCAAGTGGGAGCAAGGGACTATGTTCACTAAGAATAACAAGACAAAGAGAGACTTTGGATAATGAGGATTATAAACAGGAGGGAATGGGCCCGGCTCAGTTGGTTAAGAGTTCGCTCAAGAGTGCGAGTTCTGAGCAACAGGGTCACTGGTTCGATTCCCGGCCCGAGCTGAGCTGCTGCTGAGCTGCCAACAGGTGGCAGGATGGCTCAGCTAAAAAAAAATTAAAAAATAAAAATTTAAAAGGAGGGAGTGCCTAATGTACTACATAGATGGAGAGGCAAAGGAGAAGGTGGCAGAAGGCTGAATCTAGAAGGAATGGCATGAGTTTTCATGGTGGAACACTATTTCAGAAAAAAGAAATTGCCTGTGGAAAACCATGGAGGCATAAATACCATGGAGGCATAAATACGTAACGGTGTGTGCCACTGCTCAATATTTTGCTGATATTATGGCTAATTCTTACACAAAGTTTGATGCTAAACATTAGTATTTCCACCTTACAGATGTGGAAACTGACCTCTGGAAGATGGCTGATAAGAATTAGAGCCTCTCTTTGCTACAGTCCTTCCTAGGGGGAGCATAAGTCTATTTAGAGAAACTGACTGACAAAGAAAAGGCGTGAAGCAAGTCATGTCTGGAGGGCTCACAGGTCTGGAGGTTCAGTCAGCATGGGCTCTTCCACTGTTCCACACCTCCACGCTTGTCAACCCCATGTGTCCTCTGTGGCCATATATTAGGAAATAAGCTTTCGCAACAGTCACCATATCTGAGCCTTATATCCAGAAAAAGTATGGCACTGGGGTGAAGAAAGTTTGAACGTAGAAAGGAGAACTAGGCACCAAACCTGAAACATTTTGTTTGTTTTTAATGGAAATTTCATTGCATAGCATTCACAATAGTATAATATCCAGTCTAAGTAATACAATTGGACATGTGTCTATTAACAAACATGCTGGATGTTATCTATGCAAAAGAGTTCTGATCTGTGATAAGTGACCTTAGAAATGTATGGTATTAGCTTATGTTATGTTATGTTACAAGTCACCAAATGACCACAGAACCTCAGTGTCTTATGTCAACTAAGGTTTATCTCTCATCCTCTCTCTGTCTGTGTTTCATGCCACCCTCATTCAGGGAACAAGGACCTTGCTGGTCTCCTGGAAAATAAAAAAAGAGAGGAAATGGTAGACTGTGCAATAACTCTTCAAGCTTTGTTTTGGAAGTAACTGTTGGACATATTCTAATAGCCAGAGGAGCCAAATTGCCAAGCCTCAGTCAGGAGAGAGGGCACATATAATCCTCACTTAGGGATGGGTCCTGTAGGTCAGGGAAATGCATATTTTGAAGAATACAATCAACCCCTATTAACCACTAAATTCAAACAGTATTTCTGCTGGACAAAACAAATTGGAACCCCTCCTTTAGAATTATATTTCAGGCCAGTTTATAATCCACATAAGGAAGTCATCCTTCCATTAACAAACTAAGTAATCAATCAGTTATTTTTTTATAAGTTCATTTGTAAAATAAGTTATTCAACTCACCTATACTGAATGCCAGCAACATACCAGCCATAGTGGTAGGGAATGGACATAGGAAGTCCAGAGACTTGTCCTATTACATTGCCTTAATCAGTTCTAAAATGAAAATAGCCAGCTTGCTCTTTCCCCATTGGCATAGCTTAGAACAATTTGGGCTTATTTCTAAAAATCAGATCAGTAAACTATACTGTGGATCCTGAAAGCAATCCCAGAGAGGACACCCCTCAATCGTTCTTGACCAGTATAGGTTCTTCTCCTCTCAAATGCTAATTTGTGAACTTCAGCAGGCCCTGCTGTCCTGTTAAAATGCATATGAAATGCTGCTCTATTGAGCTTGAATTTCTTATCTTATTAAAGATAAGTATTAAGTATTTTCTCTGAACCAGGCACTAGGTAATCCCTCTGAAGCAAAATCTAATTTAATACTCCTAGAACTCTACATTGTAGGTATTTTATATACATTGTACATATATATATATACACACACACACACACACACATATATACAGGCATATACATACACATATAATGTGTATATATATGAGATGTTATCTTAAAATGTGTATACATTTTTTGACACCGTGTGTGTGTGTGTGTGTGTGTGTGTGTGTGTGTGTGTGTGTGTGTATGAAAACTGAAACCCAAGAAGAAAAGCAGAATGACCCAAACAGTAAGTAACTCAGGATTCAAACCCAGTGTTGACTTAAAATTCCATGCACCAAATTACAGAGCAATAATACCCATCATCTAAAACTCAGCCTGAGGGCCGGCCGAGTGGCGCGATGGTTAAGAATTGGCTTCGGATGCCAGAGGGCCCCGGTTCGGATCCCACATATGAGGGCCAGTGACACTGCCCTCCACAGCTAAGATGCTGAACAACAGCTCAACCTGGAGCTGGGCTGCTGTGAGTCGCTGGCGATGGCGTAGGCTGCAGCCCCTGTGGCAGTGGGTTGCCATGGGCTACTGTGTGTAGCCAGCAGCCAGTGTGAGCGGCCAGCAGCTGCAGTGAACGGCCGTCCAGAAGCCGGCGACTGATCTGCCTCGCCTGGGAAGAGCGCAATGATGGTGCCAACTTGGGCCAGTGAAGCAACGTCCTCCACAACTAGACTGAAGAACAAAAGGACAGCAACTTGTCTGTTCCCCTTCCCCCAATTCCCCAGCACTGTTCCCATCCTCCCAATTCCCCAATAAAAATCTTAAAAAAAAAATTCTTTAAAACTCAGCCTGAGGTTCAGCCTCTAACTTCTCATATTATGGGAGCTACTCCCATATTCCACTTGTCCTCAGGCAGTCTCCTTTCTAAGGAGGAGAAATTCACACAACTGACCTCAAGCATTGGGAGATTTAAGTTTAAGAATTCACATAGACACAAAAGAAAAATAGGTAGAGCCCATGGAAGTTAAGAAACATTGAACAACTGGGCCTCATCTGGTCTTGCATTAGAGCTTCATAGACGGCCTTTCTAAGCATGACCGTAACTAGGATATTCTATGTTCTCTGAATTTCTGACTCTTTAATCTTATACCATTGCTATTAACTGCCAACTGTAAGATAGATAGATAGATGATAGATAGATAGATGATAGATAGATAGATAGATAGATAGATAGATAGATAGATAGATAGATGATAGATAGATCCATCTAGTTCAAGGTCTTCAAAAGAGGAAATCTAATTGACAGCCAACCACCATCATTTCTGCCTAGGTGGCAGATGGGCTGCCCTTGAGCCCAGTCTAGTCTGGTATCTGTAACCATGGGGGCAGAGAAGTATGATGCAGACGAGTTGCAGGCCATCGTAATGGGACTGTCCTGGTCATTATCTCAGCTATATTTGTCATTACTAAATCGTATTTTAACCATCTTCGATATTTGCTGCCTCCAATATCATAAGCACATTTAGGTCAAAGGCGATTCTATCTTCCCGTCACTCTGATTCTGCCCTCTTCACCTCTTCCCATCCATATCTCAGAACCAGAGTACAGGGCAGAGGCCTTGCTGACATCTAACAAGCATGAACTAATGAATCGAAAACACCCACAGCCACCTGATCCCTGGGCCTTAAGGGAAAATAACGGACTTCAGCTGAATATGTGGTCGTTCCCTCTCCTATTAATTTCCCAAGCTCCTCTGTGGGTTATGCTCTCTGCTCCACTGGGATGACACAAACATGACAGATGGTACTCTCATGCCCAAGCAGTTTATTCTGCAACACAATAAGGGCTGTATTTCCTGCTTTAAAACTCTTATAAATCACTGTTATGCACTTTGGGCAGGGATATTGTGACACAAGAGGGATAAATACTGTTCTATACAAGTAAACAGTAGAAATTTGTGGATGGTACGAGCATAGAGTCATATAATATCAGTGAATCATAAATACATATTTCACTTGGAGATTTTGATGTAAGTACACAGCATTAATAAATGGAGTGTCTGGCTTCTTATAAGAGCAAAATTTTTATCTGATGGATTAATATATATTGTAATTGAAATTGTAAATTTTTCATGTATCAAAATCATTTTAATAATTTAAAATTTAAACTGCTATGATAGCCTAAAGAAAATTATTGTAGCTACAATAGGACTAAACAAGCATTTATGGATTTATCAATAAGTTGATAGGTTAAAAGATTGCTATTAAGATAAATATGGAGATAGCCAGAAAAAAATATATATCAGCATTACAATGTCATCAGCCTAAGTTGGAAATAAATAAATAAATGAATAGGTATAGAAAAGATCAAGAATGTGATGCTTTTAACACTAGAAATACAATTGGTCTTCAGTATGCTGGTTTTGTGGAGTTCTTGTAACTTTGAATAGCAGAAAAACAATTATGACCTTTTTTATTTTTCTTCTAAATTTTGAAAGGGTTTTTCTTATTACAAATGATACATATTCATCATAGAACGTGTGTGTGTGTGTGTGTGTGTGTGTGTGTGTGTGAAAATAAGGTAAAATGACCATTTATAATAATCTTTAGTCCAGAAATATATTTAGGTTATGTTCATAACCTTTTCTTTACTTAATAAACATAAAAATCATTCAATGAAATTACAAACTTTTTGTAATATTTTAAAGGTCTATAAAAAAATCAAAGATGCTGTCCAACTGAAATAAACCTTGGATCATCTAGTCAGACCTTTTAGCAATGCTTTAATAATCCCCTTAGATGATTGTGAGCCACTTCAGTGACTGGGAAATCACCCATTTCCTAGGACATGTTTTCAATTGTTCAAATGCTCTAATTACGAGAGGTGCTCCCCCTTTAACTTCTCCAGAAAAGAGCACTGGCTTTCAGAATTCACTTCAAGTTTGTCCGAACCTTTAGCACCATAACCATAACCAAATCACGTCATTTTACTATACAAACTTTATAAAATTAGGCTGATCACCCTTACCTATAGCCCTCATAGTGTTGTTTGAAGATTCAAGTAAGAAAATGACAATACATTTGAAGCATATATGGATGGTAAACATATTCCTTCTTCCACATTTATTATTCGAAAGGTGTCATAATCTTCACCCCAAACCCCTTCTCCAAGACAAAACTGCCCAATTCTTTCCAGCACCTCTTATAAGTTATACTATCCGGAATGATTGTCTTATCACCTCCTTTGGATACACACCAATTTGTGAATGTCTCCTGTAAAATGTGCCACACTGAACAAAATCTGATGACCTTGATTTGGCTGAATGAGTGGGAAATTATTGTTGTTCTGCCATTGGTTTGCATGTCAGTCCACTATTGTGCATGCTGAAATGGAACGTTTTTCTTATTACCACTGTCTATGTCGCTTGTAAAGGGCATCTGAACTGCAGCATTTGAGCTATGCCTTTGAAAAAATCTTTTTAAATGTAGAAGAATAAATTCTAATTATTTATTTTCTCCTAATCACACAACTAATTGGGTCTAAGAGGTGTCCCCTTAATCTTCCAGTTTTGCTCTTCATTAACTTAAGGAAAGAGGGCTTGAAATTATTACCTAAAATGAAGTTTAAGATTTATCTGTGACTTTAAGTTATCCATGATTTTATTTACACAGTCTTTCCAGTGATATAATCAGCTCCCCAAATAAGCAGAAAATATAACTACATGCTTGTGTTCCTCAGTTACTTCTTTTTTTCTAGAAAGGCATTCTAAGGAAGTACAAATTATTGTCAATTTTTACTTAACTGAACATATTATGATCTGTCCTGTAATACTGTATAAAATGGATATTTATCAATTGGTCAGATGATCTGATGAATCGTTAGCTCTTCTGTGCAAGGGCAGGCAAGAATCAGAATCTGCTTTATTAACACTTCACTATCCCTTGAGTTGAGTAGTTCATGCAGAAAGGTAATCTTGAGAAGACGAGAAAGAAAACAGTCATCAGCCTCCCAGCTCTGTTTGCTGTCTACCTTTTATAACCTAAGGCAAGTCACATCATCATTCTCCAACTGTGCTTTCCACCTGGAAAAATCCATGCCTCCTTTCTTTCTAAGACTGTTGAGACCTTTAGAGGAAATGCACTCTACACATTCAAGGATTTATGACTGTGTTATTTTTTTTTAACTGCCTACCTAAAGAAATGGAATGGATTGGAGTTGTTAAAGTAATAAGGATATGCTATTTGAAGTTGGATTGTGGTTGGCAGACACCAACAGCCAAATGTGGTTTTGTTTTGGATTTCTTTTGTCAATTTCAGTTGATTTCAGGTTGTTGGCCCATTCTGAAAATAGGTTTCATTGCAGAATTCCTGGAATGTGCCCAACTAAGAAAAACAAGCAGGTAGTCTATTTGGTGATAATGAATTTCGAAAAGTAACGATTGTTTCCTAATGTGATTTTGCAACAAAATATAGGATGAGTTAGGCTGGAACCAGAATATCCACTACCAAATAGTATACAAAAAGGGATAATACTGGAGGGGGGGGGGAAATGTCAAGGAAAAAATCAAAATAGAGCTCAGTGATTTCAGAAGCAATGGCTTCTTGTCAAGAATAACTGTCATTAAAATTTCCGTAGGCACTAGTGAAAATGATTTGGGGGGGGGAAAGGCTAAAGGAGGAGCTGTTTTATAAAACACAGGGAAACTTTATTTTATTCTTAATTTTCCCAGCCAAGTTTGGAAGATCTCAGGAGATTTTTCTTGGGCTATTTCTCTGCTGAGGGGCCAAAGTTTTATCTCTATTGACACATACAGATTAAAAATTTTAATCCAGGAAACTTTATCAGTCTTCCTTGGCTAGTGAATCACGCTAAGAGAGTCTCAGCTTTGAGACTATCAGTGGGGAGAAGACCAAAAAATAATAAAAAGAGGAAGCATGCAGGCGTCACTGGAGCCTCCTGATATAATACACCGAGCCCACGCAGCACAAGAATTGGTCTGGCGTCATTGTTCTCTGGATGCTGAGGAGTCTGATTTGCATTAGAGACCTCTGCATTCAATAAACAAAAATAAGGATAATGATGACCAAAGCGCTATTTGGAACAGAAAACAAACTCAGGCAATGAGTGTTTTCCACTGAATTCATTCAAGATTTTATTAGTTGAGCTCTCACTTAGGTTATAAGGCTCAGCTTGCTTTTAATTTCACTGGCCTCAGTTATTCAAAACAAAAGGAGCTGAGAGAGAGAGAGAGAGAGAGAGAGAGAGAGAGAGAGAGAGAGAGAATGAGAGAGAGAATGCACACGTATCACACACATGCTTTGTACATTCTTCACATTGCAAACCCATCAACAAAAGGAGGAAGAAGATCTGAGGCGAATGAGTGGTTTTTGCGGATTTAGGGGATGGAGAATTTCTCTACATAAACAAGAAGGTTTGGATTGGAAGTCTGCTAAAAAAAATGTTACAGCTGACCACAAGGTTGTAAATCCACAGACTGGAAGGAGGAAAAGAGAAACATTGCAAGCGACTGAAGTGTGTGTGGCTGCAATGTTTGTGGGTTAGATGAGAAACAAGCGCTGAGTGAAACGGAGAAGGGGGGGTGGCTGGTGTGATTTGTTTGGTGTTCAGAGCCAATAGAAATCCCAGACTGTGATAATATCCCCATGCAGCGTCGAGAGAGGAGTCAGAGCTAAGTCTCCGGCTCCTTTCCCATCTGCAAGCGCGGCGGGCCGACTGCCTCGGGGCTTGCACACTCCAGCGCGCGGCGCTTATGCGCGTCTGCTGGAGTCCGGCTGCTGCGGAGTATATAACTCAGAGAAAGGAGAGGGAGAGGGAGAGAAAGAGAGAAGGGACCCGAGGAGGAGGATTCCATCACGTCATTGCAGGTATGAGCTTGCCACGACTAATCTGACACAGACACGGTTTCTGATTTCCACCTTCACAAGGCACTTAAAAGTAATTGACATTGTTCCATTGCGGGTCCGTACAGAAAGCGCTGAGTAAATGTCTCGCCTGGGTCACCCGGAGATCATTTAAGCTGTTTGCGTGTGTGCTTTGGGGCCACAAGGTTTACTCACCTATCGAACTGCCCGTGGGTGTAAAGCAAGGACCTTCAAACTTGACCATGATCTCTCTCTCGCTCTCATTTTTGAAATAACCTCCATACCTGCAAGTGATCACGCTGCCCATTTATCACCTCTCGGTGATTTCCACTGCAGTTCTGACCTATAGCAAGTCAAACGCCATCTGATGGTTAGAAAGCAGGGTTTGAACATTTCCCACCTACCTACCAGGTGAATATCCTCCTCATAGGAGTGGGAACCACGGTGGACTTGGGCTTGGTTGTGATTTTTAAAGCATATGGCCGAGGTGGACTAAGCTCTTGAGTGAAATATCACTGTGGCATTAGGCTGTGGTTGAAGGAGAAGAGGAGAGGAGAGAGAGATTTTAAAGTGTAATTGTCAGGACTCTTCTTGCGTACCTGATTTATTTTTACATTGCCTTAGGAGTTGAAAATGCATTTGTCAGTCTGCACCCGCAGGCAGGATGAGTTCCAAGACCTCATGTAGTACCACATTGAAAACTTACGTATTGGAGCCCTGTCATAAATATACTTGTAAGGCAATGCCAATTTTGGGTTTGATTTTACATGATCCTAAAAATTGGCAGACTTCTGGCTATTTCTTTCTTTTCCTTTCTTAATTTCTTTTATTCTGAGGCACGAGTTTTATTTTTGGAAAAAGAAAAATCAGCTTCCTGAAATTTTACCATGTTTGATTTTGAATTTTGAAGATGGTTCTAGAACTCCTTTTCTTGTTGATTCCTTGTGATTAAATTAACATTGCTTAATGAGTTCAGTCTTTCCCTGAGAAAAGCCAGAGGGGACTGAATGGCAGCTCAGTCAGGACATTCATCTTGCTCTGGGCGGTCCTCATGTACTGGTGTAACTGCTCTGATTCCCTGTAAAAAGAGCTTTTCCTGCAGTGAAGAACATACACAGACTGGGGCTCTAGTTCAAGGAGAGCATGACACTGCAGCAGGTGCAGGGGCAGTAGAAGATGTTATCTTCAGCCTAAATAGCACTCCCCTCAGTGGATTCTTAGGAGATCATACCCAAACCATCCACTGATAGCTCGCGATCAATTCTGCATTCAGTCATGCCTAGTTTACAGGGCAGTGCTTATCCCAAGACATGTGCCTGAGTGAGGAAGATAAGGAAGTTGTAAGAAAGGTATTTGTTTTCCATATCACAGTGGAGAATTTACATTGCCCTGTTTTTAATCAGATGAACATGTTCTTTTGTCATTAAGGGAAATGCATGCTTCACTCTACCATGGAGTCAGGAAAACTGTCCATATTTTTGCTCATTCCTAGATTTTAATGATTTAACAAGGTTGCTTTGAAATCATGCCCCAAAATAGATGTGACAAGTAAATATTATATCTAGGAGAGAGTATTTTGATTTTATAGATGAATATTTTTCACTTTTTACGTCACAGGGAACTTGATTGTCAAGATGTTACCTAGTCAAATAGATACAAATTAATTTACCCAACTAAATTCTATTTGTAGTTAAAAGGGTAGTTTTGTATCACTGTAAACATTTGTCAATCTTCCATAAATATACGATCTGAAGTAAGTGGAGAACCATTTCCCTCTTACCATTCAGAGTGTAAAACAAGGTTTGGCATGTTGGTCCTGACTGAGTGAATGAGAAACTGAATATATAAACTTTGTTTGGACTCAGAGACACTGATGGCTTTTCAAAGATGAATCTAAACAATGCTTTGATTATTCATTGTTTTGTGCTATCATTCTTCATGGAGTGAGGTGCAAATTCCTGTGGATCTCAGTGCAGCCATCCAGAGCTTCAGATACCCTCAAGTTATAAGTTTTGTAAAGTTTGGACAAGGTGCATGCCTTGAAATCTCTTTAAAGTAAACACCTCTCCCTTAGCCCGCTGCTTCTAAAGCAAAGGAATGGAATTAGACTGAGTCTGGGCGCCGGGTTCTTAGTGATATGGAGAGGTGGGACCAGCCTGAGTCAAGGACAAACATTGAGAGGCTGCTGAGGCACACAGATTAGACCCACCCCTTTTCTACTCCATGTTACTACAGCCAGCACACCAGGTTGAAGGCATTTTCTCCGTATCAGGGACATTTGAGCATTTAGGAGAAAACGAGTAACAAATTATTTCTTTCTTTGATTAAAATTTACTGGGGTGACAATGGTCAACAAAACTATATAGGTTTCAAGTATACAGTTCTATAATGCATCATCTATATATTGCATTATGTGTTCACCACCCAGAGTCAGTTTTCCTTCCATGTAACAACTTATTTCAACCAGGGGAAATGTGCCGAGTACTGGGCTTGAAGCAAGTCACACAAAGGACCAATACATGAGATGCATTGTTCTGAAGGGGAAAGTATGCAATTATAAATTAGGCCGCTGGTACCATCTACTTCTATGTATGCTTAGCAATTTCTTTTTATACCGCAGAGTTCTGTCTTGTTTTCTATAAATTGGACACGCTAACCTAATGTGTACAATACATTTTGATCACACATCAAGCTAAGATATGGTCCTCAAACCTTTAATCTAAATTATTTCCCATCGCCACCACTTCTAGTTGGGAAGATGTCTGATTGGCCAGCTGAGCCACAGTACCCAACCCAGGAGGGAGCACTGATTTGCAGGGCAGAGTCCCAGAGCCATACCAGAGTAAGAGGATACCCAATGAGAGGGTGAAGCAGCAAGGGTATGGAGCGGGATGGTATAAAGATTGGCATCCTTAACTATAAATCCAGGGGCCAAAGGAATAATGAGTTTATTTCCTTAAATAAGCTGCAAATATAAACTTTTGGTGAGACTTCCTGCATATTTTAAACATATTTTCACACATACACATGTGCCTCACTCAAGAGTGGGATGAAAATAAATACATTTGGTGTGCTGTGAACACTCCTGTACATATAGGCCAGGAGAGGGCAGCAAGCAGACTGAAAAGTGATGTGTCCTCTTGACCAGGGGGAGACTCCAGTCTCCAAAGGGCTAAAAAATGGCTCCCTAACTCTGTGCACTTTCCTCCTTGTGGAAGCAGAGTCTGAAGTCTTAGTAAGGGATACACCATTCAGAAAGGTTTGTTTTTATCTTTTCTCCAGATTTGATGTTGCCTGGCAAAATGAGAAAAGCTGTATATTTAACAGAGAACTCAATTACCCTTTCTTTTAATGAGCTTCACCCTTTGAAGCTACTCAAGCAGTCTTTATCTTTACTCTCTCAGTGGGAAAAAGGGAAGCAGAATTCAGAGAAAAGAGGAAAAGAAAGAATGGGGTTTCTTGAGTTGGTTCTCCAGGGAAAGTGTTTATGAGCTGCTTTGTCAACAGACCTAAAGTTCATTTTGAGCATGTCTCAAATGCAAGTTCAGGGCCATGAGGATACATTGTGTACACTGACAATCAATAGTACCTCCAGAATCCTAACAAATTTGGTTTCAAAACAGAAGATCTGGAATAGCTTCTTTTAGTGATATGCAGAATCTAAGATGTGCTAAAAAATAAGAATTATACATCTACCTCTTAGAAGCTCAGAGATGGTCAAATCTAGTCTATACTAAACCTAGTCCAACCTTTTTTATTTTTTATTTATTTATTTTTTTAAAGATTTAAAAATATTTTTTTTTATTGGGGAATTGGGGGAAGGGGAACAGACAAGTTGCTGTCCTTTTGTTCTTCAGTCTATTTGTGGAGGACGTTGCTTCACTGACCCAAGTTGGCACCATCATTGCTCTCTTCCCGGGCGAGGCAGATCAGTTGCTAACTTCTGGACGGCTGCTCACGGAGCCTTCTGGCTGCTGGCTACACACAGTAGCCCATGGCAACCCACTGCAGCAGGGGCTGCAGCCTACGCCGTCGCCGGCGACTCACGGCAGCCCAGCTCCAGGTTGAGCTGTTGTTCAGCATCTTAGCTGCAGAGGGCAGTGTCACTGGTCCTCATATGTGGGATCCGAACCGGGGCCCTCTGGCATCCCAAGCCAGCTCTTAACCAACGCGCCACTCGGCCGGCCCAGGTCCAACCTTTTTTAAAACTCATGGCTAATGAAGTGTTGTTACTATCATAGATCATCATATTCTAAAGATAAACCATAGGTGTGCATAGAAGAAAGAAATAATCACTCTTCACGTGGGTTGTCTGTGACTAGCAGTCATCACTTCAGCATGATTAATCCCGACTTAGCTAGGTTGACGATTTTACCTTCAGAATAGCCTTGCCTCTTTGCTGCCTTTGATTCAAATGCCACACAACTCGCTGGTAAACATGAGGACCCTAGGAGAAAGCTCAGAGGTGGGCTTTAAAATGTGCGAGAAGCCCAGTGTGAAAGCATTCCGGGTGGAAAAGCTATTACTCCTGAGAAGACAAGGCTGAGGGGATGTTAGTCTGAGGCTAGGCACATTGGGGAGGGGAAAGGCATGACAGCTGTGTCAAGAGAGGGTGATTCTGACGCTTGTCGGGCGCTGGATTCTGGAAGGCCCAGGGGCTGCCCACCAAGAGCTCAGGAGCATGTGTGCGTGAATGAGGCCTAAGACCTTCTGATGGCGACTTCTCTCTGGTACCACTGTCCCATGCTAGGGGAGGTGGTGTCCTTGAATAAAAGCAAAGAGTTTTTTCAAGGACAAAGTAAAGATCCCTTGGTGTCTGGGAGAAAAGGGAGGTTGTTATGTGTGTGTCCCATTCTCAGCCAGATTAGCCTCTGCTGCACTCCGCTCGCTGTCTGGAACTACGTAATGTCCTGATGTTGGGAAAGCTTAGATGAAAGGGAAAGATTCATCCAGGGTCACTATGCAACCAAACACAATGCTGTAATAGTAGGGTATTAGCAAATAAGAGAGGGAGAAATAAATCCCAAAAGCTGAGGTCAGGGGCAGATGGTAAGATTTATCACCCAAAGTCTAAGACCAAGAATCTCTAGGGCTGTTTTTCTGGTTTTAGTGTAGCACTTCGCAGCTCCTTCCAGTCAGATAAACGCCAGGTTCCATCCCCCTTTTCTAGATTACTTTCCATTAGAGAAATCTCATGGCTGATGGGGAAATCTCTTGGAAGGCACTTACCTGTTTGAGAGGCAAAGCAGGATAAGATCATAGTATCCTAGCAGACACAATAACCTTCCTAAGAAGACACACTTGATGGTATTGTTACATTAAGAAAACATGTCTGGGGCTGGCCGAGTGGTGCGTTGGTTAAGAGCTGGCTTGGGATACCAGCTCTGAGCAGCAGGGCCCCGGCTTGGATCCCACATGAGGGCCAGTGACACTGCCCTCTACAGCTAAGATGCTGAACAACAGCTCAACATGGATCTGGGCTGCTGTGAGTCGCTGGCGACGGCACAGGCTGCAGTGATGCTGCAGTGGGTTGCCATGGGCTACCGTGTGTGGCTGGCAGCCGGCGTGAGCTGCCATCCAGTGGCCGGCGAGCGACTGCCTCATCCGGGAAGAGCGCAGTGATGATACCAACATGGGCCAGTGAAGCGACATCCTCCACAACTAGACAGAAGAATAAAACCACAGCAACTTGTCTGTTTCCTTCCCCGATTTCCCAACGCTGTTCCCCTCCCCCAGTTCCCCAATAAAATCTTAAAAAAAAAAAGAAAAAGAAAGAAAAGAAAACATGTCTGAGTCATGCATGCAAAGGAATTAGAAACAAAGGAAATATATGACTTATGGAAAAATTCTCTTGAAAGAGAGTTTTGAAGGACATGACACCAAGAAAACAAATATTCCCAAACATGATTTTCATGTTGTGGATTAGTAGCAGTTCTGAGCTAAAACAGTTTTCTCCTATACTTTATTTAAACAGCAGGAGAGGGGAAAAAAGAACTCATTGAGCAAGGGAACACTTGACTAGCTCATGTGAAATGCTAAGTTGACTTTGTCTAGTACAAACATCTTCTGCGTTAAAAATATTATTCAACCTGGCTCTATAGCTGTGACTAAAGGCTGCGAGGAAGCTAATCTTATCATCTATGGAAAGCTAGCCGCCTTGTTCTGCTTTTATACAATTATAACATGAACCCTGGATAATGGATTCCGTTTTCTAATTATAGTAGCAGGATTTGGGGAAAGTTGATGGATGTGTGATATAATAGTTAAGAAAAATCAAGCAGCTCTATAAAGAGATTTCCCTTCCAACTGCTTTTGCTAAAAATCTAAATTTCATCAAATTTTCAAGTGATCCTTAATTTTCCCTTAATTATATTACAAATTAAGACTCATGTGGCAGATTATACTAGACACATGCATGCATATTATCTAATTTAATCTTTACCACAACCCTGGAAGTTCATCTTACGCAAGTTTTATTGATTAAGAGACTTGGTCATAACCATAATATTTGATAGCATTTGATTCATACAAGCATGCATTCAACAGATATGTATTGAGTTTCTTGGTATAACAAAAGTAGCAACAACAACAATAATCATGTATCATGGTTAATATTACTAGTATGATTCCTTATATTTTCACATACATTGTTGCATTTAATTCGTGAATAAGCTAGTTATACATGCAAAAATAAAAAGAGCAAACATCTTTCTATAGCACTAACTTGTCACTAGATGATTGAAATTATATGAAAATAACCTTGATTGATTATTGCTTGATTTAGGTTCATATCCATGGGCTATCTCACGTGATAGAGTATAAATAGGTGAAAAATATTCTCCCTCAAGCTTACTACTTGAGAGAAAAATAGGTCTGTGTCAGCTTTAACCCTACTGCTAAGCATGTGCTCATGTCTTGGGGCCACATTGTCTAGCCTGCAAGACACCATCCCCCTTCATTATTCTTTATGAAATATTTGGAGCAAGACAGAAATGTGTAGCTTCAAACTTCCATATCCAAGACTTCAACTTGACAAATAATATGGAAAAAATACTTAACATATCTCACTTCTGTGAACTCAGAGAATGTAAACTTTAGAGGAAGCAGACAAAGAATCATCACTTTGTTTCAGAGGGTCAACCAGTATTAAGACTTCTTTGACAGAAAGAGGGCTTTCTGATTAGTACTAAAACTCATTAACCTAAGAAAGTCAGGAGATCTGCGTTTGCACCTGTTCCTGTTTTTCACACCTGAAGTGTGACCTTAGGGAAAGTTTACAATCTCTGGAGTTCTCTCTTTACAATGAGAAGGTGGAAGGAGAGCATTGTGTTTCATTCTAGCTCTGAACACCCCCTTCTACTTGCTTCCTTCCGGGACAATAGCTGATGTTGCTTGAAGGATGACCATTTGCTAAACATTTTGTAGGTAGCATCTAATTGTATAAAAATCCTAACATTAAATTGTTATTATTTTCCCCACTTTAGAGATAACAAAGGCTAGAGAGATTAAGAGCTTTCAAAAAGTCACACAGCTAAGCAAGTTGCAGAACTGGGTTTCAAGCCCACCCCTCCCACATTTCCCCTGGTGTGTTGTGCCTTCATTCACCTATTCATAAATATGTATTGAGAAGATTCTATGTGGAAGATGCTCTTTGAGTTGATAGGGTACCATAGTGAAGAGCTCAAAACTGATAGGAAAAACCAAGAATAACCTAGCAATTATAATGGTTTTTGCCGATTATTACAATACAAGATGTTCTGAAACTCTTAAGATATTATTTTTGCTTTCTTGACAATGCCATTTGACAATATAAGTTATTGTAATAGCTCAAATCTGTATTTTTCATCATTTCAGGTATTTCTCCCCTTCCAGTATAGCATGGTTTTAATCTTCCTGGTATAATTATTTTTGTAATATGTTTACATCTTTCACTAAATTTTTCAGTTCCCTTTAGAAGAGAGTCCATTTCTTTTTTATTTTTTTATTTTCCAGCACAGAATTGGTGTTTAATTAACTGTATTTCTATTGAGTTTCAGCTACATCTAATTTAGAGCTGGGATCAGAGACTTCTGTTTATCCTGCTGAAAAGGCAGTCTTCAAAAAGCTTATCTGCTGAAAAGCACACATCTTGCATAAACTAAACAAATGAGAACTTGGTCATTTGTCCTGGAAAAATGTTTTTCTTTTTGCCTTGTGTTGTACACATCCCTGTTTAAAATAATCATTTCAGTAAGAAAACCAAACTGTCATTTAAAAAAAATAAAATCAGTGAATTCTCTTTTTTTAAAGAGTTCCTTCTTTGACTTTAAAATTCTAGATCGACCATTTTGACCAATTTTATTTTTCCCCAAATGAAAGAAAACTATTATTACAGGATGCCAAGGTGTTCCTCGAAGTTTATCTTTCATTCCTCTGGGGTTACATGGACTGGTCATAGTCTACTGGAATGATTGCTAACTTCCTGGGCTCAGTGCTTTAATTTGGGAATTAACAAACTCTCGCTCATGCAAAGAAAAGTGATAAGGTTACTGAAGACTCATTTTTATAATTGGTAGACTTAATTTAAGAGAAGCAGGCGAGCTCAAGAAGACTAATTTGCTCTATGTGGTTGCAGAAGGCAGAGTTTAAAAAAATCTCTGTAATGAGAGTTCTTTCCCTTGGGGGAATCTATGAAAATTTAGGGGAATCTGTCCATGTGGATGGAAAAAAAATTGTATCTTTATTTTGACCACTTTGTAACTGAAATTTCAGATTACCTTTAGTTATGCATGTGAGCAAGGAATCTCTGTGGTATTAGCAGAACTGTGGCTTTGTCACCAATAGAAACCAGAGCTATTTTCATACCACATTACAGTCTCAAAATATCACTCACATGTATCACCACTTCAAAATTATGGTAGTTATTATACCTGCTTCTAGATCTTATTATTAATGTTATAAAGAAGAGTATATAAATCTATAATACTCTTGTTTTCAAATATATTGATAAATATATATACAGATTTTTGTGTAATTTATATATATATATACACGTATTATATATACTTTCTTATGTAATAGTGTATATTTCTGAATTTAGAAACATTATTTTGAGAATGAGACCTTAGGTTCCATCAAGCCCAAAAGGGCCCATGGGGGGAAAATGTAACACACACACACACACACACACACACACACACACACACTCACTCTCTATAGGGCGGTAAATTTGGCTTATTAGATGGTGACCTTTCTATCCCCTGAAGTTGCCCCAAAGAAAATTTCTCACCCTGTGAGCCAAGGAAGCTTGTGCTGGTGGGGGCGGGGCTGTGTGTGCTGGATGGAATTACTTGAGGGGAGTCATGTGTCAGATATGGAGCTGGGCCTCGATGCTGCCACCTAACACTGAAGCTTTACATGGTCAAGACAGAGATGAGGAAAAGTCCATCTCTCCTCAACTTGACGGTGCAAGGGTTTGGGCCAACTGGTTTCTGTAAGAAGGGAGGGGTTCCTGAGAGCACACCTCATGCTGCTTATCTTTGTGCTTGTAACTGGGATGGCCTCAAACGTCAGTCAGTAATTACTTGTTAGATAAGTGAATTGGACGGCTGAGGACCACATTTGATGGTGACATCAGTTGGTCCCCTGAAGCATCAGAGCATATCTTCATGGGGTTACTAATCATAGCTTCCTGTTGGATTGGAATTCTCTTTTCATGTTCTTTTTTCCTCTGCTATTCTGAGATAATGAAGGGGCCATGATTATTTTCATCTTTATGTCTCTGGTACAAGATGCTTAATGTTTGGGCAAATGAATGAATGAATGCCCCTATAGAGGTCATTACTGTTGCAGAACCAGTGGCCCTGTTCTTAAAACAAACGAAGGAAGAAAATATGAGAAATGATACTTCCGATTTTACCCTTTGTAAGTATCTCTGCCGGATGGGCTCCAGAGAACATTAATCCTGTGTCATACTGTTAAATTCTTGGCCACTGAGCACCCAACAAAGAACCTCACAATGAATCCTGTTAATGGTATAACGAGCAACCTCTCCCCTATTCAACTCAGTGGAAGTGTTGACAGCAAATAGCTTTCAGGATTGCTGGGACCTTGGCAGGCTCTCGTAATTTCTAGGGAGGTAAAGTATTTTATTTGGGGCTTAAGCTGAGGAGGAGAGAAGTTCTTCTTATTAGAGGATGCCAATGTTCTCACAAGTGTGTCCTTCATTCTCCTATGATTATGGAACCTGTTCTGGAAGACAGTGCTTATGCTAGAGGGGATAGTTGGAAGTGGACAAGGACGGGTTTATCGTGCACTGACCATGCATCTCAGGTATTTGAACATCCAATATCTCGTTGAGTTTTTATAACAACTTCTAGAGGTAAGTGCCGTTGTCCACGTTTTTCCAGCGAAGAACGGCGGTTCATTGAGCTTCAGTAAATTTCCTAACTTCACGCAGCCGTTAAGTTGCCGAGTAAGCATCAAACCAAGGGCTTAAGAACTCCAAATAAAATTCTCCACCTTTTTACTACAACAGCTGCCTTTTTACTAAAACACTGCCTTTTCCTGCAGCAATTTTGGCCCTATTGCCTCACATTGACTTAGGGTTCATATTAGAGACTCACAGAGATAAGGGTCCAAGTGGATTGTGTTGAGTGGATCATCAAACACAGAGGGGTGTACCCTAGATTTGGCGCATGAACTTTAGAGTCAGATCAACCTGGCTCCACTCCTATCTGTGTGAGACTATTAATTAGTATCGATAATCCTCATCTAAAATCATATAGTAGTATTTTAAGAATTACACGAGGTAATGCTTTTAACCCAGGCACTAAAATACAACTATTACTCATTTTTTGCAGGCTTTTCACATTAGTGGATTGGGGCAAACAAGCAAAGGTCTTCAGAATGAGTATCTGTGAATGTTTGGTAAAAGAACTCAGTGTATTACTGAGTATATTTTGGAATTGGGAGTTCCAATCTAATTTTGTGAACTGCGATACATTAACGTGTTTGGGTCCGAAGTTTATTTTTTAAATAAAGTTGAAAAGAATAATTATGTGGAAGAAGAGGTAAACACTCTTCACAGAATCATCGATTCATTCAACAATTCTTTATGGAGTTAGAGCTAGACAATGGCGGAATGTCAAAAGATGGACTGTATTTTCAAGGGGCTTAGAGCGATTGGGGAAGACAAAGCATGCATTTATCAATAAGAACACAAGGTAGAAACTAGATAGAATTAGGAAAGATGTGGGAAAATAAGGTACCGTTGATTTTGCAAGAGTGAGATGTTATTTCCAATGAAGAAGTCTTGGTGCTCCAGTGAGGCTGGATCACACAGTGCGCCACTTTGCATCACTTCCTTTCTGTTTTCTCTACCCCTTGTCACCTGTTATATATTTAATGCCTTATAACTCATAGAATTTTAGAGTTATAAAGAAACAACTTACTTAATCTCATTTTACATAGAAGGAACCGATAGCCCAGAAAGTTGTGTGCATTTTTAGACCGCAAGCTAACTTGTCGTGGAATGAGAATGAGGCTCCGGGTTTTCTAGTTCCCTGTCTCTTCCTCTTTCTACTACACCACGCTCCCCACCGAACCTCTAGCATGAAGCTGAGTCAACAGTACATGAAGTGATGTAAGACAGATTTCACAAAGGTCCAAGGTGCAGCCAAAGTGGGGGAGAAGTCATTTCGCTTTGCTGACAGTAGAAGGATTTTTGTATAAATGCAGTTGAGTTTGTTATGGTTGTTATTGTTCAATTTGGATGAATGTTTCTCCTGCTCTCTGCAATACTAGATAATTCCAGCAGTTGAACTCCCCAAGGCTGAGGCCCATTGAAATAGTTCCAGACGTTATAGATGATCAGCAATGCCTTCAGCTCAAGAGATAAATAAATAGAAAGTGGAATAAAGTAGGAGGAATAGTAAAGCAGACTTTGATTCTCCTTGTCAGGGTCCCAAGTGCTATGAGGCATTTTGTCTTATTGAGGCAATAGCAATGATTTTTCCTTCCCCTGTTTGGACCAAGGATAGATCTTCTTTGTTGTGTATGCAGTCAGGTTTTTCCCATATCCAGCACTCGTGTCTTCGCTAGTCTAACTGCCCCATTGGACTGGTTTATTTGCTCATGCTTAGAATTACTTTCACCAACGAATACATCCTCTGGACAGGAATCAGGAAAAGGAGGGAGTTTGTGTCAGAGTCTATCCAGAACTTCCCCCTTCTGTTTGTCAGAGGAAGGCCGTTCTGGGAGAAAACATCCTGCTGCCCCTCAGCCAGCTCATGTTGGCCCAGTGCTCCTCTGCCTACACTCACCTTTTATGCACACAGCCAGACATTCATCTGGGACAGATTCCCCAACAAATAGTAGGCACCGCCTTCATTTACTCTCTATTGAATGAATGAATGAATGAATGAATGAATGAGTGAATGGAGTGCAGCAGTCCTTATCCATGGTGCTCCCAGACAACTGTGAGGGTCCGCAACAGATGAACTGTAGTTGAGGGGGAAATATTGTCCCTTGCAGAGACAAGCAGACATTTGACTCCAGGAGAGACAGCAGCAGGGAGCAAGACAGCTCAAGCAAGGTATGTCTCACACAGAAAAGCCGTATTCCGTGGCTATTTCTATTTATGTTTGCCATCCTGCTTTCATTGAGTTTACATGCCATTGACTTTGAGTAATTGGGCTGTAGAAGATAAAACAACTAACGCTTAGTAAAAAGTTCTCTTCATCCAAATTTGGAGCAAAAATTGTGAATTCTATTCTTGGGGTTGAAGGAGATAGCACTGCTGATGACTGATATCTGAATAGGCACCATATGGATTTGTACAAAGGGGAAGAAAATAATCCTTCGTTGTAAAAATAGCTTTGGTCCTCATAAGGGTGATATGCACCCACATGTTTCTGTCAGGTGGTTTTGCTATAAACGATTATTCTTGGACTAATAGAAAAATTTCCTTTTATAGTGAATGTACATTTTCCCAGATTATCAGTGTAGCATGCAAAATCCCACAACTTCAGAACCTTGAAAGATCAAAGGTAGAAAGGCCAGTGGAGTCTTTAGACTCACCACACACCAGAACAATAGTTTGCGTACCAGAAAGCTCCTTTAATGACAACAAGAAAGTATACTCTCATAATTACCAAACTGCACTGTGAAAATTGATATGCATTCCTAATTCTTGCATTAGATATTCCTGTTGTTTCTTAATGGCAGTAAAATTCAGATTGTCTCCATATGGTTAAAACATTGGCCAATTGAGGTTTGGAGCTGTTTAGTCAATATTAACTGCTGTGGTGTTTAACTGATTTTCTGTTTCAAATGACAGCCAGAACTATCAAATAAACCCAAAAATATTTATTAGGGCGGCTTCTGAATATATAGGCTATGGTTCATTACACAGACTCAATAATCTCAATAAAGAAAGAGAAAATACTTTTTTTTCCATCTGTGTCAATCTCTTCAGTAGCTGGCATAGGGTAGGTGTATTGCAAAGGTTTTGGGGGTGCATGAAAACAATGAATACCTTAAGAGCATGTGGATTTGAAAGTAAGGATCTGTAATTGTTTAAATATAACAGAGTCACAAAGAGTATTAATAAATTGGCCATCAGCTTAGAACTTTAGCCCTATTTGGTCAGAATTTTGATTTATACATATTCATCTGATATTTATTGTTTACAATGTGCCAGGCACTCGAAATCTAAAAAAAAAAAAAAAGACTAAGATATGGTCCTGCCCTCCAGCCGCTTCCCGCAGCGCACTAGGAGAAACAAGCACTAAACAAATAACAGCAACATTAAATAGCAAGGGCGACCTCTGAGCAAAGTCAAGTCGGAACAGGGCAACGGTGGCGGCGTGATTCACCGGTTTTTGTTAGAAGGGCTTGTTAGGCACACATTGTACTGGAAGAGATGCTGTGCTTGTTCTACTCAGCAGTTTACAACTTTCACACATCATTTGTTGAGCAGTTTCATTTTTTTTGGTCGTTGTGACAGCACAATAGATCATCTGTGCAACTTTTTCCTAGTTCCTTGAAGTAGGAGTAAAGGCATACGGTTTGTGGCATCTAAAATATCCAGCTGGTTTGCTTGCCTGTGGCTCAGGACGCCCCTTCGGAATTCTGCCCTCTGAACGCTCTGGCTTCTGGGTTTTGCTACACATCAGAGCCAGTGGTCTCATGCCTGGCGTTTTCCAAAAGGATTGTTAACCATATCATAAAAAAGGATTACTGGAATCCAAGCGAGTCACATTCAGGTGTTGTTCTTCGGGAAAAACATGATCTGAAGAAGGTAATGTGCCTCAGTAGAGTAGTAATACTCTTTGTTTCTGGTTTCATATGGCCGTTGGCTGAGCTTTAATTCAGCAGGGAGAATGGTAGAGCAGGCTTGTAGTTTTCAGCATTTATTTACTTGTGCAGCAGCCAGACGCGGGATGAAGAAAGTGAATAGCAAAAGGTCAGATACTTTTCTTTTTTCTCTTTTTTTCTTCTCCCCCAAGTACGCACAAGGAGATAACCAAATGTTTGTTCTTCTATCAGAGCATACATTTGGGTACATCTACGTGACTAGAGGCAGCTGAACTGGAATCGTGTTTCATAACAGAGGCTTACCTGGAGTGATCGAAAGTAGTCTCCCCAGCCTGAGAATGTATTAAAAATAGATTCAGTTCCCATGTTATATCGGGTGGGTGTACACAAATGATCTTTGGTAAGTAGTAATTGGGGATAGAAAAGGTTAGGTGATTTCCCTAGGTTCCCCTGGAAAAATATAATGGAGCACTCAAATATTGACTGGATTTTTTCTACAGAATAAATATTATTATAAAAAATGATTGATTAAATTCAGGAATCTACCTTATGTTTAAACAAGGAGGATTTCCATCTCCTAAATGAACTCAGGAATGCCAATGGTGCAATAATAATAATAATGACAACAAAAATAATGTCTGTCATTTATTGAGCCCATACCATAATAGCACAACCTCATTATAGCTGTTAAGGTATTCCCCCATTATCCATGGGGGATATGTTCCAAGACCCCCAGGGGATGCCTGAAACCCCAATAGAATTGAGCCCTATATATATGGTTTTTCCTATACATACATACCTATGATAAAGTTTAATTTATAAATTAAACACAATTAAGAGATGAACAACAATAATGAATAATAAAATAGAATAATTATAACAATATACTGTAATAAAAGTTAGGTGCATATGGTCTCTCAAAGTATCTTATTGTACTGTACTGTACAGCATGGCATGCTGGACCACGGGACAATTCACATCCCAGGTGGGATGGAGTGGGGTGGTGCAAGATTTCATCACGCTACTCAAAGTGGCACGCAATTTAAAAACCTATGAATTGTTTGTTTCTGGAATTTTCTTTCTAATATTTTCAGACTGTGGTTGACTACAGATAATTAAAACTGCAGAGAGCAAACCCACGGATAAGGGGAGACCTCTGTGTTACAGTGGCTGCACCTTATTTAGGACTTCTTATGTTCTAAGTAGTGGAGTAAGTCTTTTGCATGCATTTAAGCCTTAATAACAGCCTTGAGAGGAACATTGCTATCTCTGCTTTCCAGAAGCCTGAGAGTCAAGTTATTCCCCCTTGAGCAAAAGATAGGCCCTCTGTCTATCTACCTCCAAAGCTCTAAAGCAGAACCTTCTAGACTGTGACCTGGGTGCATTATTCGATGTTTTACCAACAGTCATATTTAATTTTTAAAGCAACTTAGAGTCAGGTCTTATTATCCCTTTCATACGAATGAAGACCCAAAGCCACACTGCCAGTAACGAGGAGCCAGAATTCAGATCCAACATGGCCTGAGTCCAAAGCCCATGTTTTCCTTCCACTCAATATGCTGCCTCCAGACGTGTTCTAGGATGCTCTCCTCATCTCCAGATTGCCTCCCCTAGGGGTTTTCTGGTGCCTGAAATTCCCTTAATAGGGAATAACACCTTCCATTCCGTAATTTGGAATATGACTTGGAAAGAAAAATACTGCTGGGATATTTGAGGATTGACCCAAAGAGCCCGGGGTTACCAAGACTGGTGTACAGGTGCACAGGGGCTGGGGGCGGGGGGCACATTGCCCCGAAGAACAAAAAGAAGAGGAAGTGAATGAAGAGGAAGATGAGGAAGAGGAAGGAGAAGGGAAGAAAGAAGAAAGAGGAGGGGGAGGAGAGGAAAAGAAAGGAGGAGGAGGAAGATTCTGAACTACATTTTTTCTTTAAATTTCACTGTAGGATTTCCTGAAAATATTATTTATAAGTAGATATGCAGTCAAAGAGCATACATAATTTGCAACGTTTTTGTTTCTTCAGTCTTGCCATTAGAGCTTGTTTTGGATTTATTATTAAACTCTCCAGTGTTCTATCATTCTGAAGTTTATCAGTTGAAGTTTTCTATTCTCTTAGACTCATAGCCAATATTCCTCCCCATTTTATTTCAAGAAAATGAGAGAATAAAGACGGACCCAATTTTCCCCATTTTTCAGTGATTTATTGAATATGTCCTCTGTGTGAAAGACTTCAACTCCATGCAGCAACTGATTCACTGCTCCCGTAAGGCCGCATGTGGCATGTGCCTTGCCGAGGGAGGAACTGAGCTTCTGGGACTAAAGCTGGGGAAACTCCTCTCCAAACTAAGATGGTTGTAAAATTTATTGCCCAAACCAGAATGCTCTTCAGAGTGGAAAGAGGGTGCTATTAATAATTACACTTTGACAACAGACAGAGGCTGGACCATTGCAGGCCAAACAAGGGCGTGAAGAAAGAGTGGTGTGTCTCTAAGGTTGTATAATCTCTTTCTGAAAATGCAGTGCTTTGCATTATCACAAATGGCATCTAACTGACACTGGGAGCAATCACATTATTTATTTACAAGCATTGAGAACCTACTGTGTGCCTGGTCTAGGCTAGGCACTATTAAGGATTCAATGATGACGTTCACGGTCTAGTGCATGGGTCAGCAAACTTTTGAAATGGAAGAGCCGCCAGCGGTCAGCAAACTGCGGCTTGTGAGCCACATCTGCCTCTTTGGGTATGTACATGTGGCTCTGAAGTACAATTGAAAATGAAAATAAAACTATCATGGTTTCATTTATAAAAATTGTAAAGGATATTATTCACATAATGGCGATTATGTAAAAATATATTTATGGCTCTTGAATATTTTTTAAATTGTTGTGAGGGACAGGATTGGCTCTTCCAGGGGTCGGCAAACTTTTGAGATGGAATGTACCCAAAGAGCTGCATGTGGCTCGCGAGCTGCAGTTTGCCGACCTCTGGTCTAGTGCAAAGAGATAGAGATGACTTAGGTTAGTAATAGTAACAATGCTAACCAATATTTACTGAGAACTTTCCATAGGACAGACACTCTGCTGATTGATTTTTGTTCATTATCTCATTTAATCTTCACTGAATCCTATGAACTAGGTAGCGTCACCGTGCTGGGTTTTCAAATCAGGATCCTGAGACTCAGCGAGGTGAACATGTCAAAGGCTTCTCACAGGTAGCTGATGGAAACAGGGGTCAAGCCTCAGTGGGTTCGGGTTCCAAGCCTGAGCTCACAGCCACCATACTTTGCTGCTTCCCTATAGAGGACACCAAGATATGTGTCATGGAGAGATTGGAGCCAGTTCATGGTGGACTGCAAAGAAGACTCTTACCCCTTCGAGTAGTGAATGAGGAGCACAGAGGAGGGAAAACTTCCCAAAGGAGGTGACATTTGAGCTGGGCCTTGAAGAATACCTAGGATTTCATCAGGGAGCAGAGGGGCAGGATGGAAACATTTCAGGCAAAGTGCCAAGCCTCACAGTGGTGCATGGACTGGGGGAGCAATTGTTTTCCCCAAAACAACAATGAGTAAAGAGCAGTGATGAACCTGTGGCTTGAAAATGTGTGTCTCGGGGCGGTGAGTTAGCTCAGTTGGTTAGAGTGCAATGCTCATAACGCCAAGGTTGCCAGTTTGATCCCCACATGGGCCACTGAGCTGTGCCCTCCACAACAAGATTGGAACAACTACTTGACTTGGAGCTGATGGGTCCTGGAAAAACACACTCTTCCCCAATTTAAAAAAAAGAAAGAAAGAAAGAAAATGTGTGCCTCTGCAATGAAGAGCAGGAGAGGGCCCATTTTGGAGGCACATGAGTAGATAATTGTACGCAGAGTTGTGTTTTAGGTGCATGGTCACTGTGAAGGCCAGAGTTGGATGCAGGACCCCGGCCCACATGCTGCCCTGGACGCTTTCTTTCACATGACAAATTGACTTCAAATATAGTCCTGTCCCTAGGAGGTAGTTTCTATCACATTTCAGAATTTTTATAGACTCTCTATGTCAAGCATTAAATCAAGAACAGAAAGACTTGGAGTGACCGGTTAGCTTAGTTGGTTAGAATGTAGTGCTGATAATATGAAGTTTGCTGGTTTGATCCCCTCATGGGCCACTGTGAGCTGTGCCCTCCTTAAAAGAGTCAACTATACCATTGTAGCATGAAATAAATGTGTAACCAATGACCATGGCTATCCCCCAAGAAAATTTAAAAAAAACAACAAAAAACAAACAGAAAAAACAAAGACTTCTGTAAACCCTATTTGTCAGATGACATCAAATGCTGAAGTTCCGCCTAAGTGAATTTTGAAAATAACTTAAATGTACTGTTTTAACTGATAATTTTTTTTTAAAGTTTGAACATGTGTTCTGAGGGAAGTATTTCAAAAAAGTAGTATTTATTTTCCTGCCTTATTATACATAGTGTACTAAAATCATGAAATCACTATCATCCTAGAGAACACCAAATGTCCTCCTCCAAGCCCTCATTTTTTATTGAGATACAAACTTATTTATATTTACTTAATGAACACCTATAGAATGTTTGCTCTGTGCCAGCTACTACTGTAAATGCTTCACAATTAAGTATGTCACCCTTCTGGAGTTGAGACAGTTCTCATCGAGGTGCCTGTGCTGAGTCCAATGAAGACACTGCCTTTTCTGCCCTGCCATGCTATAACTCACGCCTTACTCTTACCATGGTGAATTTGCTTTGTTAGCAACACAAACTAAATAACTAAGCTGATTAAAATTCAGCATGAAATAAAAGTACAGAAGCTTGTGGGGAGGATAGGAGACGTGGAGGATGGTCTCCTGAAAAAAGGTGTGAGATTTTGTGCATGGGCGTTGCACCGTCTGTTTTAGTTTTTCAGAGATCATTTTGGCTTGGTTTCCAGTTCTTGACTATGTCCAAAGATGTCAGATAAATGATAATTAGGTATCTGAGGAGCTACTTTAATGCTATAGGAAATACAAACTTTTAACATCCTTTGGGAGCCATGGGCGCTGCCGTTCTGCCTAACCCTAGACAATTCATTTAAATGTGTTCTTTGGATTATTCTAACTTTGAAGTAGAGAAAATGAGCTTTATGAGGTTATGGATCTTTGGTAAAAAATAATATGTTTCAGGATAAGTTAAGTATAACAAACAAAAGTAGAACTTCCCCTCAAATGTCAAAAGGCCACTTTGGGTAGCTCGTTGTGTCTACTGGCACAATAAAAACAGTTAGAAGACAAACAATCTGCACATGAACTCTGCTGAGGTGTGAAGTGTGTCTTACAGCTCTAATTGCATTTAACTCTAGAAGTCATCGGCTATGTCAATTAGTATTACTTTTTTCCCCTTCCAGGTGAAACCATTTTAAAAGTAGCCTCAAACCAAACCTACCTATGTTTACAAATGGGCTCTTTAGTTTGATATATTTTTGGTTTGAATGCCAGAAAAGAGTGTCTCTCAGCTGAAGCCTCAGCCTTTATAATTCCTCCAGTTTTAGCCTGGAGTAGAGACTCCAGTCACAGGTTTTTATATTCTTGGAACAAGACTGTAAAATTTTATAGCCAATTGTGGAACCATGGTCTGAAAAACCTATTCAAACATTTCAAATATGAACTTCATCATACAGTAGAATTAAGGGTCATTTATTTTCTATCAAAAGCATCATAAACAGCTCCATACCTTGTAGTAAATCAGGAAACCAGATTGCCAGGGAAGGTACTAGACCTACTAGTCTGGCTGCTGGAGCTGTTTCAAAATCTGCTGGATGACCTCCAAAGGGCCCCTTCCACTTCAAAAACCTCCCTCTCTTTTCAGCAAGTCATGACTTATGACCAGGTACTGGGCAACTCAATCCATGGCCATCTGCAAAAGAGCAATCCATTTCCAGATCATTAGGAAAATTACCAAGCCTAGCACTTAGCTGAAATTATGGCCAGAAAATGTTGGAGGTGGGAAATGTGGGGAAGAAGGAACAAATGTCCTGAGAGGAAATTCCACTTAGAAACAGTGCATCAATTAAGATAAGTAAGGAATGCCAAGGTTGTAAGATAGTCTACACACTTGAACTAGGATGTTCCAGGGTTTTCGATACAAACCTCCGCAGTCAGGTGTTGAATAACTTATTGGGGTGTATCTCTAAGCAATGTAACACCTCTCCAGTTTTCTAATAACATGAATTCTGCTTCACTCAATGTACGTATTCAAATATTTTTGAGTTTCTTATATGTGTTAGTCACTCTGCCAAGCTCTGGGCATATACCCTGTAGGACCTTGACTATATGACCGATGCCCTCACAGTGGCAGAGAGTGAAAACTAAACAAATAAATAATTTTGTTAGTTTCTATGTAGAAAATAACATGAGCATTGCTTTGGATGGGGCTGGGCATGGAAATGGCCTTTGAGGAAATGTGAGTTAAAAAGAAACCAGGTAGGGCCGGCCAAGTGGCTCAGTTGGTTAAGAGCTCGCTCAAGAGTGCGAGCTCTGAGCAATAGCGGTTCGAGTCCCGCCCGAGCTGAGCTGCCGCTGAGCTGCCAAAAGGTGGCAGGATGGCTCAGCTAAAAAAAAAGAAGCCAGTTATATGGAGATGGAGGCTGGGAAATGAACAAGAGCACAAGTACCTGGACCAGGAAAGAGCAGAACCAGTGTTTTCTAGGAACTTCCACAGGCAGTGTGCTCAGAGCTTAGCATGCAAGTAACAGTTGTGCAATTTAAGTTGTAAGGGTAGGCAAAGGCCAGATACTACACAATGTCATGGTAAAGCGCTCTGATGTTATTCTGTGTGAATTTTATTCTAAATTAAAAGAATGACAGTGTGACACAATGAAATGCATCTAATAGTAAAGTATCTTCAGATAAGTATTCTTAAAATATTGATGCAATTACATTCCTGTGCACAGATCCACTGTTCACCAAATAAAATGGAAACTTCCAGGCATTGAGGGTCCTTCATCATGTAACTTTAAACACATCTTTTCCGTCTCCCACCGTGTGCTCTGTGAGCCAGTTATCCCACTTCATGTGACATTCTCCGAGTATATATGTCAGTTTTCTTTGCTCATGCTACTCCTTTCCCCTCCCCCACCCCCACGCTGACATCCGCCTGTTGAAATCCTACCCATCCTTCCAGATCCAGCTTAAAGGCCACCTGTTCCATCCAGCCTTCCTTTCACCCTCTGCCAGAATTTATCTTTCCTTCCTCTGTCCTCCCAAAGGACTTTCTACCTCTCTTAGAGTGCTGACTGCACATTGTCTTGGACTCTAACTCTTTATGTACATCACTCTCCCCCACAGGTCCAACCTACTAAAGTTCAGCTAAATGGTAATTATAAGTTTAGGACCCTTTATAGTGCCTGGTAGAGACAGTTCACCCTTAGGTGACAAAGAAGGTGAAAGAGATGCCGGGGAAGTAATGAAAGGTGAAGACTAGGATCAAGAATGAAATATAGTTATTAAACAAATAACTAGTCTTTAAAAATGCTTTGAGCATGCTATATTTTAAGATTTAGGTTTCCTAAAATTAATTCATGCAACATATTCACCCCACAACAATCTCATTTTTGACACACAAGTGTTATTTTTTTACAGGTACAATTGTCTAGCAGAAAAACACAGTACTGGCTCTTCTAATTAGCTGTGTGACCTGTACAAAATGTATTTAACCTCAAAGAATCTACAGTTTTTCCTTATGAAAAATAAAGATGGCTCTAAGTGCTGTGCTTTTCTGTGAATGCATGAAATGTTATACAAAGTAAGGAAAGTATTCCCATCTGATGATTACATGAGTCCCTCACATTACCTCTGCAACAACACAGAGGCCATGAAGTCAGCATCTCTGCTGTTGAAGTGACCGTAACAGGTGTCCCCAGATCATTTGGGTGTCCCCAGAAGCAGACACTGAGCCAGGGATTCAAGTGCAAGCAGTGTACTGGGAAGTGCAAGGCACAAGGGTGTGACAGAAGCGATCAGGAAAGAGAAGGCAGTCAATAAAAGGTATGTTCTAAGCCAGAGACCACAGTGGGCAAATGGCTCTTAATCCAGCGGGGGCAACATTGCAAAACAGTGTAAAACGCACAGCTCAGAATCATCCCTGCCTATGGGTGAAAGAGCTGTGATATTAATACCCCCCTACTTGTCAATCATTGGTTAAGGATTACCGCTAGGAGGGCATGAACTCCCAGGCACCAGCCCCCTGTGCATGCATGCATAGTGAGGTCTGTGTGGCAGCTTGACAGCAGTCTTCCATCAAAGAAGAAGGCACTAACCCTTGAGAGCCACGTTGGAGTGCAGAAATGGTAAGGACACGGAGGGAATATTGGTGGAGCTCTGACACAGGCTACTCCCGCAGGCCTCCGTGTCAGGTCAAAGATTAGAGATTATACTACCTACGTAGTTTCAAACTAAAGATCATATCCAGCATAGGCAGGGTATTTTGTTCACAATAAAGAAAAGAAAATTAAGCGTTTTGCAGATCATTGAACTAATAAAGATGCCATTCATTATATTTCAGTCTAATCTAAACTTAGCATCTGTAAATTATATTACATCTATACAATTTAATATAATGCAGCTAATAAGAATAATGTATTAAAGCTTACTTATTTATATGGAAAGATGCTCATGAAAGTGAAAACATAAAAACTTTGGAAAAACTATGTGTATGTAAGTATGTATAAAAGTCTGTTAGGAAATATTTACGTATACAGTGTAAATTTTAACAGCGCTTATCTTTGGGTGGTAGGCTTCTCATTGAGTTTAATTTTCTGCTTATCTATAGTTCCTCATTTTTCTCTAATCTGTATTGCTTAGAAAGACTTAACTTCACATAGGGAAAAACAAACAGACCTGAGAGTAAGATCAGTCAAGTAATCAGGCTAGGGAGTAAAATCAGTTTAATCCAGAAATATCTATAGTATATGTCATACATGTTTCCAGAATTCTCCACCGATTGCTTTGGTAATTAATGTATATTAAGTCCTTTCCTTGCTTTACTCAGCCTCTGATTTTTTTCCAGTTTAATTCACTTTCAGTAGAAGAATGGGACTGACTAGAACCCTAGTTTGAAAGGTGTCTTTCCCAGGGGCATCTTAGGTGGGTAAGCACTGAAATCAACACTTTTGAACTTCATCCTTTGAGAGCCATCTTATTTACAGTGAGGGAAATGTGCTTTCAGCTGTCTCTGAAGGGAACAATGAAGATATGAGGCTGCAGGCTGACTGACCCCAATTCTCTGGAAAAGCACCACGAGCCTGCAGTTTGGTTATTTGTTTTCTTTCGCGGTTGGGAGCTTGGTTCATGTGTTTCTCCTCACCCTTCTTTCCAAGCCCACCCCCTTCCTTACACACCAGCCATCACACACGGGGTCTCTTGTCTGCTAGTAAGCATAGCCCTGGACAAGTTGCTGCACGTGGAGGATTCACAGAAGGAGCATGATTATGAGGGAGAATATGCACTAAGGTCACTCAGTGGGAAGTCTCTAAAGATCTACATGGTCGTCACAGAGAAGGATGTCAGGCTCCATTTCTGCTAAGCAGCGATCAGGAGAAAGTCACATTAGATGAGTTACCTAAAACGAAAATGGACTTGTGCTTTTGCTAGTAATAAATTTCTAGCCCAGAGAGCTTTACAAGTATTAATATCATTCTCGTTCTTGGCAGACGATAATCATTAGTGAGCAAGGAACTCTATCCTCCTGAGCTGGTTTAGCTTTGTCACTATGTAGTAACCTCTGTATTAATGTTCTGTTGAGGCGGACAGAAATTTTCCTTAAATCTCCTTATGAAGCGTAACAGTTTCTAGGGTAAGTCAGAGAGAGGGCTTTTCTCCTCTAATTGTGTGTGGTTTTTGTTTTGTTTTGGTTTGGTTTGTTTCTTTGTTTTTAATGTGAGGTCTGAATTAAATATAGTAAAATTCCTTAACATTTATTTTCAGAGCCCAAGTGGAAAAACTGTTCTGAGAGGGAGCTTATTAGATGCAAATTATTTTTAAATGTGCAGGTTTCCTCACCACGAGTGCTCTTAGGTCAGAGTTCTTCAAACCAAGGACTGGTCTTATTCATGGGCAGAGTAGGTTACCGTGTATCCATTGCTAATTTCTGAGGGGTCCTCCACCAGCTAGGAACTTGACTTCTTTTTCTTTCGTCCCCATACTGCAGTCTCTGTTAAGTGTGTTTCCCCTGGGTGAAAGAAGATTATTAATCTATGTCATGCCAGTCATGCATGCTAAGATTTTTAACCCTTTGGTCACAGCTGAGTTGCAGATGACAACAAAAGGTGAAAAACGGAAGTCAGCCCTCACACCACGCATGCGCCCACATGACCCTGAGCGTGAGTTCCTTCTTACACTTGGCACCCAGGCGACACACGTTCTGTACCCTCGTCCTGGCCCTAATATGCGGGCTGTGCTTACACAGCATACAAAGAACTCACTACACCATTATGAAATGAAGCAAATATGGTGACCTCCCCCCAAATTATCAGTGTAAGGAACCTTTTTTGGATAAAGGTCTTGCAGGTAAGAGATGACTGAAGCCCAGTCCGTGTTCTCTGTACTAAACCATGCCTTATTTTTCCCCAAAGGCAAGGAAAACTACAAAAATGGGAGGGGTTGGAAAGACAGGAGAATGGCAGTAATGACAAACCATACAGTAATTATCACTCATTCTTGTTCCAGCCCCCATTTGAGAAAGGGCATAGTCATGGCTCTGAAGGATTCAACTGGCAGACGGCAGTTTCAGAAATAGATATGACACAGAATCAAATGGGGACAAGCAAAATAAAGGAGAAGAGGAAGGAAGGGAATGAAAGAAGGTGGTTTGTAAACTAGCATTGATAAAGAGCATATTTGGCCATCAGAACAAAAGTATAAAAGGTGATTCAAGCTGTGCTGTGTGAACGGGGCACTTGCCTCAACAAAGACATTGATTTCACGTATATTTGGTGCAAGCACATGTGTGGGACGCTCCTAGTGGCTAGGTTTGATTAAACAGGAAAATTGGCAATTTCTCATTAGCTATTCATCACATCTTTTTTATTTTTCCTGACAATGTCTGCATTTTTATGTGGTTGGAGACTTAGCCTGAACATATTCTTATTCTCTTTTGCCTCGTTTCCTGCATGAGATGAACGCATACTATGCCAGATAAGCAGCATTTTCTTATCTTCAATTAAGGATTATTTCCAAAGTGTCCTATTCCAGAAATCGTACTTTCCATCTGATTCAATGTAATTAATTATAGATTACAAGGCATAGTGCAAGTACATACAGGAAATTACTTTTTTTTAGGACTCACCCACACAAAACAAAATCCTAAAATCCCATAAAGATTGTGATCACCATCAAAATAAGGTGTGGTGAGGAGGAAAAAATAAAATACAAGGTTTTAGTGGAGCAAATCTAATGTGAAAAAAATATCAGCACTGGAATCCAGAAATAGTTTTCTGAGAATTACATTTTCCTAGATTTTATTTGTCCTTTGGAATTCAAGAGCTATATACTTAGGGGGGAAATATATATATATATATATATATATATATATATATATATATATATATATATGTATGTATTTGGTCTTTGGATCAAAGAGAAGAAAAATGTATGACAGATTTCTTGATAAAGCTTTATTCAAATCAGATAATAAGGCTCCAATATTTTTAATTCTTGTAATGAATTATACCAATGGTTTTCCAAGTGTTGGTCCCTGACCAGCATTATCAGCTTCACCTGAAAACTTTTTAGAACGTGGAATACTCAGCCCCCCCACCTCCCACCACTACCCCAGACCTCCTGAATTAGAGACTATGGTTGGAGCCCAGCAATCTGCTTTAATGAACTTTCAGGTGATTCTGAACTTTGAGAACCACTGCATTACAGGATCTCCCTCTAAGCTCCAGATAGAAATCTGTTAAAGGGTACCAAATTATTAATGAAAATACTTAATTTTGGAGAATCACCAAAATCAAATAGCTGTTCCTTTTAGTGTATTCTGTAACTGACATCTCTTTAAAAATCAAAGGTAGAAATCTCTGTATTGAAAATTTGATGTCAGAGCCCATATTCAGAAAACAGCTGTTTACATATCTAAATTGACAGTTATACGAAAGCTAAATTCCAACAGCAAAGAAAGTTTAATTCTTAGATAAAATAATATTTCATGCTAAAAAAGTCTTCCTGAGTTTTAAAGCAACTAAATTCAGAAAATATTTTATTTTTAATAAAATATAAATTAATAACAAAGTTGTTATTTATTACATAAATATCATTTAATATATGTTCTTTATTATATAATTAATATAATTACATTAAAATATATTTTACATATATTTATATTTATTTATTTATATTTATTATAATTTTCACTTTATATTATCATATATATTTATTATACTATATTTATACTATTTATATTTTATCATATCTAAATTATATGTAACATATGTATTATTTATTGTAATGTTATTTATTATGAAATGTATTTTATTATGTAAATAATAACAAATATGACATATTTGTTATACTTAGTGATAAATATATTCATTTATTATAATATACATATTATAATTTTCTATTTATCAAATTAATAAATTTAACATATTATAAATAATTATTTCTTAATTTTATAACTTAATTAAAAAGTTATTGGTTTTAATATATTTTTAGTAACCTTGTTATGAAGCTATAGAACTCTTTAGATAGATATCAATTTGACTTAAAATGTTTGGACTTAATAATAATAGCCACAATCTATTCAGTTTACTGCATATCAGGTCCTGCTAATCTTCAGACCAAACGTATGAGACAAGAACCATTACCTGCACTTTGCAGATGGAAACTGAGACACAGACGGTTACACAACTGGCTAAAGGTCACCCAGAGACTGACTAGCTGGGTTACAGGGCCAGGCTGTCTGATTCCAGAGTTCATGCTGTTAACTAACAAGCTGTTCCCTCCATTATTCCAATTTTTTAAATACAAATGTAAATACAAATACAAATAGACAGTATCTTGAATATTTTACAACTAAATTTTGCATACAAGCTGATGTATGTAGTCATAATTAACAGGCTAAGACAAATGTTTTCATAAACTTTTTGCAAAGTAAATTTAACAACATTATTTAAACAAGAACTCCTTTCTTGATTAGGCATGTCAAAAAGTGAAATAGTAGTTGACTATTGGTATGAAAAGAAAAGCTTGTGAAAATTCGAACCATTTTTTTCTTCAATAGGCTAAGGACAGAAATTTAATGAAATCCTAGTTTATCTCTTCTTGTTGCATTCTTGTATACATATTACTGTGAAATATTTTCACATTGCCATGAACTTCTTGTTTTAAAGTTGTCCTGATTTCAGCATCCTGGAGAGGTACACTTGTAGAGGTGTGCTCACTTTGGATTCCTTTGAGTATCACTTTGGAGAGCAAACCAGCATGTATGTTTTGGGTTTTTTTAGATTTTTTTTTTATTGGGGAATTGGGGGAAGGGGAACAGACAAGTTGCTGTCCTTTTGTTCTTCAGTCTAGTTGTGGAGGACGTTGCTTCACTGGCCCAATCATTGCTCTCTTCCTGGGCGATGCAGATCAGTAGCTGTCTTCTGGACGGCCACTCACTGAGGCTGCTGGCCACTCACGCTGGCTGCTGGCTACACACGGTAGCCCATGGCAACCCACTGCAGCAGAAGCTGCAGCCTACACCGTCACCGGTGACTCATGGCAGCCCAGCTTTAGGTTGAGCTGTTGTTCAGCATCTTAGCTGTAGAGGGCAGCGTCACTGGCCCTCATGTGGGATCCGAACTGGGCCCCTCTGGTGTCCCAAGCCAGCTCTTAACCAACATGCCACTCGGCCGGCCCCCAGCATGTATGGTTGACACGAGCTACTCTACTTCTATAGCTGCTCCCTCCCACTGTCACATGTAAGGATATGGTCTCAAGACAGAGATGGACTTGGGAGCAAAGTGACATGTGGATCCTTTCCCAAGCACATCTTCCATCCTTTACACTCTATGTTATTCCTCCTGTCCTCCCCTCCCTAGAAATGTCCATTTGCTCTGGCTTTACTTGTCATTTGAGATCCTAACCACACTTTAAAGCCTAGATGATATGCCATCATGCTCTGCGGCAAACCTTCCCTGATGACCCAAACAAAATCATTTGCAACTCACTTAGCATTTCATCCACTCATATGATATTCATATTATAGTTACTCATGTAGATGTCAACACCCTTATGACACATCGATTTCTCTGAGGAAAAAACCAAACATGTCTTAAACATTTTTGCATTTCCATAACTCCTATCACAGTGTCTTGCATGTGAAAATAAGAATTCTTGCTCAGCCATTACTGTTTACAATGTGCTTTTACTACAAATCTCATTTTGTCCTCACATCTACCCTGCAAAGGAGGTCTAATTATTATTTCCTTGCTATACATGAAGAGTTTGAGAGTAAGATTGAGAAAGTGTTTTGCTTAATGTCACTCTGGGTCTTCTGGCTCCAAATCTGCGCTCCTTCCAATACACATCTGTCTTCAAATATTTGTTGAATTCATCGACAAATTAAAAACATAAATTAATCAATTCCAGAGATAATCAGGGACCCTATGCAAAGTTGTTACAGCCTTTCATTGCTTCTCCACAACCTTCTAGACTTCTCTACAGATCTCTAAGCCTCTCCATAGACAGTGGTGACAGGGAGAATGGGTACTGGATTGCAACTGCTATGTAGACGCTGCAGCTGTGGCCTGAGCAACTTATCTCCCCTCCCCTGAAAGCTTAAGAGGGACGCCCTGACAATAAGTGTCTGAAGGGAAAGGAGAAGAATCTTCTAGTCTAGAAAGTGCCAAATAACAGGTGAATCCCTACGTGAGTGTAAAAATTTTTCCCTCTCATAGCATTGAATATGTTTTTTTTTAATATTCTGGACAGCATCACCCCAATACTCAATCGCTTACCATCCCATTAAAATAACTTCAGTTGGCTATCTCAAGGGAGAACTGTAAACTAGCTGTCTAACTATGATACGAAGGAGCTGAGAAGAGTAAGAGTGTATGAGAGCAACCGCCTCTTTCAGCTCTGAAACTCTTGGCTCAAGCTTGTTCTCCATGCCCTATTGTAAATATATAGGAAGCCTGATATATAAAATCCTCAAATGAGACACACCACCCCCATCTTGAGCTTGTTTTAAAATGCAAATGCCCAATCTCTGCCCTAGGGCTTCTATTCATTAGGATCCACTGAAGAGTCTTGAAATCTGCATTTTAAACAAACTCACAGGGGATTCTAATACAAATGATCAGTAGATCACAATTTGAGAAGCAACGAGATAAAATGTGCCTCTGTGAATCTGGCATGTGGATCATTTGTGTCATCATTCTAACCTTGCTTTTTCCTCCCAAGATCTTTTTATAGATGATTATCTTATTAACTCATAAGCAGCCTTAAAGTTGGCCATGCCTTTGGCTGGAGCCTAGAAGAATTTATGGTGTAGCATCTGTTAAGAATTCCCATTTCATTTATTTTACCATCAGTGAAATTGAGGTCTCAGAGCCTGGGTGGAGACAGGTTGGAAACAAATCAGAACAAAACAATTGACTGGGAACTATGACATACTAATCAGAAGCACTGTTCAGAAACCCTCTATGAGGCTGAACTGTGGAGCAGCAAGTGCTTTTATACCCATGTTTTAGATGAGCAAATTAAGAGAAAGAGAATTTCTTTGCCAAAGAGCATGGAGTGAAGAAGCCATAAAGAAAAGAGTAAGCCCATCTCCCCCACACCCAGCAAGCCTCAGACAATACCTTCAGCGTCCTGCTCTTTGAATTTAATGCCACATAACTGCAAAGACTCATGAATTGCTCTCAAGAAACACTGACCTTGAATGCTTCAATGTTTTGTCTTTAGAAAGTAACTTATTTACTTATTTGTGTTACTCTAAAAAATGTAGGTTTGCTCACATATACTTAGCCTCTGCCTGATTCACTTTCATTGTGAATGTCCATAAACCTATGGGCTAACGTTACAAAATATTTCATACAGAATATACACATAGGTAACCATAATTTTATGATTTAAAAATTGCCTATATTGTTACCTAGGCAATTTAATAGTTTGTGAATTGATCAAACATCTACAAACTTGACATTAAGACTAATACCCCTAACTGGAATTGCTCGAAGAAATATGTTTCATGGTGCTTTGTTTTTCATGTTAGGACCAGAACCCTGTTCAAAAAACGTTCTTGTAAATAGTAGACCCACGTCCTGTCATCACTTGTATATACGCATACATAAACTTTTTTTTTTAATGCAATGTCCAAATGGCGGGAACCGAAACTGAAAAAAGAAATGCCTTCAATACTCAAGGGTAGCCTGGCATATTTGTGTGTGTAGTTGTTGCAGAAAGCTATGTTTATAGTAAAGAAGAGGAATCTAAATTAGGAACACACTAAGATTTCCTTTTCTCCCCCATTTTTTTCTGGTATGACACATGACAGAAGAAACATGTTTTTGATTTTAGAACTTCTCTTTGTTGAAATAAGTTGCGACAACATCACTTTTATAGCCGACTCAATGCCATGTTAGTTTTCAGGAATGGAACTTGTATTTATTTTGATATTGACACTGCCAGGAATGTTTTTAAAGTGCAGTTAAAGAAGAGACCTGGCTTTGCATAACTTTGTAAAGGAAAATAAGAAAGATCCACTCTAAACCAAAGACTTATTTTGGTGCCTACTATAAATACGGGCAAAGAATAATTCATTTGGAAAATTTGTGTGCATCTTTAAAACATGAGTGTCATTGATCTGCTTATTAGGCAAGTGCTGAAACTGAGCAATGAGAATCATGCAGGACTGGACTAAGAAATACACATCAGAAACAGAATTTAAAAATCTTTGCAAGTAAATCCTTATTATGTATTGTTTCTGCAATATTGATTATGTGTTTTAAAAATAAAAAAAATGTTGTAAACTAATGTAAAATGAACTGGCAGAGTTTAATCGACCTCAATACATAGACCTTAATTTAAATTTGGAGTGCAAACTGCTTGAGTCTAATTTAGTTCCAATTGGGATACCTGAAATTTAAGGAAGACATTGTTATCATTTTAGATATAGTCTCCATCAGGTCCCAATATTTAGTTGCTTTTACTCCAAACAAAGTTTAACATTTTTAAACGTCTTCTGAATATTTTAATTAGAGTTGCATTCTTGGACTTTCCCCCTACCCCATTTCCCACTATAATAATAACTAGATCAACCAGGGATGCTTGGCAGCCTTTAGGGCTATAGACTCATTGTGTGGTTTCATGGTTTCTTAAAAAAAGTTTTGTGACCAAACCAAACCCAACCAAATCAAAGCTGTGATTCTCCAGGGATTGTGGCTTGCCTGAAACCTAAACAGGAAATGTGGACTGGTGATGCTGGTAACGTGACCAAGTGTCACAAAGGCTTCACCACATTCCCCAAATCAAACCAGGAAGTTCAGTCAAGAAAAGGAGTACAGATCCTTTACTAGATGAGTAAAAGGCTAAATTTGGGAGGAAGGAGGAGGAGGAGGGGCAAACCAAGGTGTACAGAGAACTTAGCCGATTCTGTTGTCCCAGTAATCAAACTCAGTTACCTATGAATTTGAATTTCTAGTTAAGCTTTCATGCTGCCTTGCTGGTGTACATCATTGAAATCATAGATTTTCTTTATTACTTAATGTATTCTCCAGAGAATTCATTACTACAAGGTGTGTAGTTGTTTGCCATGGGAAGAATTTGAAAGAAATGTTAAAAAAAATTACTTCCATTGGATACTTAACAATTTGATGCATCTTTCGTCTTTGGGCAGATATCCTTTCTTGCTTGAATTTTACCCCTGATAATGTTCTGTGGTTTTACAGAAATTATTTTGTCCTCTCCTCTTTGTTTCCTAACATAGCGCATATCACCCAAGCTCGGATGTTATTATTGATTCTCCTATGTAAGCTTTTCAAAAGTAATTAACAGTCTTGCTATGATGGTATTTGGAATGAACGACATAATAATGTAGATGCAACAACACAGTAAATGTAAGAGGAGTTACCCTCTAGAAAATCCCCAACAATAGTTATTGAAACTAAGCTTCTATTAAGTAAACCTTAGGCTCACAATCACTTCTGCTATGCAACCTCAGATTTTTCCTTGAGAGTACGACCTTGTGGACTTTGTTTTGTTGGTTTTTTGTTTGTTGGTTTTTTGTTTTTTTTGGGAGAGAGAGAAAACACAAAAAACATGGAAGGCTCTGGGTATTATACTTCAGCTAACAGAGTTCCCACCCGCAGCAAATTTGGAAAAATGAGATCCACTTTTCTGATTTTTTGGAAGTCACTGGTGATGGACAAGCTTTAACTAGGCCAGCACATTTTCAGTTCATCACCGTGACCTACCACCTGCTTAACTTTACTGGTCTGATTATTGGGAACTATTTGGCTTTGCAGCCCCCCATTTTGGAAACCAAGGGAATGACACTTGTGGCTAACTTTAAGCTGTGAAAAATAAAAGAGGAAGGTAGAACCAACATTTACCCTGAGACTGCTAGCTAAGGCAAGGGGATGGATATTGTTGTAGATTAGTAAAACAAAGAAAAAGACAGGTCAAGGAACAGATTATGGAGTCAGATAGTAGCATCATGATCAAAATATAACTTTAACTTTGGACTCATATATCAATAAATCTTGTTGTATTTTAGAGAACTCCTGTCTGTGCTTGTGTCTTGCTGACTATAGGACGTATGTACCACAAAGACCACTCCAAAACTGTCCACTCATCTTTGCCCTCTCCTCCACACCCTCTCCACCCCCACCTCCCCACCAGTAGTTCCAGGGTCCTACTTCGCTGAGTTCTAAAGCTAACTGGCATGAGCTCCTTTAACTTTCCTAGTCCTCCCTGACCATACCTGATATTCTTCTTCTTTTCTGCAAGTAAACATTTTTTTTTTAACTGATTGACTTCTCCTTCTGGTCCTGTCTCAAAGAAAAATCACCTCTTCCTCTTCCAAGGACTACATCTGTATCCCAGAACTCTTGATTGCATCACATAAATAAATAGGTGAGGTAATGTAAGAGAAACACAGGACTATGTAAGAGAAGTTTTTATTCTTTCATTAGGTTAAACAAGAGTAGGTTCTTTGCTGAGAATTTATTCCTTCTTAGATGATAACCTTTTGCATTACCAGTTTCCTTTCACTGTCTCTTTAGTATTGAATCTTATCCAACAAAACTTTTTTTTTTAAATATTCCTCTTATTTATGATCCTTAACTCATTGCTGGATTCTTGTCAAACTTTAATCTCAGTACTGAGATCGCCAGCACAGGATTTACCATCTCCCACCCGTAACTCACTCTGCAGAAGGTCCAGGCTAGAAAGAAACAAAGCTAGTCTTCCAGAGTGGTCAGACTCCACAGCCACCTTTGGAAGCATCAAAGAACAGTCCTCAAAGGAAGGCCTGGTGAGGCCTGGTATTAAATCCAGATTTTACCACTTATTGACTGTGTGACCTTGGACTTTTAATACCTCACCTTAGGCATCAAGATTGAAAAAAGCCAGGGCTGGAATGAGGTCAACACGAGAATGCCTCTAGTACATTTAAAAGGGTGTCAAAAATTTAAGTAATTAACACAAATATTATTTTAACTTTTTTAAAGACTTTTATTAAAATATAGCTAACATACAGTATTATATTAGTTTCACTTGTACACCATAGTTACTCATCATTTCTATACCTAAAGAAGTGATCACCATGAGAAGTCCAGCAACCATCTGACACCTTACCACACTATCACAAGATTATTGACTATATTCCCTATGTTGTACATTATATCCTAATGACTTACCTGTTTTATACCTGGAAATTTGAACCACTTATTCCCCTTTAGCTTTTTCCCACCTTTTTAAAATTTTCAATTTTATTTGAAATTCAATATTATTTTATATTAACTTCAGGTGTACAGCATAGTGGTTAGACATTTATTTAATTTATGATCACCCTGACTAGTCCAGTACCCACCTAACACTATAAATAGTTATTACCATATTATTGACTATATTTCCTATTCTTTATTGTACATCCCCATGACTATTTTGTAAATACTAATTTGTACTTCTTAATCACTTCACCTTTTTTTACCCAGCCCCCAACCCCTCTCCCATCTATCACCCCAATAAATCTAATACCCATCTGACACCATACATAGTTATTACAATATTATTGACTATATTCCTTATGCTATACCCTACATCCCCATCACTAGTTTGTAACAACCAATTTGTACTTCTTAATCCCTTCCCCTTTTTCACCCATCCCCTCAAACCCCACCCATCTGGCAACAATCAATATGTTATCGTATCTATGAGTTTGTTTCTGTTTTGTTTGTTTATTTGTTTGTTTGTTTGTTTACACTCCAAGTATAAGCAAAATCACATTGCATCTCTCTTTTGCTGTCTGACATACTCTGCTCAGCCCAATACCCTCCAGGTCCATCCATGCTGCTGCAGATGGCAAGAGCCCATTCCCTCCCATGGCCAAGCAATATTCTACTGTATATATGTACCACCTCTTATTTATCCATTCATCCATTGACAGACACCCAGGCTGCCTCCACATTCTGGCCATTGTAAGCAATGCTGCAATGAACAAACAGATGTATATGTCCCCTTGGAGTAGTGTTTTGGGCTTCTTGGGATAAATACCCAAAAGTGGGATTACTGGGTCCTTCTTTGTCTCTTGTTATAGACTTTTTTAAAAAGTCTATTTTGTCTGGTATAAGTATTGCTAGTCTAGCTTTTTTTCCTCATTTTTATGTAATATCATCTTCCATTTCTTTGCTTTCTATCTGTGTGTGTATTTCAATCTGAAGTGAGTCTCTTGTAGGCAGCATATATAAGAGTCTTATTTTCTTATCCATTCAGTCACCCTATATTTTGGTTGGAACATTTATACCATTTGCATTTAAAGTAATTGTTGAAAGATATGTGGTTATTGCCATTTTATTATTCATATACTTTACCTTTTTTTTTTTTTTGCATCTTAAAGAAGTCCTTCTAAAATTCCTTGTAATACTGGTTTGGTGGTGAGCTTTACTTCTTCTTGTCTGGGTAGCTCTTTAGCTCTCCTTCAATTCTAAATAATAGCTTTTCTGGGTACAGTAATCTTGATTGTAAGACCTTGCGTTTTATCACTTTCTATATTTTGTGCCAATCCCCTCTGGCCTCCAAAGTTTCTATTGATAAACCCACTGAGAGTGTTGTGGGAGCTGCCTTGTAGGTAACTAACTACTTTTCTCTTGCTGCTTTTAAGATTCTCTCTTTGTCTTTAACCTTTGACATTTTAATTATAATGTGTCTTGGTGTGGGCCTGTTTAGGTTCATTTTGTTTGGGACTCTGCACTTTTTGGGCTTGTATGTCTACTTCTTTTGCCAGGTTAGGGAAGTTTTTTATAATTTTTTCTGCAAATAAATTTTCAATTCCTTGCTTTCTCTCTTCTCCTTCTGGTATCCCTATGATGTGAATGTTGGTAAGCTTGATGTTGTCCCAGAGACCCCTTAAACTATGCTAATATTTTTGGATTCTTTTTTCATTTTGCTGTTCTCATTGGGTGTTTTCTGCTACCTTATCTTCTAAATCACTGATTCAGTCCTCTGCTTCATGTAATCTACTATTGATTCCCTTTAATATAGTCTTCATTTCAATTATTGTATTCTTTATTTCTGACTGGTTCTTTTTTATGTTTTCTATCTCCATTTTTACATTTCCTATCTCTTTATTGAAGTTCTCCCTGAGATCACTGAGCATCCTTATAACAAGTGTTTTGAACTCTGTGTCTGGTAGATTGCTTGTCTCCATTTTGTTTAGTTCTTTTTCTGGAGCTTTGTTTTACTGTTTTATTAGGGCATGTTTCTTTAACTTCCCATTTTGGCTGTCTCCCTGTGTTTGTTTCTATGTATTAGGTAGAGCTGCTATGTCTCCAAGTCTTAGTAGAGTGGCCTTATGTAGTAGGTGTGCTGTGTGGCCCAGTGGTACAGTCTCCCTGGTTACCTGAGCTGTGTGCTCCATGTGTATTTCTTATGTGGATTGTGTGTGCCCCCCTGTTGTAGGTAAGCTTTGGTTACTGTTTGCACATTAGTGGGAGGGATTGGACCCTCAGGCTGATTGGTTGTAAGGACTAGATGTGATGATACTGGAGGAGCTTTTGTGCAGGGATTGACCCTACAGAGCAGGATTTCCTTTAGTAAGGCTCTGGTGCCTGCCCAGTGTGCTCATCTTTGGTGACAGCCAGGTAGTGCTCTGGCTCAATCAAAAGCTGGCCCCTGGCTGTGCCAGCCCCGGAACCTCCTGGGAGGGGTCCTGCCACAGGTCAAGTTCAGCCCCAGCCTGTGCCCTGCCTGGGGCCGCCTGGCATGAGCAATCTTCAGATGGCCACCACCCACACTGGGCTTTGAGGTGCCTTGAGAAGCCAAGCCATGATCCGAGCCTGGCTGCCACTAATGCCAGTTTTGGGGCTGCTCAGTAAGATGTACGGGGCACACTGTTTGGATTTTGTAAACAGCTGAAAGATTTTTAGGACAGTCTGCAGCATGAGCTAAGATATCGCTTATATGGAAAAGCCACTGGAAGCAGCTCAGATGTCCCCAAAGTTGGGTGGGATGGTGTCTCAGGGAATCATCAGGGTGGAACAAATGATCCTTGTTAACCAGGTTGATAGAGACTCAGATATGGAGGCTGCCTGTGTCTGCACACAGGGAGAGGGAACAAAGAAACAATGGATTCTGCCAGCACTTATGTCTGAAACAAAGCTGCCCCTCCAACCCTCGCTCTGAAGCCAGACCACTCAATGTCTCCCCATTTGTCCCTGATACCTTTCAAACTGGAGCTCAGAGAGAGTGAGTTCATCAGTGAGTAAATCTGTGCACAGGCCCTTTAAGAGGAGTGCTTGGGACTGAAGCCACCCTTCATCTCGCTCAGCCACAATCTCCGTGGGTTTTCACAGCCAGAAATTATGTGGACTTCTCTCTCTAGCACTGGAACCCTAGGCTGGGGAGCCTGGTGTGAGGCTGGGGTGCCTTGCTTCTCCTGGGGAGACCTCCACAGCCAAGGTATCCCTCCCAATTTTTAACAGTCATACGCAGGTGTGGGGCCAGCCCGTTCCATGTCTCTGCCTCTCCTACCAGTCTCAAGGTGGCTTCTGTATGTCCTTAGTTATAAGACTTTGTTTCAACTAGTCTTCAGGCAATTCCCAATGATGGTTGTTCTGTAGTTTAGTTGTAATTTTGATGTGGTCATGATAGGAAGCAAGCCCAACATGTACCTACTTCACCATCTTGACCGGAAATCAATGTAAATATCATTTTAATGCAATATTTTTAAAAAATCAAGATTAATGCAAAAAATCCATGATGAGCAAAATATAAAAAATTTAAATAAAGGTGGTGTCAGCAATGATGCTGTGTAGATCTCAAATAAAAAGGATCATTAAATAATAATGATTCTATCTTTAAAATTTTGATCTTTTAATTCATCATGAATTTTTCACATTGATATGGTGTTTTGTTTGGCTTTGAATTTTTTCAGCACTTAACTGAAGTATTATCTATCTTAATTACTGAATTTTTTTGCTCCCACTGCAAAATTGAGTTGAGGAAAGTGCCTCACTTGCTTCACTCTAGTCCCTGACCTCACTTTAGCACCATTTTGATGGTTTTGTTTCCAAAGGCCAATGACTAATTTTAACGTAAGAATACAGAGTTTATGATTCAGGTAAGGGAAAGATTAATTTCTTTTCACCAGTAAAAAGAAGTTGAGAATTGGTTTCAGTCATGTTATCATGATGAGAATCCTTTTTCAGAGTGTTTTTCTGCATATGCCTCACTATGTGGTGCAGTCTAGATGCCAGTCTTGATACGTAGGTAAAACAAATGCTTAATTCAATGACTTTATCCAACTAACCACTTCAGTCAACTGCTTGCCTGAAATATTTAGGCTATTCAGTCAACATTTTTGAACTGGTGGTTTCCCGTACGAACCACTAAGAAAAACAAGGCCTTATCTATAAGGAATAAGAATTATAAGACATGAATACCTCACAACTGGAAGAAAATAGTTTGATTTTTATCTCCTTATAATCATTAGTTCAAAGGCAAAGTTCAGCAGGAGAGAAAAAGGATTAAATATTAGCAATGTTTCCTCTTTATTGACATAGAGCATTTGTCAGCCAATGGGGAGACTTTGTACTCTTTAAAGTGATTCGACTTATCAGTGGCGTGTCTAATTATATAGAATGCAGAAAAGTAAGGCTTAGAAAAGTTACTCTATGTATTACCTGTCAAGTAGTGTAAACAATAATGAAAGTAGTTAACTTTCATTATCAGTCTAGTGCTACCAATTCACAGTATCATTTTATAGATAGCTAAAATGAGGAGAACACACCGGTGAGATAAACTTGATTCCCTCATTAGCCACAGCTTAAAATTCTTCTACAAACTATGTGCAATATAAAGGATTTGTCTGAATATGCCAGAGCAAAAACACATTTTTTTTTAAATGTTAAAAAGTAAACTGCTCAGTTTTCTTTGATCCTAATAAATATATTGAAATATTCTGGTTATCATTAAATCTAGAGAAGACAACAAGAGAAAAGGAAGAATAAGTTAATATCTCATTAGTTGAGAGTCAATTACATATTGGATTGTAAGGTGTCAAAATTCTCATGCAGCCCTAAGAATGTAATCAGACACCCTTCTGGAATAAGCCAATTCCAACTTCCAGTGCTGCCCCAGGTGCCTGGTCTGGCAGTCAGAATGACTCAAGGACCCAACTGATGGAGGACCCAACACTTGCATTTGGCTTCATTATTTCCTCAGTGTTCAAACAAAATCAATAATTCAAATTCTTCAATTGGAAAACATAGAAGTGATTAGTAGTGCCATTTGAGGGCCCATTTAGCACCCCTAAAAGTTTATCATAGGGCAGGAATTAGTATGCATGAAATTGACCTGAATCTTTCTTTATAGATTAGTTTGAATCAGACATTTTATCTTTCAGAGGAATCTTAGAAATTAGCCAAAAAAAAAAAGTTCTCATTTTACAGATAATGAATCTTGTTCAAAGTTACTCAACCTTTAAAAATAGAACCTAGCTATATAGACCTGTTTCTCCAGTGTTCTTTCTACTACTTAATTCTGCCTACTTATAGGGAATGCTGTTTTTTAAGTTGTATATAGTTAGAATATTATAGAATAGAATTGGAATTTTTTTTCACACAAAGTAGAAAAAATATTTGCATCAATTTTAGATAAAAAAGAGTGAATATTCCTGTTACAAACATACTGGTTCTATATCAAAATCATCCTTGTCAGTTTTAAATGGTTCTGAATGTTGAAATAGTATATGATTGAAATTGGTAATATGTAAGTATTTAACCTGGAAATGCTAGTTCTCTCTTGTACACACTGTTTCCTGCCTAAACCACAGAGTCACCCTCAGTTAATTGCATGCTTACAGGGTGTGGAGCACTAAGCTCAATACAGTGATGGTTAATATCAAAAGAAAGCAAGGAATCTAATATATTGTATGCAGACAATGTGTGCATGTAACATGACCTACAAATACATGATTACTTAGATCACCTCACACACTCATTTTTAGAATGACCTTATTGGCATTAATAAATTAAGAAGGGAAACTACAGAATAGAATTGTGAGCACCAAATTATTTTCTCTAGGAAGACACTGTGAAGGCCACCTGTATAGAACACAATTCCATCAATAGAGTGTTGTTGTCAGTAGACAATGAGTGTCTCAGGCCTTCTATGAAAATGAGGTATATTTGTCCTTTGCTAGAGTTTCCTCAGTTTCCCTGAAACTTGTTCACCGAACCTTCATATCCTAACTAATTTAATTTTTAAAAGACAATAACATGGACTGAACAACACCAAGCTTTCAAATCAAAGCATTTCAATGTCTATGAAAATCAAATAAGCATTCCCATTTGTATATCTGCAATGTGAAGCATACAAGGAATACAAGAGATTTACAACCAAATTTTAAGAACGTAGTGGATCAGACATTAACGTTAACAGCCAGGAAGTCAGCAGGTGGAGTGGAGTGACTGGATCATATGGTAGGTACAAAGTTAACCTTTTTTTAACTGCCAAACCGTTTTCCAAAGTGGCTACACCATTTTACATTGCAACAGCAGTGAATAACAATTCCAGTTTCTCCACATACTTGTTAACACTTGATATGGTCAGCCTTTTAAATTTTACCATTCTAATAAGTATGCAGCAGTACCTCGCGATCTTAATTTGTGTTTCCCTAATAACTAATGATGTTGAGAATCTTTTTATGTGCTTATTTGCCATTTACATATTTTTTTAGTGAAGTGGTGATTCAAATCTCTTGCTCCTATGTTGGGTTGTTCTATTATTGAATTTGGAGACTTCAGGATAGTCTCGATACAAGTCCCTTATCTGATATGTGTGCTGCAAATATTTTATCCTAGTCGGTGGCTTATCTTTTCATTCTCTTAACAACATCTTTCACAGCTTCTTTTGAAGAACAGACATTTTAAAATTTGATGAATTCCAATTTGTCAAGTTTTTTCTTTTATATAATAGATTATACTTTGGGTATCATATCTAAGAAATCTTTGACTAACCCAGGTTTACAAAGATCTTCTGTTTTCTTCGAGGATTTTTATAGTTTTATGCTCTATATTTATATCTATTACAAGTAAATTTTTATATATGGTGCAAGGTATGGATCAAGGTTCATTTTTTAATATATGAATATCCAATTGTTCCAGCACCATTTGTTGAATAATCTATTCTTTCTCCACTAAATTACCCCTACAACCTTGTCAAAAATCAGTTGTTTATTTTATTTAGCATAATACCCTCTAGGTCCAACAAAATAAATGAACCAACAAAACAGAAACAGAACAGACTCTTAAATACAGAGAACTGATGGTTGCCAGATGTGTAGGTGGAGTGGGGAGCTGGGTGAAAAAGGTTGATTCCTTCCAGTGTATTCTTCATTTCAATTATTATATTCTTTATTTCTGACTGGTTCTTTTCTGTTTTCCATCTCCATTTTTATGGTTTTCTGTCTCTTTGTTGAAATTTTCCCTGAGATCACGGAGCGTCCTTATAACCAGTGTTTGGTACTCTGCATCTGGTAGATTGCTTGTCTCCATTTTGTTTAGTTCCTTTTCTGGAGCTTTATTTTGTTCTTTTATTTGGGCCATGTTTCTTTGTATCCCCATTTTGACTGCCACCCTGTGTTTGTTTCTATGTATTAAGTAGGGCTGCTATGTCTGCCAGTCTTAGTAGAGTGGCCTTATGGAGTAGGTGTCCTATGGGACCCAGTGGTGCAGTCTTCCTGGTCACCTGAGCTGTGTGCTCCAGGTGTGTCCCTTATGTGGGTTGTGTGTGCCCTCTTATTGTAGTTGCACCTTGGTTGCTGTTTGCACATCAATGGGAGGGATTGACACTCAGGCTGATTGGTTGTAAGGACTGGCTGAGGAGCTATGGTGTAAGGGCTGACCCTACAGAGCAGGGTTTCTTTAGCAGGGTTCCGGTGCCTGCCCAGGCTGCCCTTTGGGTGTGTTGTTCTTGGAGGCAGCTGGGTGATGCTTCAGTTTGGTCTCAAGCTGGCCACCAGGTGTGCCAGCACTGGGGCCTCCTGGGAGGGGACCCACTACAGGCCAAGTTTAGCCGCAGCCTGTGCCCTGCCCGGAGCCACCTGGTATGAACCACAAAGCAATCTGCAAATGACTGCCACTCACTGGGCTTGGAGATGTCTCAAGAGGCCAATCTGCAAACCTAGGCTGGCTGTCACTAGTGCCGGGCTTGGGGCTGCTCGGCCAGAGGTATGGGACATGCCAAAGCCAGATGCTGCTTGTTTGGGTTTTGTGAACCTTTGAGAGATTTTATGAAAGTCTGCAGCATGAATGAAGACAGGTTGTTTGTACAGAAAAGCCACTGGAAGTAACCTGGGTGTGCCTGCTTGGGCGGTGTGTCAGGGAATTACAAGGGCAGGACTGACAAAAGGTGACAGCCAGTTTGATGGAGACTCAGATGTGGCATCTGCCTGGGTCTGCATACAGGGAGGGGAAGGGCTCAACAAAGAAACAATGGCTTCCCCCAGCTCCTCCCTCTAGGAGAAAGCTGCCTCCCCGGCCCTCTTACTGCAGCCAGACAATTCAGTTCCTCCCCATTGGCTCTGGTACCCTTCGAGCCACTGTCCCAGTGCTGGAGCTCAGAGGGAGTGAGTCTGTCAACAAGTAAGCTCATGTGCGGGCTCTTTAAGAGGACTGCAGCTGCCCTCTGGCTCACTCAGCCACTGTTTCCACTGGTTTTCATGACCAGAAGTTATGGGGACTTCTCTCCCTGGCACTGGAATCCTGGGCTGGGGAACCTGGTATGGGGCTGGACCCCGTGCTCCTCCGGAGGGGACCTCTGCAGCCTAGGTATCCATCTCAATTTGTAATGGTCACATGCAGGTGTGGGACCAGCCTGTTCCGTGTCACTACCCTTCCTACCAGTCTCAAGTAGCTTCTTCTAGGTGTAGGTAGTTGTAGGGCTTTGGTTCAGTTAGGCTTTGTGATTTTTTTCTTTTTCACTGATTTTGAGCAATTCAATTTTGATGTTTCCTGATGTACTTTTCTTCATATTTCTGTGCTTGGGGTTTACTGAAATTCTCTGTCGGCTTACAGTTTTTACCAAATATGTGGTATTTAGGCTATCGTTTATTAAATTAATTTTCTGCCACACCACTTTTTTTTGGTTTCAATTATACATATATTAGACCAGTTGAAGTTATCTCACATCTCATTGATGCTGTTTTATTTTTAAAATTCATTTTTTTCTGTGTGTTTCATTTTGTATAGTTTCTATTGCTATACCTTTAAGTTCATTAATCTTTTCTTTTGCAATATATAATATCTCACTAATCCCTATCCAGTATTTTTAATCTCAGATATTGTAGTTTGCATTTCTAGAAGTTTAGTTGGGGGTCTTTTTACATTTTTTCATGTCTTTACTTGATTTTTTGAATATGTGGAATTCAGTTATAATAACTTTTTAATGTAGTCCTCTGCTATTTTTATTATTTGTGTCTGTCCTTAGTTGGTTTCAACTGATTGTTTTTTCTCTTTATTGTGGTATATGTTTTCTTACCTCTTTGCATGTCTAGTAATCTTTGACTGGCTGCCAGACTAAATGTTACATTGTTCTTGGGCACTGGATAATTCTATAAGCCTTTAAAATTTCTTGAGATTTGTTCTGAGAAGCAGTTAAAGTTATATGAAAACAGTTTGATCCTTTTGCGTATCTAATCTATTTGGATAATTTTTTTTCCTGGCTCTGGGTAGTTTCCTCACATGGATTATCTGATCAGTACTCAGCAGAACCCTAGAAGAGGGTCCTCTAAAGCTACCTGGAGTTCTCTTATCTGTGACGCCCTCTCCTTTTGTAGACTCTGTTCTGAGAACTCTAGCTGCCTTGATCTCCCCAGACTCTCAGTGTTATTTCCTCAGCTCAAAAAGTCCATTGGGCTCTACCAGTGTCCCCTCTCCCTTCAGTGACACCTAGAAACTCTATCAAAGCAGTAATCTGGGACAATCATAAGGTTCACGTTTGTTTCCATCTCTCAAGGATCACTGCCTTTTGTTTCCTTGTGTTCAGCATCTTGAAAACCATTGTTTAAATACTTTGCTTTGTTTTGGTTTGATTTTGGTTTGATTTGGGTTGTTACAGGCAGGAACATTAATTTAGTCCCCTTTTTTTCTCTCTTGGCCAGAAGCAGAGGTCCCCAATTTAATGTGTAACCCATTATTAAACTAGTCTACATTTTCTTTTGAAAGGTGTTATGTATTTATGTGTCTCAGCACCTTTATTAAATAATTTAAAGCTTAATGCTGAAATATGAAAGAAAAATTATTCCCTAGTTTCAAGGAAAACACAAAAACTTAAACAGATTAAATAATTTAGTGTCTATAGAGGAGACACTAAAGTTTAGGGGGGAAACAATAAATAGGAATAAGTTCTTAATATACTTATTTGAAGTGATTGTACCTAACATGTAAAGTAATATGTATGAAATTCCTAAAACATTGCTTTAATTAATTACCCTTTTTTTGAAGTTGGTAAAAACATAGCCTACAAAACCATCTGTAAAATGTTATTCATATATCAAGCCTTTCACACATGAATTCACAAAGCACGATGAAAAAATGGTATGGTCAAATTTGAGCAAATTAAAGGGGCTTTCAATTTTAATAATTCATATTGCTAATTTGACACTGTCATTTCATAAGTTAATGACAATTTGACATTAGAATATACATAGACTATGCATTACTCTGGAATAGAAATTTGTTCTGACCTAAAAAAAAAGTGTAATAAGGATCCCACAATCATACATTTAACAACATTTTATACTCTATCCAAGTAGAATAAAATATTAACATAAGGCAAATGCCAAGAGACATATAAAAGAAACTCAGGGCAAGATCCAGGTTTGGTGGGTCCTGAGACTTAATTTGGGGAACATCTTTAAGGAACAAAATCCAAAATTATGAATATATAAGTCTGACAAAAGAAAGTCAACACAGTATTCCTGAAAGCATTCCATTGCTGAAGGCTCATTCACCCATGTACGAAAGGAGTGCGAACCACAGAAGTACAGCCTACCAAGCCCCAACTGAATGTATCTCCAATCCCACTCTCCCTAGAGATGAAACATGCAAAAAAATGCCCATGGCCATGCATGCCAGTTCAACCTGACACAAAGGACAGCATGCAGGGGGGGCAAGTTGAAATAGAAAGGTATTCCGTATTAAGCAATTACAGCTAATAAACCTTACCTTTGCAAATGATATGAAACCATATGACCATAGCAATATATTGCTAGCTTCCAAAGGGCCCTGAGGTTAAACTTAATTAGCTTTCTCTAAATCCAGCTCTGAGGGAAAGACGGGTGGAAGTAATGATTAACAGGGTTTAAAATTGTCACACCTCCCTCTCTCCAAACAAGTTATTTTAGAAACCTCAGCATTTGGGTACACATAAGGATCTTGCCTTTAATATATCACCAAACACTGAAAATTTAAAGGCCATTGGGAACAAGTCTGCATATGTCTTTTATTTAACCAGAAACATAAAAAGGAAAAAAGGTGAAAGGAAAAAAAACGTGGGTGAGAGATGGGAGCTGGCTAGACAAGACCATCTAGAAACGTGGTCCTGCCAGCGAGGAGGTTTATAAAATCACCCGAGATTCCAGGTATACCTGGTCATGCTAGCTCCTCAGCAGTTGCTATGGAGACTGCCCAAGGTTCACATGGGTCCGTTTGACTAATGTCCTGGGAGATTTAGACAAAGGTAGCAATCCTATCCCATACTTGGATTAATAGCTGGGCGCAGAACCTTTTTTCCATCCTCAGCTATTCTGCCCTTGTCTAAATCAATTTGTTATGCCATTATGTTACAAAATATATTCATACAGCAATGTTTGCTAACCTACTTCTTACCCTTTATATGCAATAACAGACGGAAGTGCATACACCGTTAATTTAGCCCAAGGAGCGTCGTGTTCTCCAGGCACAAGTCTTTGCATTTTGTTTAGCACACTGCAACAGGCATGTAAAGAGATGTTAAATTAAAAAGAAACATGTGTCTGCACATGCACACATATACACACACTACAATCCTATAGTTCCCCAAATATCTATATAGTAAATCCTAAAGGGAAAGCCCTACATCAGATATAAATAACTTCCTCTGGGGATATTGGAAATCCCAGGACATTCTCCAGTATCCTGTCTCTTGGTGTCTTTCCCACAGAGAAATATTAAACTAATGGCATGGATTACACCTACAGTGAAAAGCGAAACTGGACACCAAGGCAGCCCCTGGAGGATTAGGTTTTTCTTTCTGACACCACCTGTTAGAGTAGGAATTCTGATCCCTGGAGCACAAAATGGCTGTGTCTCGGAGGCGGGGCTGCTTCTAAAGTGTCCAAGTGGCCCTGTCATTTTTCAGTTTCAGTCATTTCATTAGGTTGACAAGGTAAAAGTATTGTAGTAAAAGGGCATCTGATGCCACAGCTATAGATTTGTTGAGCTAAGGTCATGTAGTTTACCAAAAAAAGGGACTTTGGGACCATCGGTTTATATTTACCCTTGTTCTACATTTCTGAGTCAGCATCAAGAAGGCAATTGCATCACCTCCCTCTAAATTACCACTATCACCCCAAACACACATCCCAACCAAAAAAGTTTTATTGTTTCCCTTTTTGTAAAGAATCTTTGAATTGACAAGAAATATAATATTGCATCTAATATTCACAGAGTAGCTTCTCATATATTTAATTAGTCTATTTTTCATCCATTTGACATTTCATTAAAACAAGAAATCACTTTACAAAGTGGAGAGGAAAGAACCTAATTTTTGGGTTCAGAAAGCAATAATTCCCAGTGAGGAACCCACGACTTAAGCATTCTGTGATTTTGGACAAGTTTCTTATTTTTTTAAATATCAGTTACTATTTCTCTAAAGGAGGATAATAATACCTAGTTTGAAGACTTGCTGAGAGGACTACATAAGTGATATAATTTGTGTATCTGACAAATAATAAGTACACAATATATATTTCCATTTCACAGTTCCTATAGCAGTTTTTTTTTCTAAGTACAGCATTATTTTCTATGATTGATGAGAAAAATCTTCTCAGTTTTCAGCAAGTGTCTCAAAGAATTCTTTCAGTGAAAACATTTTATCAGGACTTTAAAATGACTGGCTCTGAGAAACTTTTATTTTATGATTGTTAAAGGAGCTAATGTGCAGTAGTTTATTTATGGAACCAAAGCTATTAATCTTTTCATAACTGCATTCTCAATTTCTACTCTTGCCTGGGCCTATAATGGCGACAAATAAAATTAATGGAAATCAATTGGAAAATTGGAATTCTTCAAATTTCACTTGGCTTAGCTTTGTTCAAACTCACCACATATAATCCTTCAAGTCTTTTAACTCCTTTGTGGATAATCTTTCTCCCAAATAGCAGCCCTTGCTTTCTGTATTCAATTAATCCACAAGTGTTTACTGAAGGCCTGCAGTGAGCTTGTACCATATTAAGCAGTATGAGGTCTATAAGAAAAATATATGACAAATTCTATAGTAATTATAGAACTTGTCTCCTTCCTTCTTGGTCTCATCTTCAAAGAGATGATTTCTACAGTCCAAGAACTTGATATTTAGGAAGATAAGATTAATACGCACAAATCAATTAGCAAGCAATTGATGATTACCTGCTTAGAAAATGTTAGTTAAGTCATGTAACCTAAACTTTCCTAAATAGTTGGCCAGGGATGGGCTATATCACTAGAGTCAGATCACTAGGAAATACATTGTGGAAATGTTTGGGTTTTAGCTAGATATTAAAAACAAGGGGAAAAAAATAGAGGCTGGGGAATAGTGCAAGGATGTTACTTACATGGGGACTAAATCAGCAGCTATTTGAAAGGAGAAAGATGATTAATTTGGGATGAGGTAGAAGTTATGGATAGAGAGACATGTGTTTTAGCTAGATGGAGAAAGCTTGAATGCAACGCTTGGCTTTAGGTTATTTTGTTCTGTAGGTCAATAAAGCGCCTGTTGGGGGAGCAAAAGGAAGGTGGGGGTGAGGTGGGAGCTGAGTCAATAATAAACAAAGTGAGATCATACAGCAATTCTGGTTTTCAAGGATCCACCTCTTGTAATGTTCTCCCATTAATTTACCCACTGTTTTTCCACATAAATAACTATTTCACTACCCTCTTAATTCAGTTCAGTTCAATTCATTATACTTTTTGACCACTTATTATGTGTTAAACACATTTCTAGAGAAACAAAGATGAGTAAGAACCAATCCTGACTCTCAAGGAGCTTATGATTTAGCCCAGAAGGAGTCCCTGAGACAGTTTCTGGCAGTCCAAAAGGTCATAATAATTCTAAGGCGTTATGTGTTGTTTTTAACTGTGTTGACATTGGCCCTGAGGGTACAAAGCACTGGTGGGTAAAACTGCTGGTGTCTCAGCACCAGTTGGAGCACTGGCTCCAAATTGTACTGGTCAAAATTTTCTGCCATGCACTCACAGAAGAAAAATGGCCAGTTTTACATAAGAGCATTCTTGATACAGTGGTAAAATTCTTAATTTTATTAAATCGCAATCCTTGAGTAGATATTTTGAATGTGGCAAATGAAAAACCCACAGAAGTACTCCTGCTGCACTCTGAACCATCATGATTGTTTTAAGGTAAAGCACACGTGCAACTGAGTTAAACGCTATTGGGCACCATTACACAGTATTGTCATGGAACATAATTAAGAAACACACTGCAAACTACGGTTAGTCCAACATGAGTATTTGGAAGACAGTTTCTCAAAATTTAAAAAAATGGCCTATCACTTCAAGGAAAGCAACTGATAGTGTTTGTTGCCAATGGAAAAAAAATTGAGGTTTCGAGCAAATATTAGGATTTTCCAAAATTTTATCTACTACCAGTACATTGACAAGTCATACAACACAACACCAAAAAAACAAACAAACAAACAAAAAGCCAAACAATCCAGTTAAAAAATGAGCAGAAGACATGAATAGACATTTCTCTAAAGAGAACATACAGATGGCCAATAGTCATATGAAAAGATACTCAGTCTCACTGATCATCAGAGAAATGCAAATAAAAACCACAATGAGATACCACCTCACTCCTTTCAAAATGGCTATCATCAATAAATCAACAAACAACAAGTGTTGGTGAGGATGTTGAGAAAAGAGAACCCTGGTGAACTGTTGGTAGGATTGCAAATTGGTGCAGCCCCTATGGAAAACAGTATAAAGGTTCCACAAAAAAATAAAAATAGAACTACCTTATGACCCAGCAATTCTATTCCTGGATATTTATCCAAAAAAAATCCAAAACATTAATTTGAAAAAATATATGTACCCCTATGTTTACTGCAATGCTATTCACAATAGCCAAGATATGGAAACAACTGAAATGCCCATCAGTAGAAAACTGGATAAAGAAACTGTGGTACATTTATACAATGGAGCACTACTCTACCATAAAAAAGAATGAAATCTTACCATTTGCAATGATATGGATGGACATAGAGGATATTATGCTAAGTGAAATAAGCCAGACTGAGAAAGACAAATACCATACAATCTCATCTATATGTGGACTCTAAAGAACAGAATAAATGAGCAAACAAAACCAAAATAGATTCATAGATACAGAGAAAAAAAAACCTGGTGGTTGCTAGATGGGAGGGGGTTTGGGGGATGGGTGAGAAGGTGAAGGGATTAGAAAGTACAAATTGGTAGTCACAAAAAAGTCACGGGGATGTGAAATACAATATGGGGAATATAATCAATAATGTTTTAAAGACTATGTAGGGTGTCAGGTGGGTAATGGACTTATCAGGGGAATCACTTCATAGATTATATAAATGTCTAACCCCTGTGATGTATACCTAAAACTAATATAAAATAATATCAACTATCAACTATAAATATATACAGTCACAGGATGTAAACTACAGCATACGGGATATAGTCAATGATATTGTAATACCTGTGCACGATGTCAGATGGGTAGTAGACTTGGTGGGGTTATCACTTTGTGAGGGGTGCAAATGTTTAATCATTATGTTGTTTTGTACACCTGAAACTAAAAATAAAATAAAATAAAACATATTTTAAAGTTCTTTTTAACATTTCTTGTACTACTGGCTTAGTCATGATGAACTCCTTTAACATTTTTATCTGGAACATCTATGCCTCTCTTTTGATTCTAAATGATAGTCTTGCTGGTAATCTTTTATTATAGGGTTTTTGCCTTTTATCACTTTGCATATTTCATGCCATTCCATTCTGGCCTGCAAAGTTTCTGTTGACAAATCTGCTGACAGTCTATGGGAGTTCTCTTGTATGTAACTAACTGCTTTTCTTTTGCTAGTTTTAACATTCCCTCTTTGTTTTTAACTTCTGGCATTTTAATTATGGTGTGTCATGATGTTGGCCTCTTTGGGTTTATCTTGTTTGGTACTCTTTGCACTTCCTGAATTTGTATGTCTATTATTTTATTTTTTATTTTGTTTTATTTTTTGCCAGGTTAGGGAAGTTTTACATCATTATTTCTTCAAATAGGTTTTCAATCCCTCACTCTCTCTCTATGATGCAGATGTTGGTATGCTTGATATTATCCCAGTGGTCCCATAAACTAACCTCATTTTTTTTTTCCGTTGGGTGTTTTCCATTACCTTGTCTTCCAGATCGCTGATTCATTCCTCTGTTTCATCTAATATACTGTGGATTTCTTCTAGTGTATTTTTCATTTTAGTTACTTCATTTTTCAGTTCTGACTGGTACTTCTTTACATTTTTTAATCTCCTTTTTTTGTTTTCTTTTTGTTGAAGATCTCACTGAGTGCATCTATTTTTTTCCCTAAGTTATTTGATCATTCTTATGACAAGTGTTTTGAACTCTGTATCTGTTAGATTGCTTGTCTCTATTTCATTTAGTTCTTTTGTGGACGTTTGTCCTGCTTTTTCATCTGGGATCCATTTCTTTTTTCCTCATTTTGGCTACATTTCTGTGTTTGTTTCTCTGTATTAGAGAGATCTGCTACATCTGCCAGTCTGGCTTTATGTAGCAGGTGCCCTTTGGGGCCCTGTGGTGCATGCTCCCTGATTACCAGCACCAGGTGCTCCAGGAGTGTCTCTTATGTGGGTTTTGTGTGCCCTCCTGTTACAGTTGAGTCTTCATTGCTCTTGGCCCATCAGTGGGTGGTATTGACCCTCAGGATGACTGGCTGTGAGGGTTGGCCAAAACTACAGCGAAGAAATTGTTGTGCAGGGGCTGACCCCACAGAGTCGGTGTCACCTAGCAGGACTGTAGTGCCAGTCAAGTCTACCCTTCAAGTGTGTCACTTGTGGAGCTGATTTGGTGGGGCTCTGGGGGGGCATTCTGAAGCTAGCCACTGGGTATGTTGGGCCTGGAGAGTCTTGGGAGGGGTTCCAGTGTAGGCCATGGTCAGCTGCTGCTTGTGCTGGGCTTGGAAGCACTTGGAAGAGGCTACACTGTGAACCAAGGCTAGCCACCACATGTGCTGGGTTTGGAACCCATTGGGTACTTTGATTTCAGCTGAGGCCAGCCGTTATTTTTGCCCAGGCATAAGGCTGCTTAGTTGGAGCTACATTATAAGGCCAAGGCTGGCCACCTCTTATGCCAGGCTTGGGGCCACTTGATGGGAGTTACAATGCAAGTTGAAACTGGCTGATGCTTGGGTTGATGGTGCATTCACTTTGAAGGTGCTATAATGGACTCCAGTGCCAGCAGCTGATTGTGTGGTATTGCAGATATTTGAGTAATTTTGCAGT
>NW_017731463.1:1223154-1224871 GCF_001890085.2 Hipposideros armiger | reverse complement strand
TATGATTGATTCTTAACATTAGCTTAACTAATGGGGGATGTGGGAGGAAGGCACAACATATGCCAGCTCAAATTCTAAAATAGAAAAGATACTGTAATTATTGAAATGAGATATAACTGTTAAGACTATCTGAAATCCACTGTCAAATTGTGAAACTTAAATCCCAGTTCTGTTTTTTTGTGACCATGTAAAAATTGCAATTTTTATAACAACTTAATAATTGCTTGTACTCTGCCTATGCAAGTGTTTGTTCATGTCAATATTTACTCATGAAAATTATTACTTATTTAGATAAGTTCAGTGGGGGTTGGGAGCTACCACTATTACAACCAAATAATGTAGAGTCTATGAGAAAAAAATCTATTACACTATACCTATGTTTCTGGGGGTACCATTCTGGAATAAATTTTAGTACTCTGAACTAATCCAACATTTGTCTGTTTACCAGCTTTTCTGCCTAGGATTCCTGTGCTGAAGTCTGAAAATTCTTAGGATTATACTAAAGAGACTCTCAGAATTAAGTAAGTAGAACTCAGGAATTATGTAATATCTGGAAGTTATAGAATGTGAAAACTTTTATTTTTTAATTGGGAAATTGGGGGAGGGGAACAGCATTGGGGAATTGGGGAAGGGGAACAGACAAGTTGCTTTCCTTTTGTTCTTCAGTCTAGTTGTGGAGGACATCACTTCACTGGCCCATGTTGGTATTATCATTGTGCTCTTCCCTGGTGAGGCAGTCGGTCGTCGGCCATTGGACGGCCGCTCACGGTGGCTCACAGCAGCTCACGCCGTCTGCCATCCACTCACGCTGGCTCCCAGCCATTCACAGTAGCTTATTGCAGCTCACTGCAGCCTCACTGCAGCTTACGCCATCGCCGGAGACTCATGGCAGCTCAGCGCCAGGTCTGTTGTTCACCATCTTAGCTGTAGAGGGTACAGCGTCACTGGCCCTCTATGTGGGATCTGAACCGGGGCCCTGCTGCTCAGAGCTGGCGTCCCAAGCCAGCTTTTAACCAACGCGCTACTTGGCCGGCCCTGTGAAAACTTTAAAGTTTATTTAGTGATCACCTACAATCCTACATTTCTTATGAAATTAACTAGGAATTTTTACAATCTGAGTTTTGAGTTTAGCTGCTGAAAGCTCCCAAATTAAAAATATGATTTTTCTAGAAATTATAAGCTAGTATTTCTGATGAACATAGTTGCAAAAATCCTGAACAAAATATTAGCAAACCAAATTCAAGAGAATATTAAAAGAATCATACACCATGATCAAGTGGAATTTATTCCTGGGATGCAGTGATGCTTCACAATATACAAATCAATAAATATGATACACCACATTAACAGAATGAAAGATAAAAATCATATGATAACTCACTGGACACAGAAAAAGTATTTCACAAAATACAAAATCTTGTCATGACAAAAAGAAAACTTGATAAATTAAGCATAAATGGAATGTACCTCAATATAATAAAGGTCATATATGACAAAGCACACAGCTAACATCATCCTCAAAGGCAAAATACTGAAAGATTTTTCTCAGATCAGGAACAAGACAACGATGCCCACTCTGATCACTCTTTTTTTTTAAGCTGAGCCATCCTGCCACCTGTTGGCAGCTCAGCAGCAGCTCAGCTCAGGTGGGATTCAAACTGCTGTTGCTCAGAGCTCAAACTCTTGAGCAAGCTCTTAACCAACTGAGCCACTCAGC
>NW_017731463.1:1220773-1221734 GCF_001890085.2 Hipposideros armiger | reverse complement strand
TAAGATTGAAGAACAACAACTTGGCTGTTCCCCTTCCCCAATTCCCCAATAAAAAAATCTAAAAAAAAGATAAATGGGCAAAGGACCTAAGTAGACATTTTTCCAAAGAAGACATACAAATAAACAACAGATACATGAAAAGGTGCTCTACTTCACCAATCATCAGGGAAATGCAAATTAAAACCACAATTAAATGCCACTTCACAGCTGTTAGGATGTTTATTATCAAAAAGAGCAAAAGGCTTGTGATGATGTGGAGAAAAGGGTGGGAGTGTATACTGCTACAGCCACTATGGGAAACAGTATGGAGATTACTCAAGAAATAAAAAATAGGACTACCAAATGATCCAGGACTTCTAGGTATATACCCAAAGGAAATGAAATTTCATCTTGAAGGGATATCTGTAGTCCCATGTACATTGCAGCAGTATTCACAATAGCCAAGGGATCCAACCTAAGTGTTGGTCAACAGATAAATGGATTTAGAAAATAATATAATATTTTTTTTCCTTAAAAAATAAGGAAATCTTGCTATTTGTGACAAATGGATAAACCTGGAGGGCATTATGCTAGTGAAGTTAGCCAGACAGAGTAAGACAAATACTTCATGGTATCACTTATATATGGAATCTAAAAAAAAAAAAAAATTAAAGTCAAACTCATAGAAAAAGAGAGTAGAATGGAGGTTGCTAGGGTCTAGGTGGTGGGGAAAATATGAAGAGGTTGGTAAAGGGATTCAAACTTTATATATATATATATATATATATATATATATATATATATATATATATATGTATAATTAAAGTTTATTGGGATGACAATTGTTAGCAAAGTTACACACATTTCAGGTGTACAATTCTGTAATACATCATCTATCTATCACATTGTGTGTTCACTTCCCAGAGTCAGTTCTCCTTACATCACCGTGTATTTGACCCCCTTTACCCTCTTCTACCATTCT
>NW_017731463.1:1216003-1216748 GCF_001890085.2 Hipposideros armiger | reverse complement strand
ACTAGTTACACACTTCCTCATGGCAAGGCAGACCTATGTGCACACCCTGCCCAGTGGGTGTGCACGGCAGCACCCCATTGTACCTCCTGGATCAGTTTCCAAGTGGAAGGGTCCTGTGTGCATGTGCTGTGGCATCCTCCTGTTCCTGTTATAGCTACCTCCAGGAGGGGAGACTGGGGATGTGCTACAACAGTCATGCAGGTCAGCCAGAGCACCTCGATAGTGCTCCTGCGTGTTATCCAAGTGCAGGGGAAAACGTAAACAATGATGCTGCCTGGTTTCTCTTGTCCTTGAGAGGTCCCTCAGATCTTGGAGAGCTCTAATGGTTCCCCAACCTTGTCTATGTGGTCCCTTTCTTCTGTTTGTTGTGCAAAAGCTGTTCAGTTGGCACTCAGTTGTCTCTCAGGAGGAATTGCTCTAAATGTGGAGGTGCGTTTGAGGTGGTCTTGGGAGGGGGCAAGCTCTGCATCCTCCTACGTACCATCTTGGACCTGCTGGCTACTCAGTCTTCCAAGCATTGCTGGAGAAAGGCAGGAAATTGTGCCGTGAGCTTCTTTACAGCTTATTAATTTGTAAGCTCACCTGTGTCCTCATGGTTTTAATTTGTCTTAATCATGCTTTATCTTGCCTACAGAGTCTATTCTCACAATTCTACTGCTCTGATGGCCTCACTTCTTTCCATGCATGGAACTCACTACCATCTTTACTCCTTGTGTGCTCTGCATGACTCAGAGCCACATCTCTC
>NW_017731463.1:1202706-1214063 GCF_001890085.2 Hipposideros armiger | reverse complement strand
ATTTGAGGTTCTTAAAATCTGAATGCCCCACTTCCACTCCTACCTGCCCCTTGCATGTATCTTTCTAAACTCCTTTCACTCTTTTACATCAAAATAACCCTCTCGCATCTACTCTTTGTTTTGTAACCAAGCTATGTGTATCCCAGCTTCCAGAGCATTCGTACACACTTGTTGCCAAAAAGACCTTTGATCACAGTCTCCCTTTGAATTCCTCTCTTCCTTTTAAGTCCAAGCCAATTTCCACATCTCTCATTAGGCAGTCTATAAGGACCTCAATCTTCAGTGTATTCTCTCTTGTCTGAATGTATGTGGCACTAGTCATCTATTCCATTCTTTCCATGAGCAAGTTCCACATGATATCTTATATTGCTATATATTTTTACACGTGTATGCATTCTCTCTTCCTAACTATATTATAAGCCCATGAAAAACAAGTTACTGCATTGTGTTACTAACATTAAAATTGTCCTTGAAAACATTAAACAGACAAGGCAGGTGTTTAATACTCATGTCTTAACAACTACTTATTTCAATCAAATCAAAGTTTTATTTACCCTCTCATTCCCCCAAAATACCATGGACAGTGCCAACACATCACAGTATGTTTCAAAAATCTTTGAAAAGGACATAAAACTCAGATACAGGTAGTATCATTCACAAATTTCCCTGGAGTCCATACCTCTGCTGAATTTAGTGAATTATGTGCAAAATTCTATGGTCGGTACTATGGGAGAGATGAGATAAATATGATAGTCTTCCCATGGACGAGCAACAGTCTTGTAAAGACATGTACACATGTTCCTACCCTCTATTGCTGGCAGTGGAGTGGTCTTGTGAGATGCACACAATGGTCAGTGTAAAATGTTTAAGTGACAGATTCTGCTTAGAGAAATTGAAGGCCTTTGAAGAGAGATCGAGGAGAAATTAATTAGCTTTGTTTGAAACATTATGTATTGAGGCTGAAAATAATAACTAGTTAATAAGTATCACTGGGTTGATTAAACAACTTTGTCAGTGTTTTTTTTTTGGTTAGCTTTATGCAAATAGTCGTGTTCTGAATGAATGCATGATATTTTAGTAAGTATAATATTCCATATTATTTTCTTTTTATGAAATAAGTTGGTATAGGTGATGTTAGTTTTGAAATTTGAGAATTGTGTAACATTTTATGGGCTGAAAAAATAGATTTCTTTAGTTAGTTCTTTACAACGCATACATGAATCATACATAAAATAACACTGGTGATATAGATAGGAAAAAGGAACAGAGTGCTAGCACTCAGGATGCTAAAAATCACTTATTTTTAAACTCCCAAGATCACAAAAGAATGTGAAAAAGATGTGTGAAGGGGTATAGACACACTTAGAAATGGTTATAAATACAGGAATGAAATCATTTTTCTTAGAATAATAGAAACCACAAAGCACTAATTCATTTAAAGAGGTTTTCAAGTCACAGTTGGAGCACTTTGAATATATGAACCACTTTTAGTTCTGTTCATGTTTCCATAGTAAAGCATATAATATTCTTTTAAAATTATATAATTTTTTTAAAGATTTTTATTGGGGAATTGGGATGGGAACAGTGCTGGACAATTGGGGGAAGGGGAACAGACAAGTTGCTGTCGTTTTGTTGTTCAGTCTAGTTGTGGAGGATGTTGCTTCACTGGCCCAAGTTGNNTGGCCGCTCACACTGGCTGCTGGCTACACACAGTAGCCCTTCGCAACCCCCTGCCACAGGGGCTGCAGCCTACGCCATAGCAGGCGACTCATGGCAGCCCAGCTCCAGTTTCAGCTGTAGTTCAGCATCTTAGCTGTGGAGGGCAGTGTCACTGGCCCTCATATGTAGGATCCGAACCGGGGCCCTCTGGCGTCCCAAGCCAGTTCTTAACCATGTCGCCACTCGGCCGGCCCAGAAAATTATATAATCTTAATTATATATGGTATTTCTCTTACAATATCAAGTTTCAGAAATAGTACTAGGCTGATATATCAATCCCTTTTGAAATGTAATTACTTAGTCATTCCAATGAAAGGTCAATATCAAGGTAGTTTTAATAGTATAACAAGCTGCCCTTGATAACATATTTTGTGTTTATGTCAAACATTTTTTCTCTAAAAGGTGCACTTTGTGCCTAAAACTGACATGAATTATTTGTGATAATTGCTGAACATGGTATCCAACAAGTTTCACATTGTGCTTTCTCTATCTACTCTCCTGAGCTATAGAACTATGTGAAGGTAAAGAAAGCCTTGTCCATCCTTAGGGAATTCATCTTCTGATGGGAGAGGTAAAATTACAGACAAATAATTATGATGTAGTCATCCTGAAAATGTTTTTTGAACCCCAGGAAGGAAAGCAGTCTAGGATATTTGGGGAGGCTTCAGAGAAATTGATATTTTAGTGGGATCTTGAAAATCTGTAGGAAGGAAAGGAAAAAGCTTCCTAAAGAAGGTGAATTTGGGGTGGGACATTGTAGAATTTATAAGAGTGGCAAATGCTCTTTCTTCCTCAAAGATGGTGAATAATTTAACAAGCACCTTCAATTTAGTAAGATGCTTAGATAGATAGATAGATAGATAGATAGATAGATAGATAGATAGATAGATAGATAGATAAAAAACTTACAGCACATAAAAACTTATGATGCCCAAAGTCATAAGCAGAAGCAAAGTTTTATGGCAGATTAGCTGGTTCATAATATTCTTATGCCAAAGCTTCAGATGATTCCAATTCTGACAAACTTGAGTGAAAAAAATCCAGTTATTCATCATTATAAGAAAACACACATCACTTCCTGAGAAATTAAAGTGCTGAATCGTTATAGAGCGGAGAGAAATAGCTCTGAATTCATACATTTGGAGAGATATGATTGAGTGGCAAATCAGTCATTTTAACTTATGGTTTCTCAATCCTGATGCTGTTGATGTCAGGGACAAGATGATTCTTTGTTGTGGAGGACTGTTTTGTGCATTGAGGGATATTTAGCATCATCATCTCTGACCTCCACCCTCTAGATTCCAGTTGCGAGCCACCCTCCAATAGTGACAACCAAAAATTACCCCAAATACTAACAAATGTTCCCCAGGAGGTGGGGGGGGGAGGGGGGAGGGGCAGCTTAAGCCCGGCTCAAAACCACTGATCTAATCAGTGCATAATTTCCTCTCCCAGAAATGGGGCTCAGAGTAGCAACATGGAGAAATATCCTACCATGCATAATCTATAAATAGGCAGGGGGGGGGGGCTTCAAACTTTTGGCCCATTGAGAGTTAGTTTGACCAAACCCAAAAGCAGATCCATCAATGGAAACAGAATTGAGATAAAAGACAGCAGTAAAATGAAGCCCACCATCATGTCCTAGGAAACTAATAAGCCTTTAAACGTGGCACGTCGTGGGGAGCGGGGGATTGGGGGGGGCGGGGAGAATGGGGCTGAAGAGAGAAGAGAGAAGTGAGTAACCAGCAGGGACTTGAGAATTTGCCTGAAGAGAATGTCCCACGGGAGAAGAGCTCCCAGGGCTCCTGGCCAGGACTCATGTTCTCGAGGCCTTGGCTTGTTGGCAACCAAACGAGCAGTTCCAGCCCACGAGGGGCCAGCCTTGCCCTGTGGTCTGTCCATGCACTGTAGCAATCGCTGGGCCCCTTAGAAGTTCCTCTCCCTAGCCCTAAGGCCATACTATCCAGAAATACCAGCATTCATTTTCATCTCAGGCTTTTGAGGATGGTGAAAATGCAACCTGTTGCTATTTGAGCTCATCCCACTCTTTTATCCAAGGAAAGTGTTCAAAACAGCTTATGGCCAAGATACGCACTTTCTCTTAGTGTTCCTTATAAGGATGAGCCAAAGAAAGGCCAGGATATACCACACGAGCCTACTTTCTTTCAATCTGAAAAGACCAACTGGGAAGATGCCATGAAAGGAGAAGAACAAAACAATTCTCATTCTTGTCCGTAGTTTAGGAAATACACTGACTAGAGCAATTTCCCTCCTTCATAACTGTCTGTTTTTAAGAAGTACTTGCTTTTCTTTGGGTTTAGATGTTGTTTAATGTGTTCCCTGCTATTAATGGTAGTGATCCCAATCCCACTGAAACAGACTCCCGGATCAATTTTCCACCAGCATGTGCTCTAGGAAACAGCCTATTCAAGGGCAAATCTTCTGGTTCTGTTTTGTTTGTTTTTTTGGTTCTCTTCATGTTTTTCTCTCCTCTTCACTTGGCAGAAATCGAATGACTAACAATGCCCCACGATCCACCCCCTCTTTCGAAAAGCTCTTCAATGCAATAAGTTAGTCTAGACAAAGAAAATTAATGTAATTAGCAGAAAGCTTGCAAATGTACTGTGTAGGAGGCCCTGTCATTACAGAACCTCACCCAGACTCCTGTGGTTTGGTGTGTGTACAGAATGATAGTTCTGGGTTTCCTCTCTGTAGAGAGGAATAAAATAATCCTGGGTTTCAATTAGAGACATAACTGCGATTTAGTCAGGGGTATAGAACAGGGTGGCTGCCAGCTACACCAGGCTAATGTCACAAGACATGGGATGCTCAGGCATCTGAGTTACCACAGCCCTCACACTCAATAAGACACCCAAGACTAGCAATTAGAATGCAGACAGAGCAAATATTTACATTTGGAGAAAACAAAAGAGGAGGAACCAACAAGAGAATGAATCAAAAGCCGCAAGGTCTCAGATGTGGGCGAGCAAAGTGTCCCCGTCAGTGTGAAGCAGGAAGACAGAGTCAGTTTCCAGTATTTGCCGTTCAGAGATCTAGATTACTGGAAAATTTACAATAACACTGCAGTCGAAAATCTCCACTTCATTCATGTTACACGGGGTTTAACATGACAAGTCAATTGCCCTTTTCCTCCTCCCACCCTCCAAAGCCTACTATTAGCTCCAAGTCATTTCTTCGCCATGTGGATATGAATTATGTGTTCCAGAGAGTCGGAATACATTCTTTCAAGAGGGTCTTCCAAAGTCCTAGACGTGCTCGCGCATATTTTAAAACCATGTATCAGTTCATAAATTCATTGTGCTCAAGAGCCTGTGTCCCGAACCATCAGAGAATGTGGTAAGATCTAAAAATAGACGAAAGTTAGGGCCTTGAGTGGGGGTCCAGGAAAGGAGAGAGTTGTTTGGCTCCTCTCTCCTCTAGAAGAGTAAGGAGATATGTTTCTTTTTCTTTTTTTTTTTTTTTCCTGAGTAATTTTAGGTGGTTCACGCAGGCACGCTGACAGAATGGATCTGGAGAAGGGGAGCGAATCCTGGCTAGTTAGGCACATACAAAGGAGATTTGTGACCAACAGGAAGAGCCTAAGTCAGTGTTTGTAACTGAAACGAGGATTAAGTTTTGACCAATTTGGCATGAACCAGGCTATTATAAGAAATCCAGAGGGGGTAATAAATAAGGATGGAATGATTGGGGCCTGGCTAGTGAGGAAAGCGGCTCTGTGCACATGGCTTGACTTTAACATGGCAAATGATGCTAACTTTCCCCGTCCAAATGTCTCTAATTCTGAAATTCTATAAGCATGAGATGGTGTCTCAGCCCCTTTTGATCTACATCAGCCCCTAATGGATGTCTGCCATGTGCTTGGCATCGGTACTTGGGAAAATGACTTTGCTGCCAATTATCTGATGCTGTTATTTCATTTCGAAAATGCAATATCTAAAAATTGTTCATTTGAGAGATGTTTCAAAGCATTTTTAGCCAGTGAGCCAAGTTTCAGATTCATTTTGGGAGAGCCACATACACATCGTATTTCACTCAGTTTAATATGTTTTAAATAGGTAACATTGAGTACATGCTGTCTGTCAAACTCCATTCTAAAAAGTCTCTCCATGTCCTTAGTACAAATGTGGGCAGGGAGAGATTCAATGATTCCATGTTCTTGTCAACCTTTCCCAGGTTATTGATGCTAAGGGAGGTACCTATTCTTCGTTCTACTTAATGGGTTGACATTGGTAGAGGAATAATGAATCAAACAAGAGCTAAGAAGTAGCATTCTCAAGAGAATAAAAACCTCTGAGAGTCAAAACAGAGTCACAGACCTTAGCAACTGGGGGCACACACTCAACCTGAACTCCTGAACTTTTTAGGTTAGTTTGTATAAGAGTAACCAAATTTAAGGTCCACGTGGCTGAGAAATTTTTCTTTCTAGACAATCCTACTTCAACTTGTTCCTCTCTCTATTTATGGAATTTGAATTATATTGTTTCAAACATGTGCCATCTATTGATGTTGAATGTTTCTTTCGTTTAAGAAAGCATAACACAGTCTTTTTATTGGGGTGATGGAGTCTGACAATCATTTTAGGATTCAATGTCTGAAGCGAAGTTCTATAGAGAACATTATGGAAGTTAGTGCATAAATCATGGGTAGTCTACAGGATTCATATTATCGATGTTTTTCCATTTTTATCATCGAGTAGCGCACCCTCGCTTTTTGTCATAATTACTGAACTCTTTTTGTTGTTTTCTTGGCCTTTAGCTCCCTTCTCCCTTTCTTACAGCTGGTTTCCTGCGTTCACCATGCTTCTTAAGCTCCCATCCTATCTCCATATCTGTGTTCTCTCAGCAGACAGCTTCAGAGAGCAGAGAAGCGACCAGGCATGAATTCCCTCCTCCTTAAAATGTATGTCCCTTCACAGCTAACAATTCTTTTCTCCTTACTTCTCATCTCAGAGAATGAGGTTATCTACTCTTGTCCAGCATTCTTTCTTTCCTCTACTTTCACATTCCCCCTACTTTTGCTCTCAATTTTAAATATATTCAAATAGCTTCCATTTAAAATTTCACATTTGGAAAAGGTAAATAAAAGAAAGGAAAAAGGAATGAAGGAGGGAGGGAAGGAGAGAGGCTGGCTGTCATTTCTAAGGCCTGTTCTAGCTGCTGGGGGAAAAAAAATCTGTATTTGTTTTTTCTCCCACAGCATAACCAAAACTACTTTAACTGAGGTATCTAATTTGTTAGAATGTAATTGGTCGTTTTTTGGTGTTTTTTTCAATTGGGGAATTGGGGGAAAGGGAACAGAAAAGTTGCTGTCCATTTGTTCTTCAGTCTAGTTGTGGAGGACGTTGCTTCACTGGCCCAAGTTGGCACCATCATTGCGCTCTTCCCGGGTGAGGCAGATCAGTCGCCGGCTTCTGGACGGCCGCTCACTGCGGCTGCTGGCCGCTCACGCTGGCTGCTGGCTACACACGGTAGCCCATGGCAACCCACTGCCACAGGGGCTGCAGCCTACGCCGTCGCAGGCGACTCTCGGCAGCCCAGCTCCAGGTTGAGCTGTTGTTCAGCATCTTAGCTGTGGAGGGCAGTGTCACTGGCCCTCATGTGGGATCCGAACCAGGGCCCTCTGGCGTCCCAAGCCAGCTCTTAACCAACGCGTCACTCGGCCGGCCCTGATTGGTCGTTTTAATGTCATCGTCTCTAACATGTGGCATTATACTTTGTTCAGCCCTCAGGTCCTTCTACCTTTTTTAGATCCTGGGTGCTCCTCCTTCCAAACTTCTCTGTCTCCTTTGAAGGAATTTTATCCTCTGCTCATCCCAAATTTCAGTTTTGTCTAAGTTTCAGTGTTTGCCCCTTTTAAACCTTGTATTACTCTTGGGAGATCTCGTCCTTATGCACACAACTACAGATGGCTTCCAGATCGAGCGCCAGCTGGAACTTTCTCTTGAACTCCAAACCCATATTTTCAACATACAATACTAACTATCCTAGGAAAAACGACCACATCCCCTACTGTATTGAAAATATTGAAATGCTCAGGCATCAATTGCTCACCCTTCTTTATACCAATGTACATCCTTACACATTTTCTCTAGGGTCAAAGGCAATTCAACCATTGGCCAATCCAAGGTCAACACATCCACCCATACACTCGGCTTCATGCGTCTTCCTTCCCATTTCATTATAAGCCTTGCTCCAGGACTCATTATATTCTCTTACGCATATGATTTAAACCTCATGCTTTCTGTCAGTTTCCCCCCTCAGCTTAAATAATATATAAGCACATATATCCCATTGAAATAAATAAATGGACAAGTAATAAATTATCTCCATTGAAGCTGTTTTCCTTTTAACCATCTTAACTGAGGTCTGATTTTTTGCTTTCTCTTCTTAATCAATTTTCCTGAAAGAATAGCCTGTACTATGTTGCCAATTTCTCACATCCTTTTCAATCTTCAGCCTCTTGCCATTGGGCCTGTGTGACACCTGCCACAGTGGAATTGTTCTGACAAAGATCACTCATATCCAAACTCAAAGGACTCGCTTGAGTCCTTATCTTACTCGTTTTTTTTTTGTTTGTTTTTTTTAGCTGAGCCATCCTGCCTCCTGTTGGCAGCTCAGTGGCTGCTCAGCTCGGGCCGGGAATTGAACCGCTGTTGCTCAGAGCTCGTACTCTTGAGCGAGCTCTTAACCAACTGAGCCACTCGGCCGGCCCCTTATCTTACTCTTTTGGCCACACCTGATACTGTAGATCGCTCCCTACTTCTTGATATTTTCTTTCTCTAGATTTCCATGAAGGCGGTGGCTGAGCTTTGATTTATTGTTACCCAAAGTCACCTGGACAAATGCTTCTTTTTCACATTTGTCCTGTAAACATTGATTTCCCAAGGGTGTCATTCTTAGCCCCTTGTTCATTTTTTTTATGATCTTTCCTTTTATAATTTTTCTTTTGTACAAACTCAGAGAAGTGTTGTGATTAAAAAACAAAAACCAAACAAACAGAAAACAAGTTTTGAAGACTTAGACAAACCTGAGTTGGAATCTCAACTCTTAACACTTACTTTTACTAATAACATAACCTAGGATAAATTACATAATCTCTCTATTAATTATCATCTCTATAAAAGGGATATGTTCACATCTGGACTGATATCAGAGTATTAATGGAGATAATATTTACATTAATATAAAGTATACAATACTTAATACCTGCACATGGTAAGCACTTAAAACTATAATATTATTAATATTATCATTGTAATTATTTTTAACTAATGCCTATAGTTAGGGACTCCAAAATCTAGCATCGTTGGCCTGTCCTTGTCCCCTGGGGTTCAGATTCATATCATAGCTACTGGACGTCTCTCCTCAGATACACCTCAAAGACGCAATGTACAGAAGCAGACACCTCATTTTCTCTTCATCTCAAGACCCGCTTGTCCCGCTGTCTTCCCTTTCTCCATCGATAACTGCATATCTGGCGTCACCAAGTTTCCCACACCTAAAGGTTCTGCCTCTCGAGACACATTGTCTCCCCACCCATATGCCAAGGCCCTGCTCAGGCCTTCGTTTTCTCTCACCTGGGTGATTGCACTGGATTCCTAACTGTGCTCCTCAATTTTAGTTTTTCCCATTCCAGTGCATCTTTCAAACTGCTGCTGCTCTCTTAACTGAAGTGCTTTTTTCACTTCTCAGAGGAAAACCTCTCTGGGCCTCTTCATCATCTGTGTACAATCCTAGCTCCCGAGTAAGGCGTGTGTGGCGCTCTCCACCACCTGGCCCCTGCCTCCCCTTTTCTATTTCAGTGAAGTCTGGTTGTTGTATTCTCCTCATGGCCCATCTGTTTGTTCATGCTGCCTGTCAGCCTGAAATGCCTCACTCCTCCCTTCCTCACGTTCCCTCTATCTGTACCTCCTGCTGTTTGGGCCTATCCCGGCTTTCCCCACTCAACACCTCTGGCTTGAGCTCATTGCAGCTTCTCGCAGGTTTTGGACTAACCCATGCCTAACTATTTTGGTGCATTTTGCACCTAATTCTGGTTATCAGCTTACAAACCTGTCTTTCCAACAAATATGTATCACCCAAGAGTAGTGCCATGTCTCATTTGGCCTACTGGAAGAACATGTACCTATCTGAGTGAAACTTGACAGGCAACTCAAGAATGAAATGCTCTTGACTGAACTGAGCATCTCTTCAAAAGTCTTTCTTGCTTCTGTATCCTGGATTCCCAAGAATGGAGCCAGTTACCATCCACCTCATCATCCAAGTTAGAGACTCTGAAAGCACCGCTAATACTATCTCCTTCTCTCTTATCTCCAATATCTGTTCAACCACCAAAATTCTGTCTGCCCATCTACCCTCCAAATATTTCTCAAACCCAATAATTGATTCTCTCTTTAACTTTGGAGAGTCAAATATGGGGTTGCATATATTGCAATAGGTCCCAATCTCTTCTTACCTCTACACAGGGCCACCTGTACCTCATCTCAGTCATGGCCCCCCACTTTTTCCAAAGAGACTTTCTTATTACATGAATATATTATGTTTAAAATTCTAAAAGGACTCCCTCATATCTTCAGGGTAAAGTTCTACACCTTTAGCATGAGACTGCAAGGGCTTCCTAATTGTAGAGTTTTCCAGATTCATCTCCCAGTATTTATCATGTACTTTGTACTTCAGTTATGGAGACCTACTCTCTGTTCTCAGGAAATTCAATGTACTCACAAATTTGGGGACTCGCCTGTTCTCTCTGCCTGGAATCCCTTTCCTTTTCCCAGCCTTTTCAACTAGCTCATTTCTACTGGCTCTTAAAGTACCAATTTAGATATTTCTTATTGTTCTTTGAAGAACTGATTTTGATTTCCCTGATCTGTACTCCCAAGCCCCCTTTTTTCATGCACCATGCAGACCTGTCTCACATATCTTATGATGCTTACTATATTGCATTGTAAGTGCCACCTTTCTTGCCCAACTCCTTAATAAAACTATGAGTTCTTTCTGGTATGTTCTATTTCATAGTATCCTCTGTATTGTTACATCAATCATAGTACCTACTGTACATGAACACTTGATTGCTGCTGGTTGAATGAGTGAATGAATGAATGAATACAAACAAAGTTCAGAAAAGTTAAACAACCTGAAAAACATGAGGGAACCAGTGTACATTCTTCAAAGAAGAATGCTAAAGGCAGTAAATTGCATTGGTTCTGAGCATGACTTTGGAGGATAAAGAACTTGGGTTGAATTCTACCTTGGCACTGTTCACTAGTTATAATATCTATATCTAGATAGGCACTTAACTTCTCTAAGTATTTCTCCCTTATCTGTAAAATGGTAAGGATGATAATGATAATGATGATGATGGTGATGATTACCTGAGATGGTTCTTGCAAAGACCAATTACTATAACTTACATAATAGGGTTATTACAATACTTGACATAAGATTGTCCCTCAGGAAATGTCACTTATTATTTTTTACTACCTTGTGTCTGTCAGATTGCTTTAAGTTGTACTTTTTAATTGATTAGTGTTTTAATTAAAAAATATTTTAAAAATGAACATCAACTGTATAATTTTGGTTGATTCGGGGAAACTCCTATTGAGTTCAAGCCTCATAAATGCA
>NW_017731463.1:1199294-1200741 GCF_001890085.2 Hipposideros armiger | reverse complement strand
AACCTAGGAGGGATTAATAGTACATCGACGTCACTTAGGCAATACATCACTGAAGTACTTACTCTGAGAGCTTAGAGAAATTTATTGAGCTAATATAGACTCATTCCATTACCCTTTTCCTAAATTAGTGAATATATATTTGTAGAGCTTTCTGATAATCCAGGAATTTAGTGATTAGCAGAGGCTTGTGCAGATTTACATTGCTTCTGTTTTGTTTCATTTTCTATTCATCTGTTATATTTATTTACCAACTATTTTGTACAATAGGTATGTCAGGTAGATATTTATAGTAGCTTGCTGTAGAGTAGTAGCCCACATAGGTTAGTTGGCTGGAAAGTCATTTCATGATGAGATGGTTCTTTAGCCAGGGCCATGAGAACAGCATTATGGGAGGGAGCTGCTATTTTGTTAAGTGAGTTGTCGCTTATCTATGTTCCTTCTGGTTCTGACGTTAAATGCCTTGTCATTTCCTAAATTCTTTGATATATGTAATTATCAGCTTAATAAACTTCGTAAGGAGAAACATAGTCATAGGACATTTTTAAAAAGAGGAGTCTAATCACTCAATCCAAAAAGCACAAGAGAGATTACTGGGACATCACTGGGACACAGCTTGGTTAAGAAGCCATCCATTTGACTTCCCTCACCTCACCAGAAAGTCTGACAGAAAAAGTGTTTCCCCAACACCCTCACACACCTACTGGACTAAGGCTAAATGTTTCATGTCCTCATCAGAAGTGGCCAGGTAATAACGGAAACTGAACCCAAACAATTTTGATTCTGTTTCACCTTAGGGCATCTTTGGCTGCTAAACATAGAGATTCATTAAGTGCTCCCTTTCAGAAAACCCCAAGACAACTTTCACTGGGATGCAGGAGACAGAGAAGGGAAATAATTCAGGTTACATGGCTCTCCCTGATGCAGCTTTGGCAAAGCTTGATACTAAATCCAAAGCTCTACTTGGATAGAAAGGGTTGTTCTAAGGCTAGAAAGTCATAAAACCCAAGTGCGTGGCTGTTTGTCATTTCCTTGCCAAGGCCCTGGGTAATGCTGGAACTGAGGACACCCATGGAGGGGACCGGTGAGACATGTTTTCTACTTATACTTGGCTCAGCAACTCACTGAACGAATCGAGAACGGGTTTGGTGCTAATTCCTAAATTAATTCATTTAATTAATTTGATGTTGTTTTGCCGCTCTTAATTGTATCCTGAGAAAATAGTGCGTACCATTGCTAAAATATTTCCTTTTCAATTCAGATGCAGCTTTCTTCTTGTGGTCAGCAATATTTGTTAGGGGTTACAGACAGGTGAATAAAGACAAGAGTGAGTGACTAGTGAGAATCATGGTAGTTTACTGTTTAGAATGTACCCATTTAGCAAATATTATGAAGGGCCTACTCCACTAAATTCACCCAGTAAAATCCAATCCCAGAAACTTCAAAATTC
>NW_017731463.1:1196914-1198708 GCF_001890085.2 Hipposideros armiger | reverse complement strand
CTACTAGAGTGTAAGAAAGCTGAGAGCACCTAGAGACTCTTGAGTCCACGTCAGGGAGAAAGAAAATGCCAAATGGGTGGAGGACTGGCCTTGTCACATCACCAGACACCAGCTATACTAGTCTGTACCTTTATTTCCTTTGTTTGGGAGGTTTTTCTTTTCCAAAGAAAGGAAAAATAATGCTATGGTAAATTATAAAATACTATTACATATAGATCTAATTAAAATTAAAGCAACTATAAACCCTGATTTGGGATGGACACTTTTTTCAGGGCTGGTGTGCAGCTCTGATCATGTTTAATTTCATCTTCTCAGTCTAGCTTTAACTATATTGTTTTTTTCCCTATTAAGTTATCTTCCAGCAAAATCAAAATTTTCATTATATTACCAATTTGTTTGAGGTACTCCAGCAGGGTAAGGTAAAGAAAGAAACTCTGTAAATAGAGATGGAGACAGCTGAGAGAACATGAAAGAAAAATATTAGATTGTGCCAGAAAGGCAGAAAAAATTCGCTATATGGCTGAGAATATTTCTTCTTCTTGTGGGAATTCAAAAGGGAGCTTCTAAATGAGTCTTTCTTGGTCAAGGGAGTTTCCTAATTTCATGAGTTTCTTGGTAATAAGTTCAATTATCCCAATTATTTGTCACCAAATCTGATTGAAGACTTAATAGGATAAAATAAAGCCCTTAATAACACAGGCTCCTAGATGTCTGTCATCAATTCAAAGTTTATAGGATTGTTTGTTTTTGCTCTGAAATTTCTTTACTATAGTAAAATTTACCTCTAGAAAGCATTGTGTTTTTCCATTCAGCTTATTTGTTCACTTTGTACTATCGTTCACAAGCACTTGATTGCAAGACAAAATGAATGATTCTCTCAAACTGTGAGGCCCAATTTTTGTCTTTTATATTCAAGGAAAAATACGACAGAAAGAACAGCATTCGACTTGGAGTCTTTTATACATGACTATTTTTGAAAGAATCTCTGAGCTTTTTCATGGTAGCTGCCCTCCATAGAACTTATCATCACTTGCCTTATGTACCACTGATGTTTACCATTTTTTAAAAGAGTGATTTCACTTGGCATTATTGCACATCAGAGTCATTAGTGATGATAACCACCATCTAAAATTGTGTGTAACGTTCGCTTTGGGTTTTATGTTTTTTTATGCACTACAATGTCAAGGTACCTTGTTTTCTCCCATGGAAGCCGCATGTGCTCCTTTTGATCCTTACACTCATAAAGGAGTCCTATATTTTAGAAAGGAACGTGGAGAGCTAGGTATATAGGAAGTGTCTGGAGAATAGCTGGGATTTTCTTGTGAACCAAAGGTTATCAGAGAATTTAAAGCAAGAGTCTTAGAAATTATTACATTATTACAGAATCTTGTCTGGAAGGTCCCAAAGCATGTCCCTTGCTTGTAATGCCAGTCCAGTGAGATACTTTTCTGAAGTTTCCATTACCTGAGACGTCAGGAAATCCTGCACACGATAACTCTCTTTTAGAGACTCACATATCACATTAGTCACATTTAAATCTTCCAGAAAAGGAGGCACTATAGCTATGTTAACCCTGCTTATTGTAATTTATTTGGTCACAGAACTTTATTATTCCATGGAACTAGCATCCAGAAATTCATGTTTTGGGAAATAAGTTTCTCACTTTTCTTGAGAAACCTGGGGCCCAACAAGGTTATCAAATGGTCAGTTAGTATCTAAAACTAGAACCTTGGCATGGAAACATGAACTAGTATTTCGGGACAACCTGTGCCCTAAGAATAGCTTGTCAAAGTC
>NW_017731463.1:1189766-1190619 GCF_001890085.2 Hipposideros armiger | reverse complement strand
TATTCATTTTGTTTCTTTCCTTGTAGCCCCTTGACCTTTAGAAAAGCTCAAGGATATACATATAGTTTCTATGTAGATGGAGTGTTCCCTCCTGGAAAGATACTCCAAATGATAGAGTGAAATAGAAGAATGAAATTGCAATATACTGTATCTGACCAAACAGGTTTTGGTCTTAGCAAACACCAGAGAAAAATTGTAACCTAAATTACTAGGAGTTACAAATGTGTAAGTTACTGTTTTCTCAGGGGCAAGGACAAACATGCCTATAAAAAGTAATTGATAGCACAGAGGTGCCTTTTGATGAGAACGCCTGACAAGGTTGACTTTGGAGGTCCTTAGACCTCTGGGTTTCTCTGGAATCGTTTCATAACTCTACTGTAAATTTTCATTATTCATGGCTCCTGCTCCATATCAACACTCGATGTTGACAGAAAGGTGGTAAAGTGGTATTTATGATTAAATCTCTACCCTCCCTCTTGATTACCACTGTTACAAAGCCACTTTACCAAGATAAAGCATTCAACAGTGTCTGGAATGTACCAGAAGCTGAATTCATTGTGATCAAGGCAAGCTCTGGCCGGAGTCTTTTTCATGACTTTCCCTGGCAAAGGTTCTGAGAGTCTATGCTCTATGTTTACTCTTTTATTTTAGCTTCAACACTCTCTCTGTTTCAAGGTTTTCTGAGACATTTCGATTATTGTCTTAGGTTTAAAATTATATTTAGAAACACACATCACCAAAAGAATACATCACATATGTGATCATCAAAGGATATTCAATGTTGGGGGCCTTATACATAGAAAGAGTTGGCCATTTTCAGCACAATATGAGAGACCTGAGGAAAGCTCTCCAA
>NW_017731463.1:1181855-1186405 GCF_001890085.2 Hipposideros armiger | reverse complement strand
GATAAAGAGAAAACAGATTGGATTTTCATTATCAAACATATTCATTGATGATGCAGTTGTTGATAATTGTGAATTTGCAGATTGACCTGGGAATGCTTTGCAGTCTCTAAACACTTGCTATTAAGAGTCAGGGTTGGAGAGAACTCAATGACCTTGATTCCAAACCAAACTTCTCAGAAGTCCATGGAGCATTCAGGGGGTAGGCGAGGGGGAGACTGCATGGGAGGTCTACCATAAAGCCTTAGATCTTTCTTATTAGAAGAAAGATCCATGATTTCAGTGACTGAGATCTAGAAACCTTTAGGAGCCAAAAGAGTCATCACCTAGTAATTTAGCATCAACTCTGTGGTTTAGTGGTGGTTCTTTTCTTGTTTAAGAGGGGGGATTGTTCAAACAATATAGTTGGTTTGAAATACATCCAGGACCAATGCAAACACCAAGTGGGCTGCCCAGAAACCACACATTGTTTCCTTCAGACAAAAGATAATGATGCACTAATGAGTTTTACCCTTTATTTCCCTCTCTGGAATACAGCCTCAGGAAGAAAACCCACAGAACAAAATTGTTAGTCCCAAAATTTACAATATTTTGCAATGACCCCTATCCTTTTTTCTTTAAGTGCTAGTACTAGTGTTGTTAAGTATTTGTGTTGTTTAACTCATAAATTCCAACCTCATAGAATCCCAGAAGTGCCCTCCCAGAGAGAGAAAGGAAATGAGTAAATGAGGAAAAATCATAAAAGCCTTGCTGATATAGAGTACCTCCAAGAAACTTAAAGCACGTCTGTGATATTATCTAATTCTGATGTATTTTGGTCTCATTAAAAGGGTGAAGTAACAGAAATGAATATTGTAATTTATGGAGAGGGAAAGTGAGGCAAAAAGAAGTTGGTCTAGCAGGTCTCTTTAATAAAAAGCATACAATAAATCATCAAAACTGAGTGAAGGAAAAGTTAAAATCCAATTGATCGGACTTGTGAGGGTATGATATGTGTCAAGGATTTATAGGATTTGTTGGAATCGTGCTGTTTCATTGAAGAACAAGTTTCATGGCACAATTACACATCACTTACACTGACACTACTCACAACCCTCCTGTAAACTCATAGTGTGCACCACCACCCCCATTCCAACTACCGTCTCCCTCCGAAGTGCTCATGCACAGCAGTCTCCCCCCAAAAATGTTGCCTATAGTTATGGTTTCTCATCTCTCATTCTGTCCTCATCACTGTTGAATGTGGCTTCCTTTTTAAATGTCTCCACTGAAATTGCTCTTGTTAAATTGACAGTAGCCTCCATATTGCCAAATCCATGGGCCCGTTTTTCCTCATCATCTACTTGATCTCAGTGGCATTCCAAAGAGTTGATCACTCCTTCCTTGAAATACCTGCTTCTCTTGTGTTACGTGACATCCGTCCTTCCCCATTTACCTTATTTATCTCTGGCTGCTGCTTCTTAATTGTCTTTGCTGTCCTCCCTCTTTGCATGACTTTTTAAGGCTGGAGGGCCCCTGAGCTCCTTTCTTGTGTCTTCTCTAGTGTCTGCCTGAATATGTTCATCCATGTTCCTGGCGTTAAACGTCATGTCTCCCCCAGTGTGTACATTTCACTCTCACCTCTCACCTTTTGACTCATATTAACAACTTATCTTTTCCACTTGGCTATCTAGTAGACATCTCACTTAACATGGCTGAAATCAAATCCTTGGTTTCTGCCCCAAACCTACCCTTTTCCTAGTTTTTCTTATTTCAAAAACTTTGCTTTACTCCCACATCTGAAGGAATATATGTCATGTTGTTTTTTAGTCCCAAAACATGTCTTAAAGCCATTTCCTCCCCTTTCTTCTTTACTACTTCCACTCTAGCCCAAACCACAATTATTTCCCATCTAGATTATTCTAATAGCCTCCTATATTATCTTCCACTTGCATTCTGACCAATATACCTCCTTTCTTCACAGAGCAGTAAGAATTCTAGGCTTTTAAGATATTTAATTAAATCATGTCATATTGGTACTTTAAACTTTGTGCTGGCTTCCTACTGAACATACAATGAAGTCCAAATACTTTATCATAGTCCATAAGCCTATACGTGATCTGGTCCCTATCTACCTCATCCTCTTCCTTTGATACTATCACTGTAGCTCACTAAGCTCTAACCACCCTAAGAACATGGCAACTTGTCCCCATGCCAGTTCATTTCCACGCTAGCTGTCCCCTCTTCCCAGACAACAGAGTATCACTCCTTCTTGTTATTCAGGTCTCAGGTTGTATACTTTCCTCAGAGAGGTGCTCCCTAACCACTGAATTAACGATACCCCAGCCCAGATCACTCTATCTCCCATCATTCTGGTCTATGTTCTTCATAACATTTCTTGCTCGCTGAAAATAATCTTAGTTTTATATCACTTGCTAGTTTATTATTTATGTATCCTCATTAGAATGTAAATTCCTGGAAAGCAGGACCATGTTTGTTGTATCTCTAGTTCCTGGTGCCTACAACAGTGCCTGGCATATAGGAGGTTCACAAGAAGTACTTGGTGAGAATGAATGCATTTATATCTGGGTGGAAATGCTGCAGTGGAGCACTTCAATGGAGAGCCCAGAGATAATAATTGGGATTATAAAGAATATTAAATTTCTGCTAATATCAAGACCTTAGCTTTTCAAATAATAACTTAAAACTGTATAGCAAATTCTATCAACAAAATGAACTGTGAATGTATTTTACATGAAAACTTTATATGGAATTATTCTTAAGATGTTTCTTTATATACAGTGCTTAAAACAAGTAGGATCTCAGATGTTACATTGCTTTCAAATCAATGTGTCAGAGAAGTAAGAAATGTATTGCAATTAGCAAGGAGCAAAGTAATTGCATTTCATTATTAAAAATTTTTATCATTAAAGCCCTCTGCTTATAAGTTATATAACAGAAAGCTCATATACAAAAAAAAAATTGAATCATCTGGAAAGCTTACTAAAATACAGATTGCGGGGCCCAAAAAACACCCCATCTCCTCCCCAGAGTTTCTGATTCAGTAGATCTAGATGTGGAAGTAAGGGGCAAAAATGTGCATTTTTTATAAATTCCCAGGTGATGTTGANAAAAGTCAACGTTACAGGGAGAAAGGAGGGTAGGGGCGTGAGTAGCAGTCATTTAGAGCTTCCACCCATAGCTGCTTCACCTGCTTAATCACATCTGATGCAGCTGAGGACCCTGAGAGAACTACGACTCAGAGCAGTCCTGTGAACTGCCCAAGGACATAGCATCTCTTAGTAGCTGTGACACTAGGTAAGAAGCAGACCTGCCCGACTGCAAAACCCATGGGCTCTCCACAACCCTGAGCTGCTCCTGGTATAGCTGTTAACTGCCATTGCTTCAACCACGTCTTCCTAAGGTCACTTTGGGCTTGTGCTGAAGAGGCTGAGGCCCTGCTGATATGTCTATTTTGATCTTGGAACTAGTTCAGAAAATCATGGTAGGAAAAAAGAGTGCAAAAGAAAGGTCATCAAAAAGTAAACATATTTCAGCCTAGTATGGCTTTTTCGTTTTGTGTCACCCTTGAAAGGGCCTTCGCCACACCTAGATGTTTAAAAAGTACTCCTTCTGTGACTTTTTCTGATATCTTTCTCTTTTAGTTAAATTTTAGATCCATAGTGAATTTATACGGGTATAATGTGAGCCAGGGACTAAACGCCGTATTTTACAGATGACTTTTCAGTTGTCCCAGCACATTTATTGTATAATCTATAATTTCTCACTTATGTAAAATGCTACCATAATACTTCCTAAATACCCATTACCTGAGTCTTTTTTCCAAATTTCCTATTCTGTCCCATAACAAATCAAAAGACAATGAACTAGATAAAAAAATAATAATTGCTACACATATCACTGTGAAGAGCTTCAAAAAATTAAATTAAATAAGCAAAAGATATAAACAGACATTTCATAAAAAGGGATACAAAAGTAGATTTAAACAAATGAAAAGTTTTGTGACCTTTCTTTTAATGTGAGGATGGAAATTAAAAGAACTGTGAGACACCGTTTCTAACCTATGAGACTGGCAAAAATCCAAATGTTAGTAAGACACTATGTTGGCAGGAATATATAGTTACTGAGAATATAAATTGCTATGACCTCTAAAGAGGGCTGTTTAGCAATACATATTAAAATTACAAATACACATAGCCTTTGAGCTAGGGATTTATATTAAAAGTTTATATTAAAGGTGAAATTACATATATTGAAATCACCCATATGTAAGATTTTTTCATTGCCACCCTGTATGTAACTGCAAATAAAACAGAAAAAAAAATCTAAAGGATTATCAGTAAGTTACTGGTTAAATAAATCTTCACAATACATTTAACGAATTATGATGCAGCTCCCCAAAATAGTGAGAACTGTGTTTGTGTATTATTATGGAGTTTTTGTAGATTTATTGTTAAATCTCTCCCCAAAGAAAATTTGGGAATGCCTGGAGACCATTTTTGGTGTCACATCTGAGAGGAGAGAAGGGTTGCTACTGGGGGTGCTACTGAACATCC
>NW_017731463.1:1177972-1179120 GCF_001890085.2 Hipposideros armiger | reverse complement strand
CCACTCGGCCGGCCCTGGAGGAAGATTCTTAATCTCTTATTAATCCTAATATCCAAATATAGCTTCAGATTTAAAAAATAGGTGTTCAGTGAAAACCACATATGCTAATACCCAGTTTACCTTGACCTAGAGTTCAAAAATAGATACAGAAACTTAGTATGATTAGTTTACCAATTAGAATAAAGCAATTTTATTTTTGGAAAATAATGCTCATAAAAGTTAGGTCCTGTTACCAGAAAAAAAAAATAGACATGAGAAAATAAGAGGTAACTAAGAGAGGAACAGAAATAATGAAGAAGCTCAAAGAAAGTTGTTATGGAAGAATCAGTCAACAGTGATGCTAGCAAAGAGCCATAATCATGGGCAGGGAGAGAAAAAAATACCAATTACATTTATACCCCCAATCCAAGCGCATTCAGTATATGAGCAAATAGCTCTATACACTATACATATCACTAACCTTTGGTTTTCCCTAAACTATTATGTGAAACATACATTTGGAAAACTTAAGGGGTGATTCTTCAACTTCCAGAAATATCTGCTTTTTAAAAGAATCCACTGTCAGATTCCTTCACATAGTTACGAGCTTTCAGCCTAATACATTTTAAATGATTCAATCCCTAAAAGTTGGCTTCCACCAAGACTATTATCTCTTGAAGCTGACAATCAGCTTTGTTCCTCTCTAAAACTCAGGGAACTTGAAAAAGCAACACACCATTGAAAGAACAATTTATTGCACTCTGAAAACCCACAAGAACACTGGTCTTTATAATTAGCTGGCATTCTGTCAAGAAATAAATTCATCGAGAAATAAAAACATGCTGTCTTTCGGAAAGACAATCTGTACTTTGAAAGATTTTGTTTTCCAAGTAGTGGTGCTCAGTAGTGCCAAGGCATGCATGCAACTTGTACCCAAAGCCTCTTTTGACCAAAAGCACAAATTTGGGGGCAGGATCACTATGAAATTTGTTGCCACACAGAAGGGTGTGTTTCTGAGGTGGATGATTCTGTATGAGATATAATTCTTTGATCAAAACATAATTTTTTGATGGAGTTACTTTTTCTTTTGAATTCATCTAGATGGCAAATTAAAAAATTCTTAGGCTTCAATTGTCAACTCTGCCCTTCAGACATGGGAAGAATTAATA
>NW_017731463.1:1165399-1171828 GCF_001890085.2 Hipposideros armiger | reverse complement strand
CCCCGAAAAACAGCACAGATTGAGTGAGAATCCTTTTCGCGGCCTACCTGTTTATGGGCCCTAACCTGCTCTGGAGTAACCCAGGAGGGACTTAATTGTGACTTCCACATAACAGCCTTTCAAATATCTGACTGCAGCTCTCAGGGATTATACTCCCTCAACACCCTATCACTACCATTGTGAGTGCCTTTGCCAAATACCTATGATTTTCTTCATATTAAAATACATAGAATTCCTTATATGGCCCCTTTTCTCATAATAGATAACCTGCTATGGGTCCTCTTTAACTTTGTAAGCGCCCGCTCAACGTAGGCTGCCTGAAAGAGACCCGAACTTCATGAAGTGGAAGGAGAAACGGGCAGGCGGGTCATGAGAATCAAATGACCTGGTTCCCGGGCAGGGCTCTGGGTTTACGTGAGTGCCGCCTTCCCTCCACTACATCCAAGTGGCAGTGGGCCAGGTCCCTGGTTCAAGCTCTCTGCCCTGGGCCCTGTACAGGGAGCTCTTCAACCAACACTGCTTTCCATGGAGCTGCAGAAGCTACAGCTCACAGGCTGGAGAAGAAAGGCATCCTAAGTGGAAACACACATCACAATTACTTGCAAATCATCTCTCTCACATCTTCCTGTCACAAACCATTAAAGAAGACCTCTACTCTAAACATGGGGAAATTGCTCAAAGAAAGAAGAGATTAGTCTCTGGTCCTTGTTAATGAAGATGTAATTAATGAAGTTTGTCCTTGGCAGTGGACCAGAGCCCAGATCATTATATTTTAGACAAATAATTTAGGCCCTGTTTTTCGGAGTATGAAGTGCTTATTAAAAATGCTATTTCTCAGGTTCCAGCCCAAATTCTGAAGTCAGGATTCCTGCAATATGTAGTCCTGGATCTACATTTTAAAACAAATTCCCAGGTATGTCCTGTTTTTAATGAAGTTTGAGGACCACTTACTAAAGAAAAACAGTCCTGTATTGAATTTATTTTGAATACAAATAATAGATATTGTTAAGAGAACTTGCTCCATGGAAAAATGTGCCACAGTTGAGTTTGGAAACAATATATTAGAAAATATTTGATAAGTTTGGCTTAAGGTATAACTGTTCCTGTTTGATGTTAACAAGAAACATTCCCTACAAATACTTCAAAAGTTTAGTAGAAGTCCTTTTATTTACATTATTTGTAATTAGGCTGACCCAAGGAAAGATCTGAACGGAGAGTTATAAAAAGCAGAATGGACACCGAACACATCACGAGCATATGTGTGCTTAGTAAATATTTGCTGCATGAATGGTACACTTAAATTTGCTTTATTTCCCAAACAAAAGGCAAAGGAATGATTCTTAACCTCCCAGACTCTCCCCTTTTCGAATATCAGTTGCCTTCTGCCTGTTTGAATACTAGCAAATAGAACATTTGTCATTTCTCTCAAATATTAGATATTCATTCATTTGCTCAGTAAATATTTATTAGTCATCTACTACGTGCTGGGACCTGGGCAAAGTTGCAGGGATGTGGTGGTGATCCAAACAGACTTGGTCTCTACTCTGATGGAGTTTCCCATTGGAGAGGACAAGTAAGTTAGGACTAGTAAGTTGACAAATGAATTATTTGAAAACCGAGCGAAATCTCAGAAAAAGTATAGAGAACTTCAATCCAGGCATTCACTTGGCACTTGCCTCATGTTTAGCTTTTCAGGGTGATACTGCTTGGGTTACTGATGTTGCGGTTCAGAAAGTAATTTCTATCCTCTCTAGTTATTCCATTTACCTCACTCAGAGCGAATCCTTAAATATTTGGAAAGCTTGATGGATTATGCTTTATCAGCAACATTTCAAAGCATAATAAACATGATTCATGACACATTATCTTCATGTCTTCCCCATTGCAATCTTGTTCCCACCCCCAGCACTTCTCTGAAAGTCCTCCCGCCAAGATTACCTCCATCAATCCAGGGAGCAATTTTCAGCCTTTACCTCATCTGACTTTTTACAGCCTTGACTACTCCTGCCCTCCCTCAGCCACCTCTGTAGGTTCCTTTTCCTCATGCCCTTGAAAATCTTGTGTCCGCAGAGTTCCACCCTCAGCCCACTTCTCCTATTAACTCTACCCTCGCGTGATCTTATTACTTCCATTTAATGGAAATCACTTTAGATCCACACTCTGAAGCCCATCTTCTACCAGACATCTTTCTTTTCTTGTGCCCTAGAGACTCCCCTACCCTTGCCGACCAGCTCTCCCGCAAATATTCTCTAGCATGGTGAATGTCAGTCCCAGCCTCATCACCAGCAGGTGCAAGATGTCTGCCTGTTCTTCATCCTCATGTCCATTCAATCGCTTCAACATGTTAAAAGTCCAACCATCTAAAACGTTTCCTTCTCTTCTATCCCTAGTGCCTTTAGTTCAGACCCATATTCTTTCTTTCGTGGATTACTCAAATAGCCAATTAACTATATTCCTACTTCCAGGATTAATGCCACTTTTAGTTTATTTATCTCATTCCTGGAACAAAGTCAATGTCTTATTCATCTTTGTATTCCAAGCCCTAGTAAAGTGCATGGAACATGTAGAATGAATGAATGAATCAACTAATGCTTACATCATTAGTAAAAGTGCTGCTTATTATAGGCTTATAAATGGAGACGGCTTTTGGTATTGGTATTCATTTTTAATAGGTTTTCGACACTTTTTAAAAAACTTTTTCCATGACTCCATGTCCATTGGCATGTTTTAAGTCTCTTGGTTGTCTCTGGTTATGTTTGTTTTCTTTGGTCACAAGCCTTGAATGTGCCCTCTAATTTGTCTGAATTCAGCATCGGTTGTCAATAGTAGCTAACTTGAAAAAGCCAGAGTGCATAAGACTTACTAACTGAACCAGACTTCTTGTTTCAATTAAATTACTTAATATGGGACTTTCCAGATCTCTATGGACCCATTAGCCAACAGAGTGTTTTGAAAAACTGTCAGGAAAGAAAGTTTGCAGAATTCGAGAGACACGAGTGTGCGACTAGGAGAGGAACAAAGCCTGAGGTCTTTCTTCATAACATTTACTTGCGGTCATAAAATTTTTTTGTATAAAATAATTCAAGGATGAATTATTCTTCTTGCCCAGTATCATTAACACAATTCTCATGCTTAGAAATTATAATATGATGTGTTAGTATACTTCAATATTTTAGTGTGCTATTCTCTAAACATTTTTAGTTATATGTCTATATCACCGCTGACAAACTATTTAATTGACATCTAAAATTTGCCATGTATGTCATTTAAAAAACATTTGTAAAGTTGATGTTTGAAAATAAAATGGTTTCAATAGTTTTTTTTTAATGTCTGCAGAGGAATCTAAATACCATAGTAGCTAAATACTGTGGATACTTTATGCCCGCTATTACACATTTTTTACATGTAGAAATAATTCTTTAAAGAAAAATTTGCATTATTTTCTCTTGAATTCATATTTCGCTATAGTTCTCCCCCACAGAATTTCCCTAATATAATAGGCTTTGTGTTTGAAAGGCTCTATTTTTCACTTTTTTGTGAAAAAAAGTATGCATATAAATTTAAATTTTAATTCTGTTGCCATAAAGCTTTAAGCATTTCACATTTTCCTGTGGATTGATTACTCATTAGAGTGAAGAACAGTATTTGATAAAAATACTATAAATATGTTACAAATTTAGTAAATACTTGTTAAATACAAAAAGATGAATGTCAGTTATTTACCTCTCTTAAAGAAATGTCCCATACATGGAGACTTTTGGTTGTTGTTTATGTTTACATAAATGAAATCTACTTGTTGTCAAGAAGGGACAAGATTCAGCAGAAATTTTTTACTCTGTGTGTGTGTGTGTGTGTGTGTGTGTGTGTGTGTGTTTCTATGATTATATTATGTACATAACATATACTAACGAAATACATTCTTTATCATCTCTCCTCTTAACTACTCCAGCAACTCTTGTTCGTAAATGTCTTCAAAGTGGCATCTGTATAGTCCTGGGAGTTACTGGAAGGCTTCCCAAGGGTTATGTGTTTAAAGGCAGTTTTAGAGGAATCAGTGTTCAAATCCTCAACCTCCATTTGTTCCTTCTCTTCTAAGAGATCTGCCTGAGATCTGTTCACAATGGAACAGGCAGATTCCCCTTTCCTGACTCTTTCAGTGTTCCCTTCTACTGACTAGAGAAAAGAACATCTCCCATCTAACCTCTTTTTTCTGTGGTGTATCGCCTGGGGTATAACAAAGGCTCTCAGGCCAGAAACAAAAGGACAATTCTAAATATTGCTGTTCTCACTAAAAAGTAAATGACTAATAAATAAATCCCTTTTCAAGTTAGGTGGTTTCCAATAATTTGCCCTAAATCAAAATTGAAGGAGAGGGTCTAATTAAATTGTCAGAGGATATGTCATCAAAATAAATTTTGGATGATGATCACTAGGTGATTTTTCAAAGTCCGAAAAATTATTTTAGATTGAGACATTTGTTGCTATTAAAAAACACATTTCTATAACGATCTGTTTATGTGAACATATTTCCTTAGTATATAGTTAATTCACTGCCTTAACATGCTTAATAATCAAGCATTCAGGGGCTTTCCATTTTGTGCTCCATACTGCAAAGATCTGACTTTTATCTCGTGCTGGACTCTCACAGTGGTTGCCACAGCCTCAGTTATCAAATCCTTGCAAAACCACAACCAAAACTGAGAACAATCGTTTCTCCTGACGTGTCTCATCCCCAGGAGGCTGTACCTTGCACTTTAGTAGTTATAGGGCATCCTTGTCCATACCTAAATCAATCACTCACAAAGAGAGTGGAATAACCAATTGTCTTGGACCAATTGACGTTCTACTCCATGGTATGTTGAAGGGCATATAAAGACTTGAACTCCAGTACCAGAATAAAATTATGCTTCTTTTAGCAAGGAATAATGGGGACACGGGCTCTTAGGTAGTAAATTAGCAGGGTCTGCCCTAATGCTCAGCTCTCTGGTTTAGGTGAATGTTGTGCTGTTCATTGGGATAGGAGCTGTCAGAAGAGGAGGTGAGTGAGAAAATAGGATGAGATTTGGAACATATAGAATTTGGGATATCTACAGGACATCCAGGCAATGCTGCATAGGCAGTTAGGTATAGGGTCTGGGAGTCATGAGCAGAGAGCTGTTGGTGGAAGTCATAGGCACGAATGAAATTNTCTGTTCCCCTTCCCTGATTCCCCAATGCTGTCCTCTCCCCCAATTCCCCAATAAAATCTTAAAAAAAAATCAGGAATTAATTGTAAAAAGAGGAAAAAGACCTTCATAGTAGGAAAATAGGAGGAAATTTCAGTCATAACTTCCAGAATTATTCTACTAGCCTATTACTAAATTACCCAGAAAAAATCACTTTTTATATTTTATGTTAATATATGTCTATTGTCTTATTTGATATCAAAGTTTCTCTTCATTACTATTTTATTAAACACACTTACAGATGTTTTCATACTGATGCTCTATTCACGTATTTCCTTTATTCTTCGCTAGCAAATTCTTCTCCTATGTTTATTTAGAGAAGAACCTCCCCTATATACTGTTTGCCTCGAACTATTTCCCTGCATTGAAACAGTAACCGAGTCTTCAAAAAATTCTGTTATATTTAAAAATCATTTGCCAGAGCAAACAAAAATTACAATTAAAACGGTTTGACATAGTGAACTGAGAAGACATAAAGCTGATCAGTGTTCTTTCCTCTGCTTTTGCTTGACCCCTGTATCTTCTGCTGGTTCTTTGACCTGGTCAGGGGTTCTGACCTGCTGGTTTCCTCACTCAGTGTAATCAGGGGCTGCAGCAGCTACCTCCTCCTCCTTTGCCTGGGTCAAAGACACTATTTCCTAAACAAACTCTCAAACCCATCAAACCTTAGAGTCCAAAGTTCTCTTAGTGACAAAGCAATGTTATTTTTAGAGATCTATATTAATATTACACTCCACAATATACATACATGTGTTCATATCAGTAGTACTTATAAAGCTGAAAATTGGATACAGCCAGAATAGAAGACTAAAGTACATTGAACACACATATGTGTTAGACGATTATATAGTCACGAAACATTATTTCTCTTTCTCTCTAATGTTTTCTGAATGCTCCAAATTTTCTACAAATGAGCAGCATTTTTGTAGCCAAAATTAAGTGATTATTTTATAGACAAAAGGATTTAATTTTTAAAAAGAAAGGCAAGTTAACTTGGATGATACATAGTACCACTTTCACCTTAAGGCAGATGTCTCCTTTACAACATCCTTGAAGAATAATCACAAAACCTTTATTTACATATTTTCCTTCTCCAAAAAAAGGGCTTAATAGTACTATGAATCAATCCACACACTTTTTTTGGTTTTGTTTTTGAGAATGATATTTGATTTTTATTGATTTAGATTTTAACTATAAACTGAAC
>NW_017731463.1:1149846-1155204 GCF_001890085.2 Hipposideros armiger | reverse complement strand
AAGGTCACTCTGGGAGTGAGTTCATCAGCTTAGCTGCACCCTTGACCTTTGCCCACCTACATAGATCTTTCAGGATAGTTCAGCACTGCTGATCTTTTCCTAGAAATGAGCTCCTATGATGGAATCCCTTGACACTTCTAAGAAGGGCTGATAGAAGGCGCCAGCTATTCTCTAGCTGCCTGGATTCTAGACTTTGGCCTATATAACTCTTGTTCTGGAATCTACAAAGGCCAGACCCCAGGGTATTCAGTTAAGAGGAAAGCGCTTCCACTATCTCTCTCTTTGCACAGCCCACTTTGACCAACCCAGTCTGCTTAGCCCATCAGCATTTACAGTCCTGGCAACGCTCACAAAATCACAACATAGTTAGGCCATAGAGATCACTAATAAAACCAACAGAATTTATTTACAAGCATCTCCTGATACAAGCCAAACGCAAGATATGAGGCTAAAATTAAGTATTTTTGTGCTGTCCTTACTGGCAGTTGTGGCAGAATTCCTGAGAGGTAAATTGTATACCAGCTGTTTTTCTGAGCATAGCAGGACTCTACTAAATGCAGGCCCTTGTGGGGCCACTGATGTGTGTGTGCATGGATGGTTAGCGAGCTGGAGAAAGAGGCATGCACATTCTCTCCCTGAGTAAACCCACCAGCTAGGGCCGGTGGACTATGTGCTGGGAGTGACAGCTGGCTCAATTGCTTCATTGCCCTTGAAGCAAAGAGTTTGCAGCTTAACAGTCACCGCAGTAAAATTCCTCTTGCCTACTTACCTGTCCTGACACTGAGATGCCAGAACCTTGGTAATCTTATTGCTGCTCTGTGTGAAGGAGAAAAGAAACTAGATGTAGGGAAAGGAAGAGAGAAGAACCTGGTTTGGCCCAGTCATCTAGCTTTCATCAGCCTCTTTTCTGGATCCTGAAAATGGGAAGTTTGCTTTTCTTTTTAAGTTCTTGAGAGGCGTAACTTCTAAGGGTGATTGCCAGATGTTATGAAAACGTTTTAAAGCGTTCTGAGGATGCATGTTGTTCATCACGAAGTCTAATACTGTGGACTGTAAGAGTTTTTGCCCCAAATCAATCTGAACATGTTATAGCTCTGTTCTCCCTGACAACAACTAGGACCTGTTGAGTGAAAGCACGCATTTTTGAGCCTATCAAAGATGTATAGGAAGCAGTTACTGGAACTAAGACTTGAGGACCAGGCTGACTCTGTAAATCTTTCCTGGCTGGGACTTGCAAATTTTTGGTTGTGTTTACTCAGAACATTAATAATTTCGGAAATCATTAAAACGGAACCAACATATTTTCTTTTGAAGAGACTATTGCGATCACAAATCATTCTGCAAATATAATAAGCTGTGTAGGCTGAGCGAGTCCAATGCTAGATGCTTGCCACAAGCCGGTGGAAAGCGTGGCCATTTTTATAGGACACTTTATGTGTGGCACTGAGGAGGCATGAACGCAGCCCTTTTAAAAACTCAGCCTTACACTTTCAATAATTGTGTTGGACACGATGTTTCTACAAAAGAGAAAAGAAACTCTTTCCTTTTTTCCCTTCTAATATTAATTGTTCTAATTCCCTGCCTATGACACCTACATTTACCCAACTCCTGAGCTTTCGGCAGTGTCATCACCTGGAGGAGCCGTATTCAGATGTTAAGAGATGCTTTCGATGCAGACGCTTTTTACTTTGTGTAATTTTAGTAAACAACATCGCCAGAATAAAATTAATACAATTAAAAAACAAAAAGAGATGCCTTCTAGGCATCTCCTACTCCCTTTCCGGGAAGAACTGGTACTCTGTCCCTGTTCCCTCCCTGTCCCTGGGGGTGCCCATGGAAGTCAACTGAAGCACTCCTTTAAAATATAGATCTCAAACTCTCCCCCAGATCCACTGATTCAGAATATTTGGGGGTGAAGCTCAGGAATCTACATTCTAAGACATCCCAGGTGATTCAGGTATTATTGGTCCCAGGATGACCACCGAGAGAGCCTATGGCATTATTCTTGTGTCACTGTCACACTGTCATTTCCATGCCTTTATTGTCGTCATTGCAATCTTGCCAAAGGCAGTGAAACACATGGTGTTCGTATTTCATTCAACACGTATTTATTGAGTTCCTATTATGTACCAGGCGCTGTTCTGAGCGCAGCAATGAATAAAATAGGCAGTTCTCTCTCTTGGACCTTACGTTGCACTGGAAGAAGTCACACAATACAAAATGAAACACAGGTGATTAAATACTGTCTTATAAAGTGTTAAGTGCCATGGAGAAAAACAAAACAGGGAAGGAGACAGTGAATGCCAGGGTTGTGGCAAAGTTACCCAAAAGGCCTCACCAGGGGGTGGTAATTGGGCAAAGGCTTGAAGACTGTGTTAGGAGAAGGCCATTCGTGGGAGGCATACAGTTATGGGGGAAAGGCAGTCAGACTCGAGACCAGGAGAATGCTGAGCACACTCTAGAAACAGAAAGTTGGTCAGTGTGAGCAAAGAGGAGAGAGGAGGTGAGAAGCCCCCCAGAGGTAAGGGGTGGAGAGGGCAGATCTTGGAAGGGCTCCCCTGACACTGGAAGAACTGTGTCTCTGAGGGAGGTACTGGAATTCACGAGGCTTATCGCAGGGCTTGCTCTAGATGAAATGCTCACCACACTTGATGAGTGAGGGAATCATCAGCTGCTGACAAGCACAAGCCTCTTGTGGCTTAGACTTAGGCTAATAACGGGACACAGAGAAATATTTTAGCTCAGATGTTTTTATGTGGCACATTACATCCCCAGAACTTAGTTATCTTAAAACTGGAAGTTTGGACCTTTTGACCACCTGTCTATCAAGCTATCTATCTAGCTTAGATATTTTAACACAACTATTTTTTAACAAAGAGGCAAGTATACTCACCGGCAGCCAAGATACACGGACTCAAATATACTGGTTGTGTGGTCTTGGAAAGTTATGCAGCCTCTCAATGCTTGTTTCCTCATCCATAAAATGGGGGAAATAGTAATTCTTATGTCATAGAACACTGATAACTATGTTTATGCATGAAGCGAAACTGTAAGAGTGTCTGATGTGTATCATGCTCCAATAAATATTAACCATTATCATTAGTGTATAGAATATATTTAAGATGTCCATAATAGTTCAAGAAGTTTAATATGTTTAATATTAAATATAGTCATTATATGTGCTCATGCATGCTATATATGTTATAATTAATATATACTATATAACTATATTATGCTTTTATATATAATGTTTACATGCCATTGAGGGGTGTACATGTTAAAGGAATGAGAGTCTCGCGCAGTTCTATGAGTGGCAGTACTCTGAGTTCTCTAAGACACAGAGAGAGAATGTCCAAATGTGACTATGATGAGGAAGATGGTAACGAGGATAAAGATGAGAGCTCTACTTGTAAAAGGAGATAATAACTATTTCGTAGAACACAATAGAAAACATCAATTGTCTCTATTGAGAGATACTGCTGTTCCTTGAGGATATTAATGAACATATAACAGTGACAACTGTGAATTAAACTTCAAACAAGTCCATCTGTCAGTCAGGCTTTGCTGTGCTTCCTACAAGACATGGTTTAGAGTAAGAGTGTTTCTCTCTAGTTCTCATCATGAAGTATTTGCTGGGCTTGTGTCACGGAACAAAGAATAATCCATTCATATGGTCACCTTGGCATTGGCCTAAGGCAGTTTTCATATAGCCGTGGACACTCCTTAATTCACAACTGGCAAGTGGTTTTCACCGCAAGAATCTAATTCATGACTCATTTGGATTATCTGAATATCTTTGTGCAGATGGTAAAGGTTATTTATTATTAACAGGCACACATATTAATTTTTCTAATCTGTGTCCATTTCTAACTTTTATACTCATTTTTAAGAAAGTTGTGAAGGGTGCTCACCTTTCCTTTGCATTTTATTAATTTTCCTGATCGTGTCCACGTCTAGTGATTCATTTTGATGGCTCTGGAGGCAGATAGATGCCTGGTTCCAAGTCCAAGCCATTACTTCGTGACTGCCACCTTGGGCAAATTCCTCAACTTCTGTGGGTCTCAGCTTCCTTCACCATAAAGTGGGGATAAAACATAACGCCACCTACGTCTTAAGGCTGCTTTAAGGAACAAACGAGATANGAAATTGCAAGCTACTTCTTATTCTTCTCATGACAGTTCAGAAGATTTATAGTTAGTACTTCTTATTTTCTCTTTTCTAATATTTTCTCTCTTTAGCTTAGAATAAGCTTGCAATCATTTCCTTTTCAGCATACAACGACTGCATTTGAGCTTGGTGGTCAACTCTCCTGTAATCAGAGAGATGCAGATGAAAGGAATAATAAGATACCATTTTAAATTTTTCAGATAGGCAAAAAGTAATACAGCTGGTAACACCCAGGGTTAGCAAGCAGGTGTAGGAGCAGGGACGCGTATTACCCAGGGGAGAGCAGACTGCTATAAGCACTTGGAAAGTAACTTGGCAAAACTTAGTCAAGCTCAAGTTGTACATATCCTATGACCCAGCATTCCACTTCTTGGTGTATCTTCTAGAAAAACTCTAACAGATGGGCATAAATAAACACCAAAATGTTCAGTGCAGCACCATTAGCAATAGTGAACATTTAGAAGCAGCTAACTATTCCTTGGTAAGGTGAATACATAAACTGTTCTTTCAATATTCATCAGTGGAGGTGAAAAGACTCCTAAAAAATCCACATGTGTAAAATCTCAGACACCTATTTTTGAATTAAACATCTGCAAAAGAAAACTGTTGTGCTATGTATCTAAAGGTCAAATACTCACGCACAATCACACTCTCATGCACAAAACCTAAGCAGGAAAAGCAGAAAAGCATCAACAGGAATGACATTGACCAAGTGTAGGATGCTGGTCATCCCAGGGAGGATAGGAGAAGGATGGGAGGATGAAACTAGCTTTACCTGTATTATTTTATTTATTTCAAAATAGAAAGAGATTGCAAAATGAAGACGGGAAATACTCATAGTGTTTTCATCTTGGTGGTGGGTACACGGGCTCTGGTATACATTGTGTCTTGCTCTATGTTTAAAATGTTTCATAGTTAGAAATTTTAACATTCAAAGATACTTCTCCACCAAAAGAGCCTAAAGCAAAAGGGAAGACAATGGCTGGGTTGGATAGGAAAAGACTAGAGCAGGATTTGGTCAAATTTTACTGTAAGAGGCCAGATAGGAAACATTTTTGACTTGATAGGCAATAGGGTCCCTGTCCTCATTAGTCACTCTGTCTTTGTAGCACAAAAGTAGCCAGAGACAAAATGTAAATGAACGGGCGTGGCTGTGTTCAATACGACTTTATCTACAGTTTGGTTTTAGCC
>NW_017731463.1:1132820-1146141 GCF_001890085.2 Hipposideros armiger | reverse complement strand
CTGTCCCTGTCCTTGCTCCTGGCGGCTGTGCTGGTGAAGGTGGTGGACGCCCGGAAGAACCGGCCCGCGGGGGCCATCCCCTCGCCTTACAAGGACGGCAGCAGCAACAACTCGGAGAGATGGCAGCATCAAATCAAGGAGGTGCTGGCCTCCAGCCAGGAGGCGCTGGTGGTCACCGAGCGCAAGTACCTTAAGAGTGACTGGTGCAAGACGCAGCCGCTGCGGCAGACGGTAAGCGAGGAGGGCTGCCGCAGCCGCACGGTCCTCAACCGCTTCTGCTACGGCCAGTGCAACTCCTTCTACATCCCGCGGCACGTGAAGAAGGAAGAGGAGTCCTTCCAGTCCTGCGCCTTCTGCAAGCCCCAGCGCGTCACCTCGGTCCTCGTGGAGCTGGAATGCCCCGGGCTGGACCCTCCCTTTCGACTCAAAAAAATCCAGAAGGTGAAGCAGTGCCGCTGCATGTCCGTGAACCTTAGCGACTCAGACAAGCAGTGAGCTCCCCCCGCACCCCCGGGCAGGACGCAGCCCCGCACTGCGCGACCCGGCCGCTGGGTCATGCCACCGCCGCCGCCGCCTCTGCCCCTGTCCTCTCAACTCCCTCACACGACGCCTGGTGGCCTCCCCCCTCAGCAGCAAGCACGTTTCTCGGGGCTGATGGTGTCCTTGTCACAAGCGCAGACCGCAAGTGGAGCTTTGGCTGACGTGTTGCTCTTCGCCGACCCCGGGCCACACCTGTGCGTCCCAAGCCAGGCTGTGTTTCAGGCTCGAAGGAAGATGCCGGGAAGCCACCACCCACCCACCACCCAGCGGTCAGAGAGGATCTTCCAGGTGTCGCGCTGTCGATCGATCCGGCATTGATGTTTCCACCGTGTGGAAAGGCGAGTATTTCCCTGTCCTCACCCTACACTCCAGTTGGCCCGCTGAGCAGCCCCTCACACCTCTGCTGCTGGTCCGCGTATCTCTGGCTGGGAGAGTTCACTGTCGATTCCAGGGCTGTCCTCTCGCGGCTGTGCTGCGGATTTGGACAAGGGCCACAAGCTGTCCGTGGATGGGGAGGTTCTCCTAACCTGATACCAAGACGACGACTTGAGCCAATAGGTCAAGAAGTGAACTTTCCTGGGGACCTGGCTCACAGCAGGCCTCGCTCTCCCCCCGCCCCCCAGCCACCCCCCACTTTTTCCTCACTCCCCCCACCCTCCACCTATGGACTAAAGATGAACTCTGGTGTGCATGCTATTATCGCTGCAATTGGAATATTATTACACACAAAGGTTTCTATATTAACGCTGGTTTTATCATTGACCTATATTGTAAAGAGCTGTTGAAAAGTATTATAGACCTATCCATGTATTGTTTCACTTGTTTTGACTCTGGCTTTGCAGCAGCATTCTGATTAAGGACCAGAGCAGATGACGATCTGCCCAGAAGGCGTTTTACTCAGAATTACTGCCTGGCAGCAGTTCACTGTCATGCACCTATTCTTAGATTGGGAAGGGAGATGGGCTGAGCTGTGATTTGACCTTGAATAGGATTTCACTGAAGGTAGTAAGACATTGCAGCACAATGTAGGAACTGGTTTGGGATGGATGGGGGTAGGGAGAGGGGGTTCACTGGGAAGTCATTAACCTGAAACTCAAAAGCCCCTGTAGTATTTAATATGCATGTGTATACTATTTCACTGCCGTGACACGAAGCAAAAATTATGTCCTGTTAAAAGAGAGAAATATTTAAAAATATAAAGAGTTGGGTCACTTTGCGATATAAGAGGAAATAAAGGATAAAATATATTGAGTAGAAATCTAGTTGAACTGTCCTACAGAAAGCAACTAGCTTCCTTTTCAAAGAATGGTCAGCTTTCATTTTTATAATGATTGTTGAGGTTGCCATGTTGTGGTCTCTTGATATAAGGAATTTGACGTAATTTATTTTCCTGCAAAATTATACTTAACTCTAAGTCCCTTTGTTAAGTTGCCCCACCCACTGAAAGTGTCCCTGTGAATGGTGTTTATGGAATCTGACAATGTGAATGGGATTCCAATCTGATTGGTAGGAATGAGCATGGGTGGAGATGAAAAGTTGGGAAACTTTTCCCTGGTAATACCCAAGCACTCAGTCTCAAACGCTCTGCTTAGGGGACTCAGGAAGGCTTGATTTCCTGGTATGTGAGAACCCCTCTACAAGCTGCTCTGGGAACTGAGGCTTCCCGAAGTTAGACAGTGATGGAGAATCTAGAGACGTTCACCCGGAGAGCAAGGATTCGGGTAAGGTAGGGCATGTAGGTGAATCCGTTTCCTGCCCCTGCGCTGCAGGTTTCATTCCTGTCACTTCTGTGACACCACGAGACCTGAGCAGAATGCGCAGCTCTAAAGGGGGTCTCGGCTTCAGAAATGAGCATATACACCTTAAGGCAGGAAATGCGTATTTAGTGGAAACCTCACGTCTGACTCAGGCAGAACATGCAGCAGAAAAGCTGTGAGGGAAGGCGGTCCTTGTGATTGTGAGGGAGGCCAATGGAGTGGAGTAGGAGAGAAGTGGAAGGCAGTTTCCCACCAAACCGTAAAGCCAACCCCTGTCATTTTATTAACACAGAACCCAAGCAGATAGGGGAAGGACTAAGCTATGAACTCACAGAGTACACACGTGAGCTCACTCTTTGAACACAATTGTGGGTATAGCAATGGAAGCAACATGATATGCTGCAGTGTGAAACTCCTTCTGGGGGTTCTTGTATGTACAGAGTTTACTTTATAATGGCTCAAATTGTATTTAATTGTTTGTTTTGTTTATAAATGAAGAAAAGCTATAAGTATAATGTAATTATTTTATAGGTGTACTATTAAATTATAGAACAAATAAAGATACTCTAGGATTATATGTGATCCTCGTGTGATGTGCCGTGAAAGTGGAATTCTGAACTTGGTTCAGTAAGCAGCACAGGAGCACTGTGCATTAAGTTCAGCCGTGGTGAGTGTGACCCCTAGCCTACATTACACAATTGGCTTTGGGGCCTGGCATCTTCAAAGAGAATGAAAACCAGGCATCCAAGGAGCAGAGGTGGTGGGCATGGCTCTCACTCTGGGTCTTGGGGAGTTTCCAAGTTTCTTACAGATCCCCCAGCAGCTGAAGACAGAATTCCTTACCTATTCTCACTGTTTTCTCTGAATAAGAAATACTGAATGAGGCAGCCTTGAGAAAGTGCTGCAGACAGAAATCTACTTCTAACCTCATCTTCCCTTTAGCAGCCACTGCTCCACACTTCTCTCTTCAACAAACCAGAGCCTGTCCTGAGTTTTGTCCATTTTCACAAGTTTCAACATTTCATAATTTAAATACTTTTCAGTTTCACAGAGTCTCCATTTTTTCTATGAATTGACTTGTCTGCCATTCAGAAAACTCAGTTACCAATAAAAAATTTAAAACTGTAATAAAACTGCATATGGTCGATTCACTGGATGGATTTAAAAGGAATTTAACTTAATAATAAATAATTCATTTTATTTTATTCAATGGAATCCAATACTCCACACTTAAATGAGACTAAGATATTGCAATTCACTTTTAAGTTATAGTCAATGAAGATGAATTTTTTTCGATTGAGTGAACAGCTTAGAATGTAGGTAGGTATTCCTAAAAAGCATATTTGATGGTTGATCTGTCACCACTGATTATTAATGTCAGCAGAGGAGATAACCAATAAGACCAAATCATATATAATACAATTAAAACTTGTTGATCGTCAGGGTATCTTCTGAATCCTTTTTAACTCTCACACTTGCCACCTTCGTCACCCAATCTTACTGCCACTGTTTCTCAAGCACAGCGGGCAGATGATGCCCTTTACGAAAAAGGAAATATGGGAGTCCATGCAGTTTTTGTTGTTGTTGTCTGTATCCATTGGTGTTTTGGGATTGCTGGCTTCTTTTGTACTCAGTCTAAGATACATGAGGGAAAAAACAAAGCCACTGTCATATTATTCCTTGAGTCCTGAGATTCCTACCTGGTCTTCCTTCTTTTCCCCAACTTTTAGAATATATATGTACATCTCCAGAGTCTTGAGTGTGATGAAGAGGGAGACTGTGTCTACTCCAGCTTGCCTGGAATCAGAAATCTTCTGAAGCTTTATAAGGTTTATCACCTTCGTCTCTAAGGTCCATGATGTATAAACCTTAGAGTTTAGTGTATACATGGCGTATGAACCAAGACCTTCAATATACTTGCCCCATCTCTCTCATCTGTTCCTATTACATGATGTCAATTATATGGTGAATCAATATATTTTATAGCATGTCCATAGAATCCAGGTCACATCAGATTATATCTTGACAAAAGGTGGATTTTGGGGCAAGACCATAAATATCAACCATTGTTCATTGCAAGGAAATGGCTATGGCATCTGGTTCTCCTTCCTCATAGGGATGGCAGAAAACACATTTGCTAGCTCAGGTGCTAGAGCCTATTTTAATCTGCTCTAGCAAAGAAACCACATTCACCTACTGCCTTGCTGTTTGCCATGTTCCATTGCCAGGGACTGGCCTGTGAAATACACGGGGACATGTCAGTGACTACCGCAATATGGAAGTCTTTGAAAATTTCACCGATTTCCCCATTCCCGTTGGAATTCAGCATTGTTTTGGACTTACTCTTTTTCTTGGTGTAGGAAGCTTCAGAAGCTTCCATTTATGCCGCCTTACTATACTATCTCTTAAGAAGTCAAGGAATTATTGTGAGGATTCTTCACACTACTGAGGGTATTTCTTTCAATTATGCATTTGGAGATAAGGGAATGGACCCCAGTTTGATCCATGGACTAGTGGGCCCCCTGAGAGCCAGACCTTGGCTAGGACTCTTGCACCTCCACTTGAATAGGGAGTCATGGTGGTTTATTGAGTCATTAGGTAGTACTAGCATCAATTTAGACCCAGTGTTAAATAATCCTCAAAAGTTATGTGTATCCCCATTTCTTCTACATCACATTTACCTGAATAAGTAATCCTAAATTCTCAGGTCAAGTACTAGGGGAATAACAAATGAATATACCTGCCCTGGTATTACAATCCTTACTTATAATCAGCCTTCCCTTCAGCCAGTGGGTTCCAAATCTGACCTGGAAACTGAGGAAGGCACTGTGATTTTTATTGAGATACTGCCTTTTGCCTTCGATCATCCATCATCTATTTGACTGTATAAACTAAGCAGTACCCTTGTTGGCAGCCCATCTACCTTACCTCCAGGAACACCATGTTCTATTAACAATCTTCTGGTTGGGACCCTGTGGATGCCACACCTATCCTGCCACTCTTTGGGAAAATTATACCTTTTACTCCTGAAAGCTAAGCATTGGCGCTTGGCTTATATTGTTTTGAGATCTTGCTATTCTCAGGTCTGTCAGAGAGCCTCGTTTTGTAAGAACATCTCCTACTGCTAGTCCTGGGCACACACAATGAGCATGGCTAAGCTTCTCAGTACTGCTGCTGCCTCCATCACGGCACGGGCGTCATTACTTTGGTAAGGACAGGGCTTCTTGGGACCATGGTCAGCTGGTGGACTTTTTCGTTTTCTGTAGCAAATCCACGTTAGCATGCTCCCTTCTCTGAGCCTGTGGATCCTTTCCTCTACCACCCAGCATGAACACTCCTGCATTTCCATTTCATTGACTATGGATCATAGCTTTTGTGATCCTCCAAGAATTATGCTGGCACCTTATGCTCACCATCCCTGGGGTATTTGCCACAATGTTCAATCCTGAATCATGGGAGTGTTCTTACGGGGATATCCAACTTAATGTTCTTCTTCCCCTCCTTGACCCGGCACCTTCAGAACACAATCCCACTCTCCCTTTCCTGGCTCCCTCTCATCCCTTTGTTGACCCAGCACATCCCCAGTAGGGGTGGGGGGCCTAACAACAGGCCTATCAGGTTTAGGGCAATTGGGGAGTTGGAGATTCTCAACTGCATCTACCCAGGTATTCTCATCCTAATTTTAGGAGTGTCAGCCTTCCTTATTAGGACCCTAACGCTAGCGCAGAGACTTGCTGGAGCGTCTCTGAAACGGCACTGCTTCTACAATTGAGTCTGCCTAACTGCAGGAGACTAGAGCTTCATTACATGCTGCCAGAGACCCTATGGCTTCCACATTCTGAATGAATTGGTGATCAATCACACTGATTTTTTTTTTAATCATTGCTACTTGGAAGTTGGTACCCAATTCCTATAAGTCATGCTATCCCTCATAACTCTTATGTACCAAAAGGGTTACACCAGCCAGGAGTCTCCCCACCAGCCTCCCATCTCAGTTTATCCCTGGAAAAAATATTCACAGTGAACTGCTACCGCAGGCCAGGGCTCATCATTACAACTGGCCGGTGAGTGATCTATCTCCTGTTTTAAATACACTTCCTTGGACCACTCCAGGAACTCCCTATCTTAGATTGGTTTCCCAAACTCTGAGACAAAGACTGCGTGCAGGCTTACTGGGGCATGACCTGAGAATGTAGACCTGGAAGGAAATGAGGAAAAGAGGATCGTGTGGTAGGAAAAGCAAACTGGTTGCAAGGTAGGCATCATCCGATCCATGGGAAGTCCTGAAGCTGGGATGGCATAGTAGAGTTGTCCCAAATTGAATCAAGGAGGACAGGTTTTCCTATCCCACACCAGCCAGCCACTGGCTTCAGGCCGTCCTTGGAAGGGGCCTGTGTTTTCCTCCACTAACGGCAACTGTTCGGGAGGGATCCCACTGTGAGCCATCAGCAGCTCATCTTTTCAGTGGGGTCAGAGGGGACGGGATGGGCACATCAGCTTTGAAGAGGGTATCTGGGTGGAGCGCCATAACATTCACCTTAGCATGTGTGTTAGGGGTGGGGGAGGTGGAACTGGGAGAATGGAGAAAGAGAGCAAAGAAGATAAAAGAGAGGCAAAAGAAGTTCCATTTGATTTTATAGGAAATAAAAATCGCTAACAAATCTGGTCGAGAATTATTCTAGTCATAAATTCTTTCAAAAGCCACCGAGCTTGCTTGTCTGGATTCTGTTCCCTCCAATCAGATGATTTTTATGCTTAAGAGTAGGGACAAGCAAGGTAATGGAACTGGGTTTGAAAGGAAGAGACAAATATGTGAAATATTTGCAGAATTTGGTGACTCAAGAGGGGTGTGTTAGTGAAAGAGATGGGGAGCCCAATATAAGTAAGGGTCTGGTATTAGAAGGTGAGGATGTGAGTTTTTATTGATGTTGTGTCTGCAGTGTTAGTGAAATAATCTAAATAAAACTGTCCCGTTTGAAGAAATTGGCCTGGGAGTTGAGTGACAAGCTAGACCTGGAGGAACTGATAGAGAAGCGGCAAAAGCATGACTAAATCCATGAACATAGATGAGACTTCTAAAAGAGGGAGAGAATGAGGAAATAGAAGACAAACTAACCTTAGGCACTACTTAAAAAAGAATAGGAAGGAGAGGAAATGAGTAACATTCTTCAGGCAATGTCTGCCCAAGGCCTGGTATAAAAAGTGGGGTGCTGTCCTTTATTTCACTGACAACCCCCCCCCGCCGTTGTCCTTTCTAGTCCCATCCTTGTCCCATGCATCTCTCTGCCCTCCGAGCCGCGCCATAATTTCCTGGATGACGTACTAATGGCCTAAGCCCCGCCCCCAACTCCAATCCCTGAAGGGAAGGAGAGAGCGTTTAATAAACTAGGCACATGTGAAGTCTTCCTAACTACCACCACCCCCACCCATGAAATTCTGCTGCCGGGGCATTCTTCATCTGACAAGACCGTAGCTTTCTAAAAGGATGAAGTTGCTAACGTGTGGAAGGAGGTACTGGATACCAGATTATAAACTGGGTATCAAATTAAGGCCGAAAACTTAACATTTCATGTTTGAGAGTTCAACAAAAAGGTTTGAGAGTTATCCAAATATTTACATTTGTAGTTCCTTATTGTCTGTTTTTGTGGCGGTGTGTGTGTGTGTGTGTGTGTGTGTGTGTGTGTATTTTTAATTTTTGTTTTATTTGGGGAGCCAAAGAATATACAACTAGGCACCACATGTCTGTTTTTCTATGGGCTAGAGGCACTCTCTTGATGGGATCTATTTCTGGATGTCTTTTGGAATTCCGTAAGCTAAATATGAACACTCTTGATTCTCACTCTTTGCTTGAAAAAAAATGAACTCCCACATTTAAGGATGTGCTGACAAGTAACAGATAGCATTTACAAATTGAAATATATGGATATAAAATAGGTATTGTGGGGCCAAACTTAGATTAATTGAAACCTATTATAATAATGCTTTTTATAACATGGGTTAAACATATTGCCAGTTTCTGACTCCAAAAGCCTGAAACCAACAGAAAAATCTCATTGGCGACTAGCCTGTAAGGTGTGGGTTGGTCCTGTGATCCATTGCATAGAATAGAAATTGTTCTTAATTTCTGGAAAACTTTACGGTATATGATAGAATTATAGCCATAAATTAGAAACATTTATATAAAGTCAATGAGGGCAGTATAAAATAACTCCAAAATTGAGGTGAGAGGGGTTTTGCCTAAGAATTACCAAAATAGGCCATTGTGAAATAAAAGGCCCAATGTTACTGTAACAGTCAGACCACCATAGAAGAAAATGTGTCCAGTGGCCTACAGACCACCCTGACTTTTTTTTTTTTTTCCCTTCCTGCAACAGACTAGCAGGGTTGAGCTCCCACTCTTACAAATGTCCAGAGTAGCCTAGCATGAGAACGTTCCTGATCTTCCTTGGGGAGGGTATCTGATGAAGTTTCTACAGCAATGTGCAAGCATCAAAAACTACCCGAAGCATATTGTCTCCTTGGTTCACCATAATTGACCAGATAGGTGTCATCTGATATCTGCAATGAGATATGTTCCAAAAAGTTAATTATAAAATATTTCCATATTGACTTATTTTTCAAAACTGTACAAAATCCAAAAGAGCAAAGGAAATAACAGTGAAAAAAACTTGCTTTCACCTATCTCACAGCCCACCAGCTTCTCTTCTCCAGAAGCAACTGGTATTAGCAGTTTTTTGTGAATGCCAAATTCAGTTAAGCACATTGCCCCCACTTTAACATAAAGGGGTGTGCACTATATACAGTTTTGCTGCTTCTTATCTTCACACAAAAATGACAAAGATACAAACTTTTTCTCATGGATTTTTCCCCCCTTAACAAAATGTTGTACATCTTCTATATTGGTACATAAAGTGCCCCTCATTCTTTCTTTTTTAAATCCTGCATTATCAATGAGGTAATAACCTCATTAGTTAGAAGCTTTCAATATTTTGTTATTACAAATACTTACTGTCACTTTCTAATATGTTTACTATACAGTTGGGTCAGTTCCTCTTTTCACTGCTCTTGTTTTCCCAAAAGCTTCACGACTGTTCTTGTTTATTTATTTCTGTGTATGAACTTTAAAGTCAGCTTTCGTAGTCCCCCCTTCCCCCCCAAAGAAACCCCCAAAACAAAAAAACAAACCTCTATTCTGTTGATATTTTCATCTGGGTTGCATTAAATTTACAAATTCATTTAAGGAGTACTCACATTGTTGGGGATAGGCCTCTCTATTTTCTGTGTCTCTCAACTGTTTTCACATAGATCGTACGCGTTTCTTATTAAATTTATTCCATGCTATTCATCTTTTTTATTGTTGCTATTTTAAGTGGGAGCTTTTCCCAACCATATGTTCTGACTGGACATTGTATACATGAAATTTCTTAACTTCTGTACATTAATCTTGTCTAGTCAATTTACCACATTCTCCTATCATCACTAATAATTTTTGGTGGATTATTTTCTGTTTTCTGAGTACATAATCTAATAAACAGCAAATAGAAATTATTTTACCTCCTCCCTTTCAATTGTATACATTTTTTAACTTCATCACTTGAACAGTGATAAAAATAGCAATGGTGGAAGTAGGCATCCTGTTTTTGTTTGCCATTTTTAATGGGGATGTGCTAATGTTTCCATTATGCCCCAGGCTGACTTTGCTTTGCTTTAAGGACATCTTCATATTATTCAGACTTTTTTCATCAGAAATGACTTTGAATTGCTTCAATGATTTTTTAGCAGTTGGAGGAAATCACATAATTTTTCTCCATGTGAGCAGTATTTCTAAATAACACATTATAATATGCATGGCCGCATACAGATGATCAGCCTGGCATTCCAGGAAGAAGCCCCACTTTTTCACGGTCCTTCCTGGTGGCTGCTAGTATTTTGCTTGGTGTTTTTGCAGTGCTATTCATAAATGAGTTGGTCTATAGTATTCTTTTTTGATTAATCTTTGTTGGTTTGGTAGCAGTGTTACACTCACCAGCTATTTGCAGGTGGTCTGTTAGACAGGTAGGGCTGTGTTTCAAGCTCGCAAGTATTTCTTTATGGAATAGGATAGACAGCATGGCTTATTCTAGTATTTACTACTACAATTCAGAGTCTCTTTCTTCACCCTTGTTTTATTGATAGATGTCTTCCTGCAAATCTGACTTGTCTACCTGATTTCTCATTTAGGCCTCTTCCCTGCTGAAAAAAAACAAAACAAAAACAAAAACAGAAAACATACAGGGAAGCTTCTGATACCAATTGGTGTACCAAGGTCCATAATGATCCTTTCATCCAAATACAGGATTTTGTGATAGGAAGTGAGGGCATGACCTCACCTTGAAGAAGCAGACCTCACTGGCTTTTTCTGGGATCTGCCTCCACGAGCATCCTCTCTCTTGCCTCCTGCAATACCCACACATTTGGAAGATCTTCCATATATTTTGTGGTTTGAGTTTTTGATACCTCTAATTTTAATCAAAGATGAAGTTCGCAATTTTGCTCCTTGTTGCTTTGGGATGATTTCTGAGAGGAGAAGGGCTAAGTGCTCCTTTCATCACACCATTTAAAAACATTAAACCTCTTTCTATTGCTTTTGATTATATAATTGAAGATGTACTTCATGGGAAAAAAAACGCACAAAAAAATAAGCCTTCAAAAGTCTGAGTTCACTAATTGGCTGGGAAGTGGAAATGTTAATGACAAGCTGGTGTAATACAAAGAATGGTTGCACAGCATTTCCAGAGCTGGTTAGCAACAATTTCTTTATTCCCCAAGTCCTCCTATCTGCCGTCCACAGTCACTTTTTTAATTTTCCAATTACAGTTGACATTCAATATTATTTTATATTAGTTTCAAGTGACAAGTATAGTGGCTACATATTTATATAATTTGTGAAGTGATCCCCCCAATTAGTCTAGGACCCACCTGGCACTATACATAGTTAGTACAACTTGATTGACTATATTCCCTAAGTTGTACTTTACATCCCCGTGACTCTTTTGTAACTATGAATTTGTACTTCTTAATTTCTTCACCTTTTTCTACCGGCCCCTTAATCCTCTTCCCATCTGGCGACCATCAGTCTGTTCTCTGTGTCTATGAGTCTGTTTCCATTTTGTTTGTTGATTTATTTTGTTCTTTAGATTCCACATGGAAATGAGACCATATGGTATTTGTCTTTCTCTGACTCATTTCACTAGGCATAATACCCTCTGGGTCCACCCATGTAATCACTAATGGTAAGATTTCATCTTTTTTATGGCTGAGTAATATTCCACTGTATATACGGACCACTTTTTCTTTATCCAATTGTCTATTGATGGGCACTTAGGTAGCTTTCATATATTGGCTATTGTAAATAATGCTGCAGTGAACACAGGGGTGCATATATCTTTTCAAATTAGCGTTTTGGATTTCTTCGGATAAATACTCAGAAGTAAAATTACTGTGTCATAAAGTAGCTCTATTTTTAGTGTTTTGAGGAAAACATCCTTACTGTTCTCCATATTGGCTGCACCAATTTGCAATTCTACCAAGAATGTCTGAGGAGCATTCCTTTTTCTCCACATCCTCACCAACACTGGTTGTTTGTCCATTTATTGATGATGGCCATTCAGACAAGGTAGGTGATATCTTATTTTAGTTTTAATTTGCATTTCTCTGATAATAAGAGATGTTGAGCATCTTTTCATGTCTATTGGAAATCTGTATGTTCTCTTTGGAGAAATGTCTATTCAGGTCCTCTGCCCATTTTTTTAACTGCATTGTTTGTTTTTTTGGTGTTGAGTTGTATGAGTTCTTTATAAATTTTGGACAGTAATCCCTTATCAGATGTTTTCATTAGTGAATATCTTTTCCCATTCAGTAAGATGTCTTTTCATTTTGTTGATGGTTTCCTTTGCTGAGCAAACACGATTTAGTTTGATGTAGTCCCATTTGTGTATTTTTTCTTTTGTTTCCCTTGCCTGAGGCGATATGTCAGAAAAAAAAATATGACTAAGAGCAACGTCGAGAGTTTACTGCCAATGCTTTCTTCTAGGTGTATTATGGTTTCATGTTTTACATGTAAGTCTTTAATGTATTTTGAGTTTATTTTTTAATATGTTGTAAGACAGTAGCCTAGTTTCATTTTTTTACATGTCCAATTTTCCCAACACCATCTATTGAATAGACTGTCTTTACTTCATTGTATGTTCTTGCCTACTTTATCATAGATTAATTGGCCATTTATGCATGGGTTTATTTCTGCACTTTCTATTCAGTTTAATTGATCTCTATGTCTGTTTTTAGGCCAGTACCATGCTCTTTTGATTACTATAGCCTAGTAGTATACAACAGTTTAGTATCACATAGTGTGATACATCAAACTTTGTTCTTCTTTCTTAAGAATGCTGTGGCTATTTGGGGTCTTTTGTGGTTCCATATCAATTTTAAGATTATTTGTTCTATTTGTGGGGAAAATGTCATTGGTATTTTGATAAGGATTTTACTGAATCCATAGATTGCTTTGGGTAGAATGGGCATTTTAATGATGTTAATTCTTCCTATCCATAAGCAAGGTATATGCTTCCATTTACTTCTATTGTCTTCAATTTCTTTCTTCATTGTCTTATGACTTTCGGATTTTTACCTCCTTGGTTAAATGTATTCCTAGGAATTTTTTGATGCAATTGTAAATGGGATTGTTTTCTTAATTTCTCTCTCTGATAGTTTGTTACTGGTGTATAAAAATGCAACCATTTTCTGAATATTAATTTTGTATACCTTACTACTTTACTGAATTCATTCATCAGTTCTAAAATTTTTGTGGAATCCTTAGGGTTCTCTCTATATAGTATCATGTCATCTGCAAATAATGACAGTTTTACTTCTTCCTTTCCATTGGACGCATTTTTTTTTTCTTGTCTGATTGCTGTGGCTAGGTCTTCCAATAGTATGTTGAATAAAACTAGTGAAAGTGGACATCCTTGTCTTGTCCTGGATCTTAAGGA
>NW_017731463.1:1128710-1130287 GCF_001890085.2 Hipposideros armiger | reverse complement strand
CACCTCTCCCACACCATAATTTTTCCTTTGTCTTATCCTTTTTTCAATAGTCCTTCACCACTTAATCTGTATCAAATTAATTTTTTGCATCTGATTTCTAACTTTTAGAACAAAGATTTCTCCAATGTTAATATATTGTTGTTTGTAAGCGGAAAATACTGTTTCCTTAAAATTGCATTAGGAAAATTTCAACCTTTTTCAAAACATGTTTTGAAGTGGCTGAATAATTATTTTATCTCTAAAAACAAGCATTCATCAAATACTTAACTACTAACAACTGTTAAAGCCTGAAATAAAAATTTTTAAAAATCTTCAGACACAGAAGGTCTAACTTATTTTCCTCCAAGTTTTAAATATAATGGCTTCATTTTGCAGGTATCCTTTGGCAAGATGCACACAACAGACACAGAGCTTTTTTATTATTCACTTTATTTTCATATAAATTAACATCCTAAAAAATTGAAATAGAAACACTAAATACAGTATTGCACATAGCGATCTTTGTTAAATGCCCTATTATTTCATTGAAGAACGTTAATATACACATTAGAAGGAGTGAAGGGAACAGGAAGACTACAAAACTACAACCAAAAAACCACTACTGTTTCTTTCCACTTAAACTACAAACTAAAAGTTAAGAGGCCATAACTTTACATAAATACAAACATAGTTAAGATTCAGAACGTTTTCTTTTTAAGTTGCTTTCCATAATTGGTTTGTAATAGCAATAAATTCTCTCCTTTATCCACAACCATAACCCCCAACAAATATTATTAAAGTAATTTAAAAAAACATAACTATTAATATTAGACAAAACCATCACAGTGCATCATGAGCTGACTTTAGAGTATTCTCAGAAGGGTAGGAGATTCACTTTTTCCCCCTCGACAGAAAATAAAGTCCTTTCCTAGGCCCCTTCAGACAATGAATCATCACATACTCATTTTACAGCTTTTAATCACCTGCCATAACACATAAAAACAACCCCAATCATGTCAAAATACTCAGGTAGGTATGTTTAATTAACAAGTTTTAGGTAAATGCCAATCGATCCAAAAACTTACTTTTTTTTTGCCAACAATTAGTCATGTTTGGCAATTTTATGAGTGCCATTTATTATTTAAATTCCTTCAAAATATTGAGTCACATTTTCTTTGTGAAAGGCAATGGCAAAAGTTATAGAGAGGCACACCTTTAGTTTATTTACTGCTGCTGCAGATTAGCTTTATGTAGGTTCTCAAAGGACATAGCCTGATAACAGCCCCCATTAAACTTAAAACTCGGATTCCTGACTATATTAAATGATTTATAGGAAAGGGGTTTCCTTTTACTATATTTTTTTCCATTCATTATCAACAAGTAAAAACAACGATAAACTTCTTTCACAAATATATAGTTATGGAGAGCAACCCAAAGACTTGGGAAATCCTTAATTATGATATAGAAATGGTACTTAAATTTTAGAATAGAAAATGACCATGTAGATGTGAAACTGATACAACGATTCACTAGAAATAACATTTCAACCATATGTCCAAGTGCCCTGACGTGGAGTCCTGGCTGTCAGTAAAAGGAAC
>NW_017731463.1:1124625-1127405 GCF_001890085.2 Hipposideros armiger | reverse complement strand
CTCCCAGGGTGCAAAGCTTGGCATTTTCTTTTAAGGAAGAAGTGGGTGAGGAGGAAACTTAGAATAGCCTGTTAAACTCAGTTAATTGATTGACAGCTGTTATGCAGCCAACTCTGTAGAACCATTTATGGGCACAAACCAGATCTGAGCCCTCTGATCTCAGCAAAGGACAACACGGAGCTTGGCATCTCCCATTATATTCTAGGTCACAGTGGCATTAATTCAATTATGACAGCCACTCTGTGCTCAAATGCAAGCCTGTGCTGTGATTGTGTGTAATGAAGAAAGTGAAAGATAGCCCCCCAACTCCTGTCTACACATCCATATCCATCTAGAAGCATGCCCTTAGCAGATTGATCTTAATTCTTAAGCTTTGAAGGCTGAATACTGAGATCCTCTTAGCCTGTTGGGCCTAATTAAAAGCATCAGGAATAGGAAATTCTTGAAGTCAGCAGCTCATGATTTATGCAAACTTCAGAGGAAAATATTATCCTGTGTTTGTATATTTTGTGAAAACAGTGTTGAAAAGCCAAAAACAAAAAAAAAATCACAGGTTAAAGAACAGAAAAGTTAAATACTTACAATTCCAGAGTCATGTCTTGGCTTTATTTTATAAAGTGACTTTCCCTTTTTCTGCCTACACACCTCTTCAGCTTCTTTCACTCTGAGTGGGAAGAAGACACATGTATATGAACAAAGGCCCATATAGACTACTGCAATCCACCTTACAGTCAGCGACCAAGCTCATTAAGGATTTCATATACTGGAGAAAATAATACCACATATACAGGGATGTTATCTGACATTTGATTTCAAAACATAGAATGTTAGAGCTAGAGGCAGATTCATCACGGGGTTCTTAACTTGGAATTGAAGGATGTAGAATGGAATAGGACACAAGCAGATAAATATTTTTATGCAGACATTTCATCTTACATTAAAGGACTCTTTAATATACGAGGGAAGTAAAGAAACGGCCCTCATTTTCAGGCGAGCATCCTGAGATTGGCTGTATTACATAAACAGAATTGGCACTATAACATAAATCAGAAACATTAAAACAATTAAATTAACAGCATCATATAAAAAAACTCGAATGCTTATTTAAACTGATTTCAGATTCACTTTCCGCATCACACTTCCTTATGCATGAAAGTCATTTGCAATGAATACTTGGGCAGTTTAAAAACTTGAACTTCATCAAGCATAGGAGCGAACCAATTAATTGAAAACAAAAAATAGAGAGTGAGCAATAATAACATTTTAATACTACTAGGGCTTCTTTTTAAACACACACTCCATGGAAAACAGTGTTGAATTTACCAGAGGTTGAGTTAAAAGAGGAAGTTATTTGATGATGAGTTCTGCATTAGTTCTGGCTTTGCTATTTGACACTGGGTAATGTCCTGATACTACTGACCCTTGTATTCTCGCAAATAGTAAGACTGTCTGATAATATATAATAGTATTGCTGTTACTACTACACAGAGTTGCTGCAAAGATCAAAAAAAAATTATTAAAAAAGTTCTTTATAAATTGTAAAATACTATAAAAAGTTATGCATCACTACAAACATAAGAAATCTGCAAACTGGATTTCTATTAACAAAAAGGGGTCTGATAAGAAGAAAAATAACCTATCAGTTAATTTATTTTGTTGTTATGATTCACCTAGGGAATAAAAAATGGAGTTATTTCTAGAAAGCCTAAAAAAGCCATGACTTATCTTGATGAAAGACTGTATATAGATCCTGAAGCATATTTCCTCAAAGAAATAAATTATAAATATATCTCTTGGGTCCTGTGGCAAACAATCTAATGAGAGAATTCACCTCTGATACAGCTGAATGAATCCTGTTTTTAAACAACGGAATGAAGCAAATAACCCCGTCCAGGGGCTGGAAGAAGGATGTTATCGTTTACTTTAAAGTATGACAAACGAAAGGAATCCCTTTTGGACACAAAATGCTTCTTGGGTTGTTATTGTTAGTAATTCCAGAAAATAATGAAAATTTAGAAGACACTCCATTGTTACCACTTTTATTACTTTCTCCCCAAGTCATAAATTGTCTTTAATCCTTCCTCCAAACATTTCAAGACAAAAATATTTTCTTTATAACAAACCAATGATTGCAGAGTCCCATCTTCCTCTGAAACAGCTACCAGTAAATTCAAGTTGAAGTATTTGGACAGGGAATTAAGGACACTTTTTTTCTTTAGCACTTATCCAAAATCTAGTAGATCTCTTCTCAAATTTACTTGGATTGCTTTAAAGCATTTTGTGATATTAAAAAAAACAACACACTTCACAAGTCTTTAGATTACCAAAGCATCTTAATTTTCTCGTTATCTTATTTATCTTGTTCTTAAAACACATTTTTGTAAAGATCACAGAAAGCCGAGTCTAATACACACATATTTAATTTTACACAAAAACAAATTCAGCCACTCCTTACGGCAGAGATGATGAAAACTAAAGAGAATGTGCGTCAACGAACGCTCACAGATCTTTGACCTCATCCATCCATTTGACAATCACTTATGGAACAGTAACTCCAGGCCAGGCACTGGGATTGGCACATTTTTATAAGGACAATTAAATTCAACATCTAGGAGAGACACGCACATAAGCAAGTGAATTAGAATGGTGCACGGAGCACAACCAACAAGGTTTGGGGAGGTCCAGCTGTATCCCAGAGGAGGTTCCTGGAGGTGGTGGGCAGGGGCTACGGAGATCTTTCTGGAGCAGGCTGATGGCAGAGCCTTGTTTCAAAGATAATT
>NW_017731463.1:1119728-1121050 GCF_001890085.2 Hipposideros armiger | reverse complement strand
AGTGTGAAATGTGAAATTCAAGTTTCTCAAGGTAAAGTAGTGTGACACCATTAATTGGTAATGACAGGTTTTGTGATGCTACAAAGAACCACCTACAGGATAAGAAGCGATGCATTTTGTGAGGAATATGACTATGAGATTATCCCCGCAGTTGAAATTGTTTTATAGGACAGAAATGACCAGAGGAAAAGAAAACATTTTTAAGTATTAAAGCTTAAATTTAAATGTATCTTAAAAAAAAAACTCATATGAAACTTATCTTCTAAAGATAAAGCTGTAAATGTAACCTAAAAGAAATGAAATAAATTTCAGTATGTCAATATAGATTTTTTTATTCCTTACATACAAATATTCTAAGTTGTAACAACTTGATTTGGTTTTAAGATGTTAAGCTTAAAAGTTATTAAACATAGAGAATATGAGTCTAGGAGAATGAGAATATTTTTAAGGTTGATATTAACAGAGAAGACAGATGTAGGTGATAGAATGAGAAATACTTTGTATCTCAGAATTTGTTGAAACTAGTTTAAATTCCAACAATTATTTTTATTTTGGGAGTTTTCAAAACAAATGAAAAGTTTCTGAAACTGTGTCCTTAATATAACTGGGCACATTTACACTAAGGAAGACTCTAAACAAAGAGTTTGGTTTCTTATTGCTCTCTTAATAAAGATGCGCTTTTCTCTGCACTTTCCCTCCCTAGCCCCAGACCCATTTATTGTCAAGCAAACATATACAAAAAGTTCAGGGTGATTAAGTTTAAAGACGGTTTGTGAGATGAGTAAGAGAGATACACTCTGGCACAGGCACAGAGACAAGAAACCAGACGTCCCCGCAGCCTACAGGCAGAATCGTTTTTATCTACTTTCTAGAGCAAAAGCCAGGCTGGCCACAGTCTTATCAAGAAAACAGATAGGCTCTCATCACTCAATCGAATGAGAAAGGGGGCCACTTTCCTGCCACAAAACATTCATAATTTTGTCTAAATAAGTATCTGTGGCGGACGGATTCCCTTTCTGCTGTCTCCAGGTCGGCTTGCTGGGGAATAGCCTGATTCCTTCCCGGCGTCTGTGGCCCGTGAGATTTAAGGGCAGCCCAGGACGGGGAGGTCACATGTCAGAGGTCCTTCTACAGCGGAGATGGATCTTCTAACAATAAGCTAAGAGTGGATATAAGTGTCATTATTACCAGTTCACAATGGACTTCAGTGAAACACACCACCATCATGTCTGCCTACAAATTTTCCATTTTTTAACCCAAAAGGGAAACACACACACACACACACACACACACACACACACACACACACACACACACACACA
>NW_017731463.1:1067590-1117673 GCF_001890085.2 Hipposideros armiger | reverse complement strand
TTAGATCTGTTCTTCTGAGACTGCCCATTCTCCTTTTCTCCTCTTCCGTGGCCACGTGCCTTCAACTGAAACTCAAAGCTTCCTATAGAAAGTATATCTGACCTTCATGGCAGGCTTGTTTATTTATACAATCCTCTAAGCCTTTGCACAATTTTATTCAAATTTTTATCTTAAAGGGTTACGGCTATTCATACGCCTTGTTGAATAGTAAAATTCCATGAGATTAGGGATTGTGTATATTCATGTTTACATTCATAAGAAAAATAAACCTCACACAAGTAAATATTCACTAGATGTTTGAAAAAGAACTGACTCAATGAATGAATGATGATGGATAGGGAAAGAAAAACTAAGCTAAAAAAAATCACAGGGATAAATTCTGGCAAATGACTAGTGCTTAGATCTAAATCTCCTGTTTTTGCCTCCTTCTTCTGGAGAACTCTTCAGCAATGAGACTGGACATTCAATTCACATTTTGAGTAAACTATGTGGGCTTCTATTTGACTTGACACTGATTTACTGTTATAACTCCATCCATAAATAACAAGTTAGTTTGGATGAATGTACATAAAATTTAAAGCTATGAAATAGCTTAGGGGATCATATTCACTTTCTTTCATTTTACAGAAAAACTAATTTTGGATACACTATATGAATCATCAGTAGCCTGTAAAGATGATATTGTGTCACATGATATTGTGTCAAACTACTTTCACTAACCCTTATCAACTCCTAGGTTAGTGAGAAAGATAAATTACACAGAGGTACTATATCTTCATTTCAACAAAATAGTTCATGAATCTCTAAGAGGATGCCTGCAGACTAGCTAGTGAAATGATGGCTAGGTGAGAGGATACTTAGATGAATTTATGATGATCAACTATGCCCACAGAAGGTAACAAGGTGACTTCACGTATAGTTATGTTCCTGTTTTAAAGAGCATCACACTGAAGAGGGTCAAAGCACAATCAACTGGTAAAATTTATGATAGAGGCTGTTTTAATGTGAGCACAGAGAAAACTGTCCTAGTAATCAGAGATGTCCAAAAAATGGCAGAGTTTCTTTTTCATTTGAAGAAAGGTCACATCTGCAGTGAGCCAATGGTGTGCCATACCCAATGGGTGTCACATGTGCAACGCCTTATTCAACCTCCTGGTGACCTAACATGAGAGGTGCCATTATGCTATTTTAGAGATGAGGAGCCTGGGATTCAAAGAGGTTCTTGAGGTCACACACTCAAAGCATGAAGAAGACAATCCAGATGTGGTCAACTTCAGAGTCTGCCCTCCCACTAAAGAGGGCACAACATCCTGGACTTCATATCTAGCTATTAGTACTAGAAAAATAATATGCCTATTATGGAAAGTAAATTAGGATGGATAATCTTCCATTAGTTTCCCAAGTTCAATAACCCTTCCCCTTTAGAGAGCTTCCACAAAATAGGCATCTTAAAGACACTATAGTCTTAGCTCCTTGAAGGCCGCGAATGGAATGTCTTTCCTCTCCATGTCCCAGGCCCAGCACAGTGCCTGTCTCATCAACATGGCAGCTAACACTTACTGAGAACGGATGTGCCAAGAACTGGGCTAAGAGGGTTCATAGGCTTTATCTCCTTTAAATCCTTTAATAACCCCGTGAGGTACTGTTACCCAACGCTTACAATGAGGAAACTGAAACTTAAAATGGTCAAATTACTTGCTGGGGCTCATATACCAATTTGTGGCAGACCTGTGGTTCAAATCCAGACAAACATTCGACTGCCACAGCTCCGGCTTTAACCACTGTACTATGTTGCCTCTCACAATGCAAATGCATGGGAAAGACAAAATATACAACCATCACTATCTTCCTCTAGTTATTTATATATTTCTTTACATTTATAAATTTACATTTATCATATATCATATTTATATATTTATTCATTATATTAATTTATATTCATTATTCATTTATTTATTTTTATTTCTATTTATTTAGAAGTATTTAATTCTAAAAGGCTGAATCTTTTAAAACTCTGAATATATAAAGTCAAATACTTTTCGAGAAGAGGAACTATTTAGAAAAATGGTCGCATGTGCTTTATCAGATACTGGGGAGAAGTACTATAATCGGATACATTTTGAACTCTATTCAAGGAAAAGGAGTCATGGAAACACAGTGGGCTTTGGCGTTCATCTTTGAAAAAGGAAAGCATGTAAGATTGTCCAGAGGCAACAAAACTACCACCACATTCTTGATTCTAATTTCTAGGAGGAATTTTTGACATAGTTCTCTAAGTAAGAAATGTGAATTACAGTCAGTACAAATCTAAAAATACAGAAGACAGAAATTTCTAGAGTGGCCAATTTTTTTCACAAATCCTCAATATAAACTAAGATTAATTTTTAAACTAACTCAGTAAAGATATTTCCGAGGTGAGGAGGTCAACACACACTTTGAGTTTGTCCTTTTGCTTTCTGGAGATCTGACCTGATACAGAGATACAACTCTGGAAAAATCTAGGACAGCTAACATATTTCCTCCATTATCTCAAATCGCAATGGTCTCAACTGAACTGGAGTCAGTAGGTGACTAGTCTCGGACAAGGGCTGGAAATGCTGACAATTCTGTGCTGAAGAAGGAAAATAAATTTGCTTTAGGGATGAGATGAGTAAAAATCAGGGTTCACATTCCATTGTGTAAATAAAGAGCCTGAATTATATTCTGTCAGACCAAGCAGGTCCTTCTTCCATAATCTTCCACGGGGTCGAATTTAACATGGTCTCAGAAAAAGTTGACAAATCTGGAAGGCACTGTTTAGAACCTTTTAAAATGCTTAGATTATAAGTGTTTAATAGTCACTGAAAACAGGAATATTTTTGTTCATATACATGAACAAAAAGCATGTGATCACATATTTTTCATTGCTAATTTAAAGTCTCTGATTTAGAAAAAAAAGGGTTTGCTTTTCTCATGGATCATATAGTAGAGACAATTTTAATTCTCTATTAGATGTGGATTTACATGGCATTTACAAAAGTAGCTCACCTGAATTGCCTTTTTTTTTTCAAGTCTCGTAGGAATGACCATGTACTTACTGTACATATGGGGGATGTTTTAGATTTCCTAAATAAAATTGTGAAATGACCTCCTTGGTTCCACAAACTTATAATAGTAAATAAAATGAATTTCTGTTATACATGATAGCCAAAACTATTATAAAGTCACCTTTGACAGCAAAGTTCTTCTTTTATTACAGGGAAATAGTGTTGTTTACTATATTTGACATTTTTCATGCAAACATGCTTTTCTATTTACCTTTGCCAACTTTATCTTTAGTATTTCCACCTGTGTTCAGATATTTTTTTACTCTCAGTGATTTCTATTTTGCATATGGTTCAGGAAAATTTTTGATTATAGCGAGCGAGATATAAAGTTAAGCTCTGTAGGTACTTACACTGTGGATTATGTTTTGACATTTCTCTAGCAAGAACAATGTGTATAAATAGCTCAGATCCTTTTTTTTTCCTTCTTTTTTTGAAAGACTTTGGGGGTGGCGGGTGGGAATTCAAGGGCTATGAGACATAGGAATTAGTTTATAGAGAGTTTATCACATTTCCTCTCTGTAAAACTCATAAAAGAGTACAACAAAGCTATTTATGTCATAATGACTTAGAATTATGCAAGAGGAAGAATGGCTTAATTAAGGAGTAAGATGTGGGAGATACAAGGCAGAAACGGGATCAAGGAAACACACATATTAAGGGAGAACAAAGGTCACAATTTTTCCTCTACTGGATTATTCCTATCTGGCTAAAAACATGCTGTTTATCCCACCATCAAAAAACAAAAAATCTTTACTCTACTTTCCCCTCCAGCTAGACCTTTTTCCTCTGTGACTCTTTCAATGCACAGACTCCTCAAAAGAGTTGCCTATAGTCACTGTCTCCACTTCCTCTGCTCCCCTCTACCCCAGCATTTATCCTTTAACCACTTGATAGCTACTGCTCTTATGGATGTCACCAATTCTGCCAAGTTCCCAAATCCAAAAAGGTCAACTCTCAGGCCTCATCTCCTTCACACGGGCACACACAGCATTTCACATGGTTTTCCTCTAAGCCCTCCTTCTGGAAGCCTTTGCTTCACCTGGCCCACCAGGCTACACTGCGGCCCCAACACCCTTCTCTACACTCATCTTCCACTTCTCTCCTCTTGCTCACTCTGTTCCAGCCACTTTGACCTCCTCCCTAAATGCTCCTTCCTCAGGCTTTGCACTTGCTGCTACCTCTGTCTAGAATCTCCCATCTTCAGATATCCATTGGCTTATTCCCTCATTTCCTTTAAGTCCCTACTACATGTCACTTCTCAGACGTACGTATGCTGCCTGCCTAGCTTATATACAACACTGCTACCTCCCTCTGCCCTATTTTATTTTTTGTCAGAGCCCATATCAGCACCTAGTGTATATTTACTGATAATCAGTTTCTCCTTACTATCATGCAAGTCCAGAGGGCAGGGACTTGGTTTTGTTCACAACTCCAGTGCCTGATATATAGTAGCCACTTAATAAATACTTGTTGAATGACCTCAACAAAGCATGTGGATAATTAATAAGTTCACACTGAGGAGTGCGGAAATAGTGTTCAGGATTGAAAGAAAGTGGAAGAAGGCACTGTGGGGAATGATTATAAAGGAAAAGGAAACGTTGGATAAAAGCATTGATGGCTTTCCATTCCCCTCATGTTTCCCAGGATTTATCTTAGGATATCTGTTCCTTCGAAAATCTACCTTAGGTGGGGGAATGCAGATTTTTAAATAGCCTATCTTGGAAAATTTCTCCCAGAGCAAGAAAGGTGAAGGGTAATGACCGTGCTGATACTGTGAGGGTTAAGGAGTGTAATCTGTTGTGTAAATCATGGTTCCAGTAAAATCATAGCTGAAATAACATGATGTGACCCAGGCTGAGTGCGAACCTACATCATTCAGGAAAGTCCAAAGAGAGTCTAGAATAATCAAAAGAACTGGCAATGCTTTATCAGGGAAACGGAAAACCTGATAGCATCTTCATAGCTAACATCAAATATTTGAAGACCCATTAAATGGACAAGGGGTTGGATTTATTTGTGTGGTTCTAGAGAGAGTAGAATTAAGACCCGTGAGTAAAAAAGGTTTAGTCAGCCAGATCCTTTACCCGAAATCCCTGGGGCCAGATGGATTACAGAATTCAGAACTCTTCTAATTTCACCCAGAAATATGGCACATAACATTCCAAAAGGGTCTGACACAGCATGGGGTAATCAAACACGTTAATATTTCTCTAGTAAACATATGAACAGTCACAATAAGTGGGGTGGGGAAAGACTGTAGGTGGCATCATGTGAGTTTAGGTTGCCACAAACTTATGAACAAACTTTTGGTTTCAGAGGTTTTGGGATCGACAAACTGTAGACAAGGGATTATGGCTCTGGACTCTAAAATTACAACCAAAGCTCCACTGACTGTATGCTAATTGTCCCCAAAGTTTGTGAAACCCAAAACCTCAGGCTAGAGAATTCATTCAACCCTTGGGTAGAAAATGGTCACTAACAATTAAGAATTTGAGTGTGAATACTTGGGTCTTAGTTTTTGTTTGATCAGCATCATTAGGTAACTAGTTTTTAATAACTCCACATGAATGGTAAAATATACGAGTATGCTTTATGAAAGTAAGATATTTTTTCTCCTTTTCACTATGTTCCACCAGCTTTCTGATGATCATGTTCTTGTCTCTCTTAAGCTAAGAGGTTGCACATGATCCATTGTTCTCATCTGACTGTTTGAGGCACAGCAGTAGATCATGGTCAGTGATAGAGTGGTTGTGAATCTTTTTCTTTTTCTTTATTAATAATAGATCAAGTAGAGGGCTTTAAAAAATAAGAGCCAATTTAAGCTTTCCTCATATAATATCACTTTCACTTACTTGTATTTTTTTTCCTGAATGGTTACGTGTAATTGGGAATAACTCCCCAACCAGCCATCCAGCCATCCATGAATGATATTTAAAATGTTTTTCCACCTTTTTCTCTAATTTGTCATCAACATTATCTAGCCTCAAGTTCATGCTATATAGTGACTCTATGCTCTAGTTCTTTTATTTCCTTTGTAAAATAAAAACGCCAGGAAAATTAACCAGAGGTTGTAGGAAATCAACCGTTGTACAAGTTCAATACAGAATTAACAGTGCTTCCATCCTAAAAACAACACACGAATTGAAGAGTACATTAATATCCACATCTAGACTGACTTTTAAAATGAAAGCTTTTGAGTTATCTGGGAGCATCTTAAATTCTCTTAACTGATGAAATATACTTTTTCCAATGAATCCTCATCTTTTTTACCTCCCCCACAAACTTGGAACTCTTTAAAGTGGCCAAATGGAATTTTCTTAAACTTTCCAAAAATGTTTACCCCTAGGCCACTGGAATTTGAACCAAAGAGGTTAATTTTTAAAAATAATTCCATCTCATAAAACTAAGCTCTACCAAAAATATGCTTTTATTTTCTGATATGCTTTATTTTTGCAAAATATGCAGTATGTAAATTTATAATGATAATTAGGCTATTTAATAGATTACAATTAGTACTTCTACCTCCTTTTCTTTTCTTCACCCAACAAACTTTAGAAGCTGATCTCCACACACTTATCTGACAAATTAAAGCTTAGAGGACTTGATGCTCACATGCAGGCTTCTACTTCTGGCTTCTGGCTATTTTAAATTCTAAATGAATGTCTCCAATTCATTTTTTTATTATTAAAATTTATTGGGGTGACAATGGTCCAAAAAACTACATAGGTTTCAAGCGAATGTCTCCAATTCTAACACCAATTCCCACATGTGATTTCCCCCCCCCCCACATCACCAAGCAATTAAGCCAATTCTGACACCATCCACCCGGAGATATCTTAGATGCCACAGCTTAAGGGCTCAGTCCCACAGTGATCAAGTCCAGGTGATCACCTGTGCTTCTGACCAACAAGCTAGAGATAGGAGGTTCCAATGACACCCTCCTTAGGTTTCATTAATTTGCTAGAATGGCTCACAGAACTCTGACATTTTACTTACTAGATCACCTGTATATTATAAAAGGATGTAACTCAGGAAAGCCTGATGGAAAAGCTGCGTACAGCAAGGCAGGTGGGAAGGGGTGTGTAGCTTCCACGCTCTCAGAGTGTGCCGCTCTCCCCCAATGGCCACGTGTGTCCACCAATCTGGAAGTTCCTTAAACCCCCTCTTCTGAGTTTTTATGGAGGCTTCTTTACATAGGCATGGCTGGTTAAATCACTGGTCACTGGGAATTAATTCAGCACCTCTCCCCTCCCCAGAGGTCTAGGGTGGGGGTGAGACTGCGAGTTCCAATCCTCTAATCACAGGGTTGGTTCCACTGGCCATCCTTAGGTTACCTAGTCACCTCATTAAGATAAAAAAGATACCTTTATCGCTCTCCCACTTAGGAAATTCCAAGGGTTTTATTTGGGAGCCAGGAATGAGACTGAAGACAGAGTAAATATTTCTAATTATAAACCACAATATCACAATGCGTACATGGCATGAGGATTCAATATATTCATTGGTGAAAGGGTGAATGTTTATGTAATTTCACCTAATTTTAAGTTTTATCATTTTTCAAAGGGATGGTAAATGCAGCCCACCTTAGATGCCCATATTATAAAACAACAGAGAACTATTAATAGGGACTAAATATATGAAGTAAAATACTCATTCGTTAATATGGCTATAGATTAGTTCCTGTTTAATAAAAATAACAACATTGCCCTTATGTGATGTCTCATTCCTGGGTTCTGCTACACATGACAAGCTTACCTGGATGGAGTATTTAATCAAGTACACTTTCTTCGTCTACTGCCCCCATACTCCCAATTTGGTGGACGAGGGTCACCTTTGGGTTAATGGAACGCAGGAGATCAGGGTCCTCTCAGGGAGGAAGCAGGCAGACCACACCTCTCTAATGTCGGATGCTGCCACTTCCTCCAGGGCACTCTCCCAGCACATCTCCAGAACCACACTTGGGGCAGGAGATCACTGATAGCCCCAAAAGAGATGGCAGTGACCTGTGACCTCATGACCTTACATCCACTCTGTTCGGTCCATTTAGAGCAAAACAGTCTCCACCGTCACAGCCAAAATTCTGTCTTCATCGAGACTACCACTTTTTGAAAATCAGCATGGATTTTCCTTTAAAAAACAGGAAGCTTGAGTCGGCCTACATCTCCAAAGGAGAAGGCAAGCCTGCTTCCTGAGTGTGCACGGGCAGGGCGCCTTCATTCTCCTCTGAGCTTTAGTTCTTACTTCGCCAGGGTCAGCTAGTTCCGTACCGTGCAATGGCGGGTGCAGCTTAGGCTAGAAGAGGACTACGTACCCTTTGTGCAAATGTAGAAGTGGCGACATCTCAGCGTGACCCTCACAGCTATCCAAAAAGGCCCTTATATAGCTCGGCATCAAGTTTTAAATCATTCAAGGAAGGAATCTGTAAGGAGACATACCAGCCTTTCTCCAGAGAGAGATCAATGAGCTATGGAGACATGTTGGCCAGGAACGCTTTCTTTGATCTAGAGATACAGTGTGACAGGCGGGTGCCAGCCCAAATGCTGTTCCTAAAGGAAAGGGCGGGACTTTGTAATCAATTGGAGGTGGAACATGACCGGGGCCATGTCGGACAAGACAGAGACAAAGCTGATGGATTATTCAGAGGATGTCTAACATGACTCAACAAGATAAAATGACAGATGAAGTTGGTTAAATAAAGTTTTCCAACTTAGAAAGACATTCAGGGTATCAGGGAACCTAAGTGCTTTTTCGCAGATCTGACTCAGGAAACAAAGGCACAATAAATCAAAACGGAATGGAATAAAATAAAATAAAGACCTTCAGGGGCTTCATATACGATAATATTTAAAAAGAGTGAGCAGACAAACCTCTAGTGTTATCTATATATGAACAACTTAGCTATAATTAGAAAACCTAAATTGCAAAAATGAAAGTCTTATGTCATTTTAGGAGTTATATTATGTATAATGTGATTTTCATTTTTTTGGCTCTGCAATGTCATTATTTTTAAAAATTACAAAATCATTGCTACTAAAACTCTAAGAGCATTAGAATGTTAAGTGAAATTATAATATGCATACAAGAACTATTATGTTTATATAATCTAAATGATGATGATGACAATGATGATGATGATAATTTAAAGGTCCTTTTAAGGAGAAACAAATTGTAAACAATAGCTTTGCACTAATTTGCCATGATGGTTCTTCAATCGATAGACACTTGAATCCACTGGAAATGCCAATATCCAAGATCACCCTATAATTCAACAGCCAGTTCTTCAGAGTAAGCATGGTTCATCTTCATTGGGTGCCCACTCACTAGGAAGCACCATGTAAAAGTCTGTCCCTGTGACTATCCCTCAAAAAAATGTCTCCTTTCCCTGGGCTCAAAATTCCTCTCATGACCTAACAACTACACAGAGTTCAAGTTTCTAAGTCTGACTGTTTATGAAGAGCAGAAGCAAAAACCCCAAGCAGTGACTTGGTCAGAAAGCCACGGAGTGGGGTCCTGAGTACTCAAAAAGGGAACGACAGGATAGGGATGACAAAACCAGGTGGAGATATTTGGGTGAGAGGGTGGAGGGGGTTAATTAAGCACAAGTTAAAGATGTGAGGCTTTACCCCAGAGCAAATGCAAATTTCTTTCCCTTTTATTTTTATTTATTTTAATCATTAGCATTTCCATTTTTTTCCCCCCTAAGCATTTATCTCTTCTCCATTAGAAATGCAAGTTAAGAAAGCTTGGACACTCTGAATTCCCCCATGGAAATTATACTTGAAAAAAGTTTATTTTACAATAGATGAACAGTTTCAAAATACACACATATACACACATATGTGTGTATTTTAACATGACTTACGCTTTCCCGGAATGGGTTTATACAGGGAAAGCAGTGACTCATTTCATCACTACAGAGTCAAGCTAGTAGAAATTATTATAGTAATTACCTAAATCAGTGGAGATTTTTTTGATTTTGGAATGAGTGTGATTTCTTTTATTCACAGTTTTTGCCAGCAGGTTTCTCTCTCAAATATTGATTTAGCTAATATTCATGTTAGTAGTTAAGAGATTTGCTTTCCTTGAGTAAATACAGAACTGTCTGGGCGCAGGGGAAACAGCCAGGATTTTGCCAGGCAGGAACATAAAGGAACCAATATAAGACTGACCTCTGGGGCGGGGAGAGATGCTAAATTAATTCCCAGTGACCAACGATTTCAAAACTGTGGACAATCGAAACAGGTCTCTGAAGGGGGTCAGCATGTTCAACTGTGGCCCTCTTTCAGGCTGAGAACCCCACTGTGGGAATCCTACTTACTTCCTTTTTTAAAAAATAGCCTTATTTATTTATCATTCACATACTATATAAAATACACCCATTTGAAGTGGACAATTCAATGTTTTTAAAATAAATTCACAGGGTTGGACAACCGTCTAATTTTAGAACAGTCCATACTTCCCCTCACATGGCTGCTCCTTGAATTCTATAGGAATCAGTATAAATGTTGCTTCTTCAGAAAGGCCTCCTCTGACCATACTTTGTAAATGAACCTCTTCTGCTTTTAATTTTGCAAAAATAGCTCACTCTTTATTTTTCTTATAGTACTAATTTCAACCCACAATTTAAAAATGTGTTTGCTTACTTTTTTTGTATTGTCTGCTTCTCTCATTAAAGGGTAAGATCCCCATGGCTAGCAAATTTGCCTGGCACACAGTAGGGCATAAATAATTGTTGAGTTAGTAAATAACTACCTATTATACCTTAATGCATATTAATTACTCCTATACTGATATAGATCACTTTCCCTACACATTTGCACACTCCACTAGCCACTATTTTAACTATCGTGTTTGTCATTTGTTGTGCCAAGGCTTTAGCTATAGAGAGTTGGAACTAGGAAAAGGATTTCTTTATGGGTTGTTTCTCTAGACATTGATGCCTATATTAAAGGGTAAATGGCTGGCCGAATTCATTTATTGGTACCATGCAACCATGCTAAGTAACAAAATGCATGAGGCTATCACTCACATAGGCACCCAACAAACACACTGTTGCATAATATTAAAGCTTCTTCCCTTATCTTCTTCACATTTATTTTCAATGGCTTTCAAAGTGGTTGCTTCCTTCCACTCTGATAACATCATATTTAATATGATAACTTTAATGTGATAACACATCTGATAACTTAAATTTGAATATTCAGCCCACTGGAATAGAAATTTGGGAAGTGGGGATGTTAACATGGCATGAGGTGTTCTCCAACTGAATGCAAAACGTTCTAAAGCAGGGGTTCTCAACCTTCCTAATGCCGTGACCCCTTAATACAGTTCTTCATGTTGTGACCCCCAACCATAAAATTATTTTCGTTGCTACTCTATAACTGTAATTTTGCTACTGTTATGAATCATAATGTAAATCACTTTTTGTTTTCCAATGGTCTTAGGCGATCCCTGTGAAAGGGTCCTTCGACCCCCAAAGGGGTCGTGACCCACAGGTTGAGAACCACTGTTCTAATGCCAAGCATTCAAATTCTTTTCCTCTAATTACAGATTTCAGGTGGGCTGAAACCAGACTTGATTGCCACATGTTTGTGCAATTAAATAGAGGAGCAGCTATCCTCTCTGTTTCATCAGAGACCACCTGTCTCAAAGTAAAATAAACCAGTAAATTAAGTTAGACATCACTTTAAACATAAGCCTTACTAATGTCACAATTGATCTATTAAATTAAAATGTCTTACACCAACAAAAAATGAAATCATGATAGGCCATACTACACACTATGGGGCTTGAGGCCAGGTTGCCAGAGCCAGGTTTTCTAGTCTAGAACACCCTTCTCTCTCTGGGCTGCCTGTGAAGATCCTATTCCAACTCCAAGCTCCTTGTCAAAAGTCCTCTGGGCAGAATTAATCCCCTAGCCCAACTTTCTCCCACTGCCCATGACACCACACCAGTGCTACAATAGAATGTTAAGTTCAAAGATGACAGAACCTTCATCAAATAGACTTGAGTGTCTCCTGTGCCTGTAAAAACTCAATATGGAATGAGAGAATCATCACAAGTACCTTCGCATAGTTACACAGCTGAAGACTCTGCCTGTGCACCAAGTTCAGCTTACAACAGAGCAAAAGTGCGAAGTAAACCTGTTTGGGGCTCGCCACCGCTTTCTCCCAGGCCCATAATGCCTCCATCGGGACCAGAAAGCACATGCGTTCCCAATCAATCTGTATTTCTTTCCTCTAAGTAACACAGCTCGTGTGGTCCTAGCTCCATAGGCCCTCATGAGTGGTGAGGTAACGCTAATGCTGAGGTCTTCCTGAAACTAAGAGATGAGGGTTGCCCATTTCCTTCCGTGGTGGCAGAGTAAACGTTAGTTTATGCCCCTCACACCCCATCTTCTGGATGAAGTCAAGCTGAAATTTTTTTAAAACTTATTTTTCAATGTTTTGTGTTGCTCAGTGATGATGTCTAGATATCTTTTCAGAGAAGACTTTCTTATTAACAATTGTATATATATATATATATATATATATATATATATATATATATATATATATATATATATATATAAAACAACCACATGTTTTCTGACTCATAACAAAACCCATGGGTCAGTTGTCTAAAGCATCAAAGCAGGAGTTCCTTCCTATAGCATAATAGAAATAATATATGGAGAGAGAGGCTGAATTAACATTTTCAAACCAAGGTTCATCCTTGGAATCAGAATCAAGACATTTTACCCAACCATGAAAGTAATTGAGTCACAATAATACCCTGTATTTACAGAATTTGTTCTTAAGGTGCTTAGCACATCTTATCATTGTTATATCACTTTGTAGGTAGTCATGATCAGGATATCATGTATGTTAAGTGATGGGGAAATAGCCACTGAGCATCTAGCACGTAGATACTGCCATATACTCTAAAAATAACACTGCAAGGTAGGTATTACGATCTTCATTTTGCAGGTTAGGAAACTATGACTTTCTGTGACTATAGCTAGTAAGTGAAAGACTGAACTCAAAAATCCTCATGTTTTCTAAACCACATCGATTAGGAAGACAGCAGGCTGTTTCAGGATAGACATGTAGAAATTTGCCAGTTCAAGAAATATATCTACTAACCACATCAGTCATTAGGACAAAGCCCGAAAATATACCATTGCTATCACTCTATAATCAGACACCAGTTAGAAATAATGGGGTAAATAAAATTTATAAAATATTTATAACCTTAAAGATATTATTCAATTTATAAATTCTAAATTAGAGAAAATGACCAGAAAGGGAAATTTCAACCACACCATTAAAGCTTCATTCAGATTATTTCTACCATGCTAAGACATTCTGCTAAATAAAAAATACAAGTTATTTTTAAAGGCTTCATAAGTTATTGTTTACTTCTTGGGGGAAAGCGCTCTTCCCTAACTCCAATGACACTGTCCTCAAAGGAACTGTCAATGAAGACTGTCCTGTCTGGCTGCAGAAATGGGTTTGCGAACTGCTGAGCTGACCAATGTACCCCACACCTCAGGCCACTGGGGCTGATCCAAAGATGGGCATGACTCATCTGGAGTTATTCTTTGGAATTTTCTAGATGGTGGAGGGCGTCCTGTCTTTCTGGGTTGTGAGAATGTAAGCCATGTCTGTGATGGATAGCCAAGGGTACACCCTTAAAGGATCATGCTGGCTTGGAAATTAAGAGGAGGGAGGGAGCAGAGAGGAACAGAGAGAGAAGGGGGGGAGGAGGGGGAGGAGGAGGAGGAGGAGGAGGAGAAGGAGGAGAGAGAGAGAGAGAGAGAGAGAGAGAGAGAGAGAGAAACATAGCTGACTAACCCCTGTGGATCGCAGTTAGAATTTCTGCATTCAGGAGATCCACAGGCAAGTTCCACACTGTTCTTATGTGGTTTGACTGCCTAAACAAAGTCTTTTTGCTTAAGATATGTGGGTTTTAAGAAGTAGGGTTTTTAATACCATTGTAGGTAATGATAATTTAATATAAACCAATGATAACTTAATGATAAACTTAAGTTATATAAGAAAACACAGTCATTACTTTACTAGTCTATGTTCTTATTTTCACGTCTGTGTCAAACACAATGATGTAACAGTCAAATCAGCAAATATTTATGGAGACACTAAGAAGGGAATGTCACGGGTGGCTTCGTACAGTCAGAACTATACCGGATGTGAAGACATTGGTAAATAAAGAGCAAATGCAAACATCAAAAAATAAGTTGTGGTATAAAATAAAAACAGACATATCACTAGGCAGTATGGGATTAACTATTAACAAAATATGCGGGTAGTAAATATTATAGGAATACAGAGGAGGGAACAATCACATTGGGGAACAACACTCCATTTTAAGCGTCTATGGCTCCCTGAGATTCTATTCACACTGACAGTGACTATACCAGAGGTTTCACACCGTTCGCTGATCACACCTTCTTCCTATCAATGTCCCAGGGCACTCCAAGCATTCCCGACATACCTGTCCTTCCATTTAACAACAGAAAAAAATGACATAAAGCTTACACTAAGGCAGGACTGGCTTCACGTGAGGGTGTGTGTGTGTAGTCACACAGGGCCCCACTCTCAGAAGGGCTTCACACTTGGTTTAATGATCTGCCATCTTGAAATTGTTAACAATTTTTGAGCAAGGGGCCCAGCGTTTTCATTTTGCACTGTTTCCTGGCAATTGTGTGGCTGGTCCTGAACTAAGGAGAGGGACCGAGTTTTTCTACAAACAATTCAGACCAACAGTCTTGGTTTTCAAAGCATCCTATTTGCTAAGAGACATAATGTCTTTCGGAAGTCAAAGGGCAAAGAAACACTCTCTCACCTGCCATGTGTTCCCCCTTAGCCTTTTATTAAAAGCAAATGATTTAGAAAAATGAGAAATCTGCAGTGGATAGAACTTGTAATCTGCCAATTCACAACACTGCCAAAATGAAAGTAAAGTCACCAAGTGTGAGTCAAAAAGCCCGCAGTATATTTCTAGGACATGACAGCACAGGATGAAGTATAAAAAAAGGATCTGTTTGATTTTATGAGATACTTAGAGAGTGAAGAAAAGCAAGTGCTGGTCATGGCAAGTGCATAAAATATCATAAATACTAGATTGTTACTGATAGTGTTACTTAGAAACACAACTCTATCTCATGGAGCACAGGCCAGATGTGGACTGTGCATCTGAATTAGTCAATTTCAACATTTCCTCCAAGATGGCATCTCACCAGCTTATGTACTGGCATAGGTAGTCAAGGAGAGCTATGATTGGAGTCTCTACCTATTTCCTTGTCCCAGGACCTCTGGGGGCACCATCACCAGACAATGGACTTCTGCTACAATTTACTTACTTACCTGATCAGAATAGCTACTCCAAAACAAAATCTCCATCAGTCTCATCTGGTTACCTAGATCTCACCACTCCCACTCTCATTAGGACTCTAATCCCAGATATAAGGCAAATGACGGTAGAAGGTGACGTGTTAATCTTTCAGCTTTGTGCCTTAGTGTGACTGAGTTTCAGGCCATTTTACAGGGGAACAAGTTTAGGTTAGAGATGAAAAGAGGCATGTGGGAATCCAGCGAGGGTTATGGAGGGAAGTTGCATGGAATGGGGTGCAGTTAACAAAGCTTCGACTATAATTTTCCAAACTGAGCAAGGCTTCCTTAGTATAAAGTTGATAACGTAGAGCTAAGCTTGAAGTAAATGAACAATGACTAAAGTGTGCTTATTTTTAAGCAATCATCTCTCCTATCTCACCTGCATGGACTTTTGACGAAAATCATCTTTTCCATTAACCTCAAATGATGCATTTCCAAGTAGAATAAGCTCATTATTTTTAGAGGGGATGTTTAACATATTTTCCTTCTGCACAAAGTACTCTCTTGCTCTGTCTACTACTCACTGAGGCCTAGTTTCTTCTACAGTAAAGCTATGGAATCTAAGTAATTCTATGAGTTAACACCAGCGAGGAATAGTACACGTGCTCCGTAAATCTCAGCAATTAATTTCACCAGAGCTAAGGATGTATCAGAATCTACTTACAAATGGAAACTAGGTGGACCATCCTGGTTCTGTATAAGCAAGACTAAAATGAAGACAATAAGCAGAAAATTGTGGAATTTTGTGGTATGACGAACAAAGTCCCTTAGGATATAAGTTTCCTAAAGATCTAAAGAAAAGTCATTGTTAGGGCATGGATGTTGGAAAGTATAGTAATTGGTTTCAGAATTAGTGTTGGTTTCCAATGTAGGTTATGTTTCTTTTTTATTCTCCTAGTAGACCCAGCTATTCGGGGATGCTGTTGGGAGGACCAGCTTTCTTCTTGAATTAGTATTTAATATGCCTCTATGGAATTGCATAATCATAGTGACAGAGACTTTATTTCATATACTTGAGATATTTCCCTTCATTCCTGAAAAGGCTTACTTTAGGAAATGTGATACAATTCTACAAGAACCTTGAAAGCTCTTTTTAAAAATATTGATTATCTATGTCTTGGTGACATCTGGAAGAAATTTTTATACAGTGAAATTTTCAGAGCATCCCATGAATTGAGCAAAAATGAAACAAAGCCGGTTCTTCTTACCTTTAGAGTCTTTGCTATTGGTCTTTTGAGGTGAGTGGGTTTATCACCTCAGCAGGGTTCATCCACTCCTCTTACACAGTCTGCTTGTGTGTTGTTTCCTCATCACAGTTCTTTTACCAGACAGTGGTCCTGGCAAACCATCACCCCAGGTATTCACTGTGGCATCACAGCCTCTATACTGACTCCTTTTACTCAAACTCCAAATTGTGCCAAATCTCAGCACCCTCTTAGACTTGATACCCCAGCTTGAGGGCCATCAAATTTTTCATTCAGGCTCTAAAAGTTGGCAATCCTAGTGGTGTCACACCTAATAAAACATCAGTTTTAAAATGCCATTGTGCAAATGAAAAAAACCTACCTCTCTTGTAGAATAAGTTTGTTCTCTTTCTTCCAAAAGTCTTTAAAGTCGGAGCTGAATTCATGCCAGATACTGAAAAAAACATTTGGGGACACCTCCTTCTCTCCAATTTTTGGTTTCATGAAGAAATAGGCTGTCGTCTCCAAAAAGCTGTCAAAGCACACACACACAAAGAGAGCATAAATGCTATGATTACTTTCCAATATGGGATATTCATTCTCCATCCAAATGCTGATTTCATTCATGCAGTTATTATTACCAAGAGAATGCAAACTCTTCAGGCACCAACAGTAGTTCGCCTATGGTTTCATGCTAGAGGTTTGCATACAAGAGCTGATAAAACCCTCCATATACTGAGAACGCTCCTGGTCCAACTCTATTTTCAAATTTAATCACTATGTGCTCAACATATTTTAGAAATGAACCTGTAGTTGAGTTGGGACATCCTGGGAGTGGTTGGTCTGTACTTTCTTTCTATACCATAAATAATATCAGCCATTTGCCCTCGAACTAATATATGTATTCTATATGTATATTATATTGCTTATATACTCTTTGGTTTTCGATGTTGCTAGGGGAAAAAAGCCAAAGTTCCAGGATATGTTGACAAAGTCTCCCATCAGAGATCATGGCAACATCATTGAGCGGATACCAATACGGTGGTCAGCACTGTGAGAACAAACTGATAGTGCCCGTCTTCAGAAGGTGCCACTCAGAGGCTACTTATTACAACTACATAAAGCTTAGAAGAGTTTCAAATGGATTATTTGACAAAGAATATACAAGTAGTAAATGACAGATTTATGACTTAACATAAGTCTCCCACCCCCCAAGAATAATGCCCCGAAAAGGATCTAGACCAATAAAGCTGAAATCATGTCATGGTGAAGGGACCTGGGCAGAGTGTGGCCAAGTCACTGCAAAAAAAGGTGGCATTCCAATAACCCTTGGCCTCCCTTTTTGTCCCACTTTGGCCTACGGCCAGCACTATTTCTGCCCCACAAAGCTTAAGTTTGATTTACTCTGATGTGAAAATTTCTAAGGCAACTTGATTTTGCCATGTTGTGCTGTTGGATTAAAAATATGGGGCCGGCCGAGTGGTGCGATGGTTAAGAACTCGTTTGGGACACCAGAGAGCCCCGGTTCGGAGCCCACATATGAGGGCAGTGACGCTGCCCTCCACAGCTAAGATGCTGAACAACAGCTCAACCTGGAGCTGGGCAGCCGTGAGTCTCTGGTGACCGTAGGCTGCAGCCCCTGTGGCAGTGGGTTGCCATGGGCTACCGTGTGTAGCCAGCAGCCAGCGTGAGCGGCCGTTCAGAAGCCGGCGACTGATCTGCCGTGCCCGGGAAGAGTGCAATGATGGTGCCAACTTGGGCCAGTGAAGCAACGTCCTCCAAAACTAGACTGAAGAACAAAATGACAGCAACTTGTCTGTTTCCCTTCCCCCAATTCCCCAGCACTGTTCCCATCCCCCCAATTCCCCAATAAAAAAAATCTTTAAAAAAAAATGTGTATGCACGTATTTACACTAAAACACACCTGCGTATGTATTCAGCTTGTCACATAGCTGATTTCACATCCCTACTATGAAAAAAAATTTGAAAAATATCTTTGAGATGTGCATTACAAAGTGAGATATGTAGGGTGAATTTTCTCCGAAGGTAAAGGAGACAGCATCACACAAAAAATAAAAATTCCCAGCCCCCCTGACTACGGATTCCCCATGTGTAGTTCGTCAGCTCTGTGTTTACTCTTGCCTTGTGGCTGTCTCTGAGCAGCATGATTCTCAGGGAGCCCAGCTTTTAGGTTCTGGGGAGAGATAACAGCACTGATTTGATCAAATGTGTGGCTTGCAGAAATTATATTTCTCTCTAGTTAGCCTAGTAGGAAAAATGACACAGTAGAGTCATTTAATCCTGAGAAAGAGTCAGGGTGTGAAGTGGATATGGTATGTGAGAATTTGGCTGCCATGAGCTATGGGAATGACATTAGAATGCGTCTGCGGAATGTTGATGATGTGAAGACTGCCAGGAGAAGAGAGGGCAGAGAGCAGAAATAGTCTAAAACATAGCGGGGTCATATTTGATTAAAACTGATAACGTTTATGCATACTTTCCTCCTGGGAAAACCAGTCATTCTCCTTATATGTCCAAAGACTATTTATGACCTGTATGGCTGAAATTAGGTCTGAAATCCTTTGACTACCCATTTATTCTTTTTCATTATTTCTCTGGTATTAATACTTCATAAAATTATTACAGACCAGTCAGTCTATTTGGACAGACGTATTTAAATGGTAATAGCTGGTTCATTCGTTCAGCCACTTTAAAACATTTTGGAAGTTCCATCACAAGGCAGCGTGGCATAAAGGAACGAATATAGGATTTAGAATAAGAAGACATAGGATATCTAATCCTGACTCTTTGCCTAGTTATATGAGCAAGCCATTTAACATCATTGTGACTCAAATTTTTCATTTGTCATCTGGAGTATCATAAATAATTGTTTTGACAGCCAATGGAAAAAAAATTTCCACAGTGTTTGTTGAACGCTTTAACATAAGACAAATTTATTTTATATTGCATACTATTTTACATTATATATATTGTACATTGCACATTAAATACATATAAATATACATTTCTTAAAAATTTTATCTAAATTGTAACTAATTCAACGGGGGCTAATTTATTAATAGACATGCATATTATCATGTTCTCTGTAGTGACTTTTGAGTTATGGGCATGCATAGAGACTAATGGTAGCAGTAATAGTTACTCTAATTATTCAATAATTTCCTGTTGGCTTTGTCATAAATTGCCCACATAGCTTTAAGAAGGCAACAACTTCTCAGCTTTAGTTTCTTCATCTGTAAAGTGGAGGTTATGCCTGCTTTTCAAGGTTGGTATGAAGATTAAATGAAAAGCACCTAGCAAGTTACAAACTAAAATAGCAATATATACATTAACTTTATAAGGGGCAAGCCTTTACCACTAAAAATGCTCTTTGTGCAAAACTTTATGAATTTGTGAGACAAATTGGTGTCCTACAAGTGACTTAAAGTCAATGTGTAAAACTGATGAATAGCATGATTCTCAATGAGGACAACCTATGTCCACAGCCATTACTTTGGAAGCGACAGTGGTAAAAGAACAAGTGTCACCTCAGAGTGCAACAGAAGAATAAAGAATTATCTAGGGTCATGAGTGCTGTCCCAACTGTGTTCAACCACCCCATTCCCAGAATGAAGTGTAAACTCTTCAAAAATAACCAAGAAGGGCCGGCTGAGTGGTGCATTGGTTAAGAGTTGGCTTGGGAGCGCAAGCTCTGAGCAGCAGGGCTGCCGGTACGAATCCCACATGGGCCAGTGATGTTGCCCTCTATAGCTAAGATGGTGAACAACAGCTCGACCTGGAACTGGGCTGCCGTCAGTTGCCAGAGATGGCGTAGGCTACAGTGAAGCTGCAGTAGGCTGCTGTAAGCTACTGTGAGTGGCTGGCAGCTGGTGTGAGCAGTCAGCGTGAGCTGCCAAGAGCCACCGTGAGCAGCTGTCCAGAGGCCGGCGACTGATCTGCCCAACCAGGGAAGAGCACAAGGATCACAATACCAACATGGGCCAGTGAAGCGACGTCCTCCACAGCTAGACTGAAGAACAAAAGGACAGCAACTTGTCTGTTCCCCTCCCCCAATTCCCCAGCACTGTTCCCATCCCCTCAATTCCCCAATAAAATCTTAAAAAAACAAAACAAAACCAAGGAAATGATAGGGCAGTAATTTCTACAAGTTATTCAGGTACCTTGTATTACAGAGGCATTTTCAGTTGTATAGTTCTATCCAGTATTAGTCAGCATGCAGCTCATTCACTTATCTGACATGAGAGCTACCCATTTAGATGGTAAGAGAGGTTCCATTCTTTCTGAATTATCCCCTATATCTAAATCGGAAACCAGGGGCGTCCCATCCACCATATAACAATACAGGATCCCTAATAGAGGACAGATGTCTTATCTGGGAATGTCCTCACTACACAGGCTATTCTGTGAGACTCTCTTGAAATAACCATGGCACACTAAGAGTCATAGTGAAAAGAACTGTAGTTATAACAACAAGAAAATGCAATAGTCACTAGAAGAGACAACTTCAGAGGACCCTCTCATCTGGAGTCTTAAACGTCCTTTCGGTAAAAGATCAGCATCACACTTCTTTCACTACAGACACCAAACAGTACAAACATACTGCTTCGCAATGACTATAAGAGTAGCCACCGAATTCTGAAAACATGACTTCAGCAGCAGAACTGTTTGGAATTTCCCTGAATTTCCACATATAGAGAGAGCAACTAAAATATTGAAATCAAAGCTCACAGAAAAATATCTACCAACCCCCCCCCAAAACAAAAATATCACCACTGAGACCAACACCCCCCCAAACCTCAAAATGCCAACAGGGGAAGAGAACCACTGACAGCACAAAACCAATGGGGCAACATCATCTGTGCAGGAGGGCAGGGAAGCAACAGGGGACTCCCCTAAAAACAGCAGAACATCTGAATCATAAACAGGTACTTCTGAAAGGTGTAAGGGCCAATTTGCAAACTATTGCTGGAGGTGGAAGGGGTTTTACACACTCGAATGCATGGTAAAGAAGAAAGGATCTGTAACAAGTTCTGATAGCACTAAGGAGCAATCGGGATATACGCACTTTCAGTACTAACCAAGAGAAACCCCCTCTTAAGGCGAAACTCTGCATTGAGAGAAAATGTTGAGAGGAGAATTCAAATTGTGCAGGATAAACGCATGGATGAAGGAAATAGAAAATGCAGAAATATTGGAGAGGAGAAAAATGTAGACACTATGAGGTTATTTTTTAAATCATTGTGCATAAGCAGCAAGAGAGGAAGCTACCAAGCAGGAAAGCAAGAAAAGCTGTTCTAATTCACTACTTCCTTGTAAAAAAGTTCAATAAAACTAATTTCATATAAATGAGCAAGATTAAAAGATTGCAATGGGAAAAAGTGCACCATCCACACACTAAGCATAGCAAAGTTGACATTTATTTCTTATCAGACAAAGCAGACCTAAAAAAAAAGAATATCATCACAGCATCATTGCATAATGATAAAAACATAAAATTATCAGGAATACGTCACAATCTTAAATATGTATAAGTGTAACAACAGTTTTAAAATACAGGACGCAAAATGCGCCTTTCTCAGTAATTGACAAAATTAGAAAACAAATCACTAAAGATATAGAAGATTTGAGTGTCATCAACAAATTGATCTCACTGGCTTTTACAGAATATTGTAATTAAGAGTAGAATAAACAAGAGCACATGAAAACATTCACCAACACAAACCACATGCTGAGTAACAAAGCAAGTCTCAATAAATTTCAAAGGATTGAAATTATCTAGAAAACGTTCTCTGACCAGAGTGACTCCAAATATGAAATAAAAATAATGTATCTAGGAAGTCTCCAATTGGGAAATTAGGCAAAACTATTATTAATAACCCATGGTTCAATAAAGTAACCACAAAAGAAATTTAAAAAGCTTTCAAAGTGAATAAAAATGAAAACATAAAATATCAAAATGTGTGGGGCCAGATACAACAGTATCTTTGTTTTTAAAGGTATTACAGAGAAATGTAGAGCTTTAAAATCCTGTATTAGAAAAGTAAAGGTGTAAAACAATTACATAGGAATCTAATTCAAGAATATAAAGAGAAGTAAATTAAACTTGATTAATCAGAAGAATGGGAATTAAAAAGAGCACAAAACAAACAAAAAAAATCTTACAGAAAATCAGCAAGGTCAGAAGTTGGGTTACTGAAAAATTTAATAAAATTGATAAGCCCTTATTAAAAAAGATTAAAAAATGAGAAAATATAAATTACTAATGCCATAGATGGAAGTAGGGTCATCATTACAGAACATAGAGGCCTAAAAGTATAATAGGAGATATTAGAAACAATTCGATGCCGATAGATTTGACACCTTAGACAAAATGTACAAATTCCTTAATAAATTTTCTAAAACTGACGAAAGTAGAAAATATAAATAGCCCTATATTTATTTAGATATTGAAATTACTTTCAATTTTAATAGTTATTTCAGTAAATAAGAAATTATTATTTTTTTAGATTTTATTGGGGAATTGGGGAAGGGGAACAGCCAAGTTATTGTCCTTCAGCCTTAATTGTGGAGGACTCAGCTAGCTCAGCTCCAAGTCCAGTTGCCATCCAGCTGCCCATCAGCAGTTTGTGGCCGCTCAGGTCAAGGTAACGTGTTCACTCGTAGTTGAGGGTGGGCATAGCCCACCAACCAGAAACCTTGTTGTTAGGAGCACATGCTCTCACCAGCTGAGCCATCCTGCTACCTGTTGGCAGCTCAGCTGGGGCACAGCTCACTCGCCCATGTGGGAATTGAACTGGCGACCCTGTCGCTCAGAGCTCAGGCTCTTAACCAACTGAACCACTCAGTCAGCCTCCAAGGAATTATTTTTGATAACTATGTAAATAATTCAAAATATCTCTTACCAAATACTCCTAGCCCAAAATGTTTCACAGGTAAATTAACAAACATTTGATAAAGATATAATGCCAATTTGACACTAAATCTTTCAGAAAAGAGTGGATGAGGGAACATTTCCTAACTCGTCTTAGAGGTCAGCATTACTCTGATGTTGATACCAAAAACAGAAAAACATTTTTACAAAAAAAGACATTTATAGACCAACATCCTACATGAACAGAGGTTAAAAAAATCCTAATAAAACATTAAAAAATGGAATGCAGCAATTTCTAAAATGGAAATGTCATTAACAACTGGGGTGTATCTCAACAATACAAAATAGTTTTCTTAATTAATTCTTTTTCAGTTACACTTGACATTCAATATTCTTTTATATTAGTTTCAGGTGAACAGCGTAGTGGCTACACATTTATATAATTTGTGAAGCGATCCCCCCAATCAGTCTGGTATTCACCTGGCAATCTGCATAGTACAACGTTATTAACAATATTTCCTGCGCTGGAATGACTATTTTGTATTATAACTGCCAATTTGTATGTCTTAATTTTTTCATCTTTGTAACCCAGCCACACAACCCTCCTCATATCTGGCAGCCATCAGTTTGTACTTTGCATCTATGTTTGTCCGTTCATTGATTTTGTTCTTTAGATTCCATATATGTGAGATCATATGGTATATGTGTTTCTCTGTCTGACTTATTTCATTTAGCATCATACCCTCTAGGTCTATCTATGCTGTCACAAATGGTAAGATTTCATTCACTTTCATTACTGGGTAATATTCCATTGAATATATGTACCACTTCTTTATCAAATCATCTATTGATTGTCACTTAGGTTGCTTCCATATCTTGACAATTGTAAATAATGCTGCAATTAACACAGGGGTGCATATATCTTTTCATACTAGTGTTTTGGATTTCGCCAGGTAAGCACCCAGGAGTGGAACTGCTGGGTCATAAGGTAGTTCTATTTTTAATATCTTGAGGAACCTCCACATTGTTTTCGATGGTGGCTGTACCAACTTGCAATCCTACAAGCAGTGCACAAAGGTTTCCTTTTCTCCTCATCCTTGCCAACATTTGTTGTTTGATTGATAATATCCAGTCTGACAGGTGAGGTGGTATCTCATTGTGGCTTTAACTTGCATTTCTCTGAGGATTAGTGATGCTGAACATCTTTCACACGTGATTGGCCATCTGTATATCCTCTTTGGAAAAACGTCTATTCAGGTCTTGTACTCATCTTTTAATTGGATTGTTTCTTTTCTTGGTGTTAAGTTGTATGAGTTCTTTATAAATTTTCAATAGTAGCCCTTTGCATGGGCAAATATCTTCTCCAAATTGGTAAGTTGTCTTTTTGTCTGTTGATGGTTTCCTTTGCTGTGCAAAATCACTTTAGTGTTCATGTAATCCCATTTGTGTATTTTTTCTTTTGTTTCCCTTGCCAAAGGAGATATATCAGAAAAAAACAAAAACAAAAAACACTACAAAGAACAATGTCAGAGAATTTACTGTCTATGTTTTCTTCTAGGAGTTTTATGGGTTTGGGTCTTACATTTAGGTCTTTAATCCACTTTGAGTTTATTCTTGTATATGGTGTAATAAAGTAGTCTAATTTAATTTTTTTGCATGTATCTGTCCAGTTTTCCCAACACCATTTATTGAATAGACTGTCTTTACTCAATTCTTCCCTACTTTGTCATAAATTGACAGTATAGGTGTGGGTTTATTTCTGGGCTCTACATTTTGTTCCATTGATCTATGTGTCTGTTTTTATGCCAATACTATACTGTTTTGATTACTATGGCCTTATAAGATAGTTTGATATTTTGTAGCATGATACTTAAAACTTTTTCTCTCTCAAGATTGTTGTGCCTAATTAGGGTCTTTTGTGGTTCTATGTAAATTTTAGGATTATTTGCTCCAGTTCTGAGGAAAATGCCATTGGTATTTTGATAGGGATTGCATACACTATATAGATTGTTTTAGGAAGTTTGGGCATTTTAACAATGTTAACTCACCCTATCCATGGGCATGTTATATACTTCTATTTATTTGTGTCTTCTTCAGTTTCTTTCTTCAATGACTTATAATTTTCTGAGTAAAGGTTTTTTTACCTCCTTGGTTAAATTTATTCCTAAGAATTTTTTTGATATAATTGTAAATAGGATTGTTTCCTTAATTTCTCTCTCTGATAGTTCATTATTGGTGAATAAAAATGAAACCTATTTATGAATATTAATTTCGTATCCTATTTCTTTACTGAATATCAGTTCTAATAGCTTTTTGGTGGAATCTTTAGAGTTCTCTGTATATTTTAGTATCATGTCATCTGCAAATAATGACAGTTTTACTTCTTCCTTTCCAATTTGGATGTGTTTTATTTCATTTTCCTGTTTGATTGCTATGGCTAGGACTTCCAGCACTATGTTGAATAAAAGTGGTGAGAGTGGATATCCTTGTCTTGTTCCTGATCTTAAGGAGAATGTTTTTAGCTTTTCCCCATTGAGTATGATTTTAGCTGTGGGTTAGTCATACACGGCCTTTATTACATTGAGGTATGTTATCTCTATTCCCATGTTACTGGGACTTTTTATCATAAATGGATGCTGGATTTTGTCAAATGCTTTTTCTGCATCTATTGATATGCTCATATGGTTTTTATCCTTCATTTTGTTTATGTAGTTATATAGATAGCTCTATAAATTATATAAATATCTAACCACTATACTATATACCTGAAACTAATATAAAATAATATTGAATGTCAACTATTATTGAAAAGTAAAAGTGTATATATTAAAAAATAAAAATAAATATTTATTATTTAAGCCACCCAGTTTATGATGTATTTTGTAGTAGCCAGAAATGACTAAGGTAATTACAAATGATTTACTTACTTCAATAAATAAATTTCAAGGGGGAGGGAAACCCATCATAAAGACTTAAGAGATACTGTCTAATTATAATGGTTGGAACTTCTTTACAAGCTCCTTCAAACAAACTGTAATTAAATAAAAACATTTATAACATACATGAACTAACTGGACTTTTGAACAAAGACTGAGTGTTTGTTCAGTCATTATAAAAAACTGAGTGTTTGTTCAGTCATGATCATTAGGGCATGATGATCATTTTTTTTGGGTGAAACAGGTTGTGTTTGTTTTTAAAAGGTATCTTTTAGTGATACATACTAAAATTTATATTAACAAAATTATATCTTTTGAGGATTTTCTTTAAAAATAATATGGGAGGGGGCAAGTGGGTAGGAGTACAGATGAAACCAAATTTACTAAAAATTAATAATTGTTGAAGCTGAGTGATGTGTTCATGATGGTTCATTGCACATTCTGTTTACCTTTCATGTTTTAACTTTTCAATAATAAGGAATTTTTAAAATTACAAATGCACACACACACACACACACACACACACACACAAACATTAGTACAAAGAAATAATGGCTATCAGCATCTTTTAAAATGGCATTCTAGAAATATTTTTAAAAGGCTAGAACATAGCTTGAAAGACCTCTACTGGATATTGTTTTTGACTATGTTTCACAGATAATAAAAATAGGCAGCTTTGATTTCGTTATTTGAAATAAGTCCACACCACAAAATAAGAATTATATTCTTTTAAACTTCTCGTCTGTTTTTAAGACTGGCTTTGACTGGAAACTTTACACATGAAGAATGACTCAAACAGGTTTTATTACATCTAAAAGAGGTGCTAGTAATTATCCTTGAATAGCATTTTCTTTTCACAAGTTACGATGTGTATGGAGAACCACGTTCTCTGTAAATGAAATATTTTAAACATATTATATTGCCTGTTATTACTATCAGTTATTTCCCATGTATGAACAGGATTTAGTCCTGGTCAAGCACTACATAAAATTTTGAATTTAAGTCCAACCATTTTGGTGGCAACCTACTCTGAAGAGGTTGTAGATGAGGGCGCTGCTGCTTTCATTTAATTCATCAGTGAGCAGGTATGCCAGGTACCACAAATGGCAGGGCAAAGATAATAATGAAAGTGTTATCAAATGTCAACTATAATTAAATATATATATAGTCACAGGGTAAAGTACAGCATAGGGAATAGAGTCAACGGTATGGTTATAGCTATCTACAGTGTCAGGTGGATAATAGACTTGTTGGGGTTATCACTTTGTGGGGGTGTAAATGTCTAATCATTATATTGTTTTGTACACCTGAAACTAATAGTAAAAAAAAAAAATTCAACCCAATGAAACAATAAAAAAAAGAAAGAAAAATGCAATCGCTATTCAACTACTTCCTTGAAAAATGTGTCTATTGGGTTAAAAACTACAAGAGTCAAAGTACAGAACAAAGCAATTTGCCGTGTTATGCCTCAGGTTTCCAGGCTGCCAGACAATGACAGTGCTCTCAGAATTGCATCACCATTGAACAGCTGCTCTGCTATAAAATATATGCTTCAAGGACGATAAACTCTTCCGTGATAATGTTCAGATATTTACTCTTCAACAATCTGAAAGCATATCTAAAATAACATGAGGACTTTTGTTTAAAAAAAATATATAAAACACTTCACGAATCTGCATGTCATCCTTGCATAGGGGCCATGTTAATCTTCTTTGTACCGTTCCAATTTTAGTAGACGCGCTGCCCAAGCGAAGAGAAGACTTTTTGATGTGTGACAGGTTGCTCCAAAAATGAGCCTGGTTATAGAAAAAAGGATGCATCCACAAAAGCAATCTGGGGTGCGTAATGTAAAGATGGGCTGATGTTCAGAATCATCAGTATTTTTTACTTTACTTTTTATTGACTGATGTCAAAGACACTTGCAACTCCAATTAGAGTGACAATTCCATGTCATCTTTACCCGCTGTCTTCTAGCTCCCATCAATCTGACCCTCCAGTGTCTGACATTGTGAATCTGCACTTGTTCTTCATCTGCCTGAAATCGTCCTCATGCAGACATCCACATGGCTGCCTCTGACCCATTTAGATCTCTGCTTAAACATTACTTCCTCAGTAAGATCTTCCATGAAGAGCCAAAGTAAAATTGCAACACTGACCTCGCCTAAAATTCCTGCTTGATTTTTCTCCACAGCACTCCCTGCCATCAGGAATACTAGAGATCTTATCTATTTGTTTCCTGTTGGTCTTCTTCTGCTATAATGGATCCTCTATGAGGTATTTTCATCTTGATGTTCACTGCTTTATCCCCAGCACCTGAACAGTGTTTGGCACACAAACATTGCTGGATAAATATTTGCTTAAAAAATTATTTCTGTTGAACAACTGAACTAGACATTTCTGGGGAAAAACAATTCTGGTTTTTAGGAATCCTGTAGTGGAAGAAATCTGTTAGGGCTTTGACAGCCCAAGGTTTAAGGGCAAGGGCTTTAAATTCGAAGGACCAAGATTTAGTTCTGGCTCCACCGAGAGGCGATCTGTGCTGACTTTAGTAACGTCTCTAAGTTTTGCCACCTCATGTGTACTGCTTCCTACCTAATCAGATTCCTGGGAGGTTTAAATGAGATCAAGTATATACTGTGGTCCATGGAGTTGCCAGGCACATCATAATATCTGTAAGTGATGGTTCTATCATCACTGGGGAAGGTAGCATGAAAGGGCCCTCTGGTCTTCATGGCGTGTTTACAGACTATGAAAAGACTTGGCATTTCTTCCTCGTACAGAAAGGCTAAGGAGAGTGATTCCTTTCTCTTTCCTATACCCCCAGGTAATTATGACACACCACAGGACTTTTATAAAAATTAAAACCGATGTCCACGTGCCAGTCCCCTTGGGGACAGCAGGCTAGTACCAGAGTGGGTTAACCACCCCTACCCATCCCTCCCTACTCATCTATGCAGTTTATCTCACTTGGCTTGGAAGAAAAGTTTACAAGAACTCCTGCCAAGAGAATTCCTATCACTTCATTTATGTAGAAAGAAAAACATATCCTTTTACCCTGGCATCTCTAACAGATGAACAATCACAAATTATATCCTTTATTCTTGACTTGATTTCATATGACTATTTCATATTCCGTAACATATATTTCATATATATGAACACATACTTATGCACACACCTAGTTAACAGACATATCACGGTCCATAGCTAAGCGAACAGGTCTGCTGAAAGAAGTGCGTGCATTTAATTCTACTGCCTCTCCCTCCCCCCACAAATAGAGCTGTAGTTATCAGTAAAGCTAATACCACAGTTCAGATCTGAGCTGCTGTTCTTATGTTCCACAGCAATCTCCAAGCTCTGTGCAGACAGGTTTCGGTCATTTATTAATTTCTCTCCAATGCTGATGCCAACAAGCCTTGGGACTAAAGTCCTCCCTTGAAACAATTGCCAACATGGCAGTTCAGGCTATTTTGAGATACTGCTGTTTGTACTGGTGGGTGGAAATGGATGGTCTGATGAGGTAATTTCTTATACACACTCTAGGATGGAAGGGGCCTTTTAAGTCAGCAGTTATGTCCAGACCAGGCAAGTGGGTCTGGGGTGCCTTCCCCTCTGTTTCATCTGTAGCTGTCCCTCATTTCTTCTCTCAATACTACCGTCCTTTTGGAGTGCAACAAACAGTCAGGTACTACATGGGAGTGTAAACACAGAATAAGAAATGTGCATGTGCAAGTTGATGTCGCTCATACAGACAGAACCAAGAATATAGAGCATCTCGGTTTCAAACAAGAGCATAACAGCTTTAAATAAACTGCCAAGGATCATCATCGTAAATCTTCCCTTGCTTTTGCCATTTTTATTGTGCAATGTTGGATTTTGTAATATTATTTTTCAGAACAAACTAAAATCTCAAGAGAAAGATCTATTTTCAGTGAAAGCCTAATAACTGCAAATAACTGCAATTTTTGGTATCCTAAATCATCATCATCATTTCCACCTTCTTCCTCCACCCCACCTCCCCATAGGAACTTACATGAAGTATAACAGATTTTATTCCTCCAATCAGGAGGAATAAATCCCTTTTGCTCATTATTAAAAGGCCTCTGAAGGGTCGTCCACATCTTCTGAAAAGCACAAAGAGTGTTCTCATGCCAACCATTTTGCTCCAGGCAATGGAAAATCTGAGGACTTCAGAATGGGAAGAGAACAAACTGGAATTTCTTTTCTCTTAAAATGAAGGATTGTGGTATTTCCACCTTCAGGGTAATTGTGATTTCAAAACAGCCAAATGTTGGTAGAGAAAAAGGTAATTCAACATAAAAGCAACTATCAGTTCATTCAAAACATGGAAGAAGAGCTTAAAAATCCAGGTGACACATTTTTCAGGCATGGAGTAGCTCAGAGGAGACAATATAAGTTGACTGATCCTGACCCCTAAAACTAGAAACCAGACAACTATGTTTAACAATATTAAGGCAATTATTTTTCTCCCATCACACACACACACACACAACTTTCCAGATTTGTTTCTAAATGGACCACCATTCTTTCCATGCTCCAAATTCTACCTTTCATAAAAATCTTACTTTACTAATTCACATCATTTTCACCACTCTAAAATTTATTCTCTATGTATCACCCCATCATTGTACCTTCATCTCCAAGGGGAAGAAAACCACTTATCACCTCTAAATCAACACTAAGCTATTCACCTGCCTGGTCTTTATCCTATCTACAACTGCTTCTCTCAGGAAAGTATCAAATCCATTGTCTCTAATTTCCAACATCTAAAATCTCTTTTTATTGGCTTATTCTCCTGATCCTAAAAGCACATACAGATTTCTTCATTCAAAAGTATTTCCCTCAGCCATACAAGACTCTTTGAAAAACTCCATTATTTATGTATAGCTGGTTTATAATTCAATGCTTTTGTGTGTGTCCTCATTCATTTTGAAATCGGCTTCACAGATCATCCTTGATTCTTTTTCTCTCAGGGGTCCCTGATTTGAACCTAGAACTTCTAGCAATTGTCATCCTATCGTCTTAAATAATGAAACCATTACTGTGATGTTTATTTGAACTTGAAAATAAGAAATCATTAACAGAGCTTGTCTTTTCCTCTTTTAGGTTAAACTTATGCGAATAGAATTAAAGATATTATTTCCATTTCCCCTTCATGAAACTCTCAATTATGGAAGCTTTGGTTTACCTATTTCATGGCTTTACTTTGCATGAATTTTAGTTTTACAGAAATGTTGAAAAAATAATATAAAGAATTCCCATATAGTTCACTCAGCTTCTCCTAATATTAACATCTTACACAATCACAGTATATTTGTCAAAGCTAAGAAATGAACATTGGTACCATGAAAGTAAAGGAGTTCTCTTGGCAGGAACTACTGCAAACTTTCTTCAGTGAAGTGAGATGAACTGCATAGCTGAATAGGGAGGAATGGGTCGGGGTGCTTGACCCACTCTGGTGCGGGCCTGCTGGCCCCTTAGAGACTGACATACGGGAATCAGTTCTAATTTATATGAAAGCCCTGTATTATCTCATAATTATGTGGGGGTAAGGGAAAGAGGGACAGGAAATGAAATCCTACAAGGTATGCTCTCTGACCACAATGGAATTACATTAGAAATCAATAACAGATTAATTAAGAGGAAAATTTGCAAATCAATTTCTACGTAATTCACAGCTCAAAGACAATCTCTCAAGAGAAACTAGAAATATTTTGAACTGAAAATACAATATATCAAAATTGTGGGATACAGTTAAAGCAGAACTTAGGTGAAAATGTATAGCATAAAATGTTCACATTAAAAAAAAAGAAAGCTCTAAGATCAATAACATAAGATTCCACTGTAGAGAACTAAGGCAGAAAGTATAATTTAAGCCTGAAGCAATCAGAAGAAAGGAAACCATAAAAATTAGAGCAGAAATAAATGAAATTGAAAACTGGAAAAGTAGAGAAAATCAGCAAAACCAAAACTTAGAGAAAAATCAGCACAACCAAAAAAAGTCTTTTTTTGCATATGAGTATGTCTATGTAGAAAATGACAAAGAATCTCCAAAATATTTCCAGGAACTAATAAACAACTATAGCATGTTGAAAGATACAGGTCAATATACAAAACCCAATTGCTTTCGTATATACCAGCATAAAACTAACTTTGACATTAAAATATTATGTATAATTTAGTGTAGCACAAAAACTATGGGATACTAAGGTATAAATCTAAATATATATGTTTATGTTCTATGAGGAAAACTCTGATGAAAAAAGTCAAAGAAGATCTAAATAAATGGAGAGAGATTCATGCACATAGATAGGAACAGTCAATATCGTTAAGACACCAGTTCTTCCCACCTCGATCTGATTCATGTAATCCCAATCAAAATCTTAACAAGTTATTTTGTGGATACTGACAAACTGATCCTACACTCTATATGTAGAGGCAAAAAACCTGGACTAGCCATCACAACACTGAAGAAAAAAAGCAAAGGTGAAGGCCTCACATTACCCAATGTCAAGACTTCCTATAAAGCTACATTAATCAAGACAGCAGCGTATTGGTGGAAAAGTAGATGCATGCGTCAATGAAATAGAATAAAGTGCCCAGAAGTAGACTCACATAAATACAAAGGAACAAAGGCAACTCAATGGAGAAAGGACAGTTTTTTCAACAAATGGTGTGGGAACAACTGGAAGGCTACATGCAACAAGCAAACAAACAAACAAAAAAGACCCTAAGCACAGATGTCACATCTTTCACACACAAAAAAATAAAAAAATAAAAGACAGACCTAGAATACTGACCAGCAACTTGTGGAATGGTGGTAAGAAAACTTGAATGATTTGAGGGTGTTATATTATTTTGGAAAGGGGCAAAGGTAGTAAATAAATTAATGCTTGTTAATGTAAAGGTATTAAGAATAAGAGAAACAAGGTGTATCATTTCTTCATGATTCAGCCATGAGTATGAATCTTTATTCAGATTGGGAATCTACCAGAGTTCCAACTGCAGAAACTGAAAATGGCTGAGGGCCTCAGCTGCTATGCTCTGAAGTCAATCACTTCACTTGCACAGAGTCCCATGGCTGTTCCTTGTTAGCAAGTGAGCACGGCAGGCAGAGCTACTAATGCAAGCGCAATTCTAGAAGACACAAGGCTCCTCTAAAGGGCAACTCTGGCTCAAGGACATCCCATCCGCTTTGCCAAAGCTTTCTTGTAATTGCACTGCAGTCTAAGACTTTTCCTATCCAGGGTTTATTCCTTCCGTCTTCTCCACTGGGGTTGAACCTGAACCCAGATTTAACAGCTGTCTCAGCTTTCCCGTTTTTCCCAATAAATCCAGTTTTGGCACCTGCTTCTTGGAGAACCTGAAATAACACAAGTAGGACCATAAAGAACCTGAGAAAACAAGCAGTGAGATAGGGTTCTGGAAAAGATTCACTTACCACCCCACTGTCCTCAGTGGTGTATGCATTACAGACAGACCCTGGGCACAATGCATGGAAGCCATTAACTGGTAAACATATCACCAATGTTAGCCTAAAAAAATGTCCTGGTGTGGAAATGCCCTTGCAGGTGTGATGATTCAAGCTACTGAAACCATGGTGAAAACCATGCCATATAGACTATGGAGTTGGCTGACTATTGCTAAGTCAGATTGACACTATGCAGGTGAAAAGTGAGAGAACCAGGGCACGAATAAGCAGTTAAAAACTGCTAGCGGGCCTCCTTGGTTGTTTGGAAAGAGGCAGCTATCTCCTGCAGTGGAATGACAGAAACAGCAACAGAAGGAAGAGCCAATAACCAGAGTTGCAGAGTTCCAGGAACATTTAAATAATCAACCAGAGCATGTCTGCTAAGCTAAAGTCAGAGCCCTGGCTTGGGAAAACCAGGCATCCTGAAACAAGGAAAGGAGACATCTGATGGTCACTCCTCTGAAACCTCAAGAGTTTATAGAGATGGCACATCTTTCTCTAGTAAGAGCTAGTGCATCCTCTGTTCTAGAAGACAATGCAGAAGGCAACAAGTGAACCCCTCAGAAGCTACCCCAGCTTCTCTCTAGGCTGCAGGATAATAATTAAGGTGTCATCCCAGCATAACCCAGCTAAAGAAGTGCTAGATCGGGTAAGGGAAAGAGGAGGTTATATACTCAAGGAGCTGAAAGAATGAGGTATCATGTAGTTGTAGGAGTCAGGGTTCCAGAAACCTGGGGCCATAATTACCATAGTAACTGACAAAGCAAGGGGCAGCTAAGGGGGCTTGAACCACAGGGAGTGTGGAGATAGTAAATAGATTATGGAATCCTTAGGGGCAAATAACAAGGGCATTGTTTAACATCTACAACCAAAAAAAAAAAAGGCAACAATAGAGAAATAAGAAAACAAGGGTAGTTGCTCCAATAAAAAAGTTAAGGTTCCTTGCTCAGTACTCAGAGTTGAGACAACTTCAGATCCAAAACCCATTGACCAAAAGGGTGGTTGAGTCCCTGTAAGGAAAAATCCTGAAACACCATGGCATGTGTATATTGTAATGGTTCCCTTATTCCTTCCCTCAAAGTAGCCTGAAGCTATCACTATTGACTGTATACTGAAAAAAGGGAAATATCTAGAAATTTTGAGGACTATGGGATACAGGATCTGAGTAGACATCCACAGCTTCATCATGGCCATGCCTACTAGTTTGGGGCCTTACGGGGTCAGGAAATAAAATTCCAGCTACAGACTATAGTTTGCAATGGGCCTACTGGGCCCAAGGTCCTATCCAGTGGTCAGTCACCCATTTTCCCTGAGTTCACAATTGGGATGGCTATACTAGGGCAGTAGGAACAAGCTCTAAATTGGTTTCTCTGCCTTTAAGGACATAGAAAGGTTGAAAGTAAAATTGTGGAAATGCCATAGCAAATAAGTACTAAGCAAAAAAGAACTGATAAGTAATTATGTTAATATCAGAAAAAATAGAAATTTAGGCAAAAAAATGACCAGAAAAACGATAGCATTGAAAACAAGATTTAGTTTACCAGGAAGATAGAGGAACTCCAAATTTGTATGTATATTACAAATACATTTGCAAAATACATAGAGCAAAATACATAGAGCAAAAAAGTTCTGACTTTTTTGTTAGTCTCTATCAGGAGAGACTGACATATCTACCAGGTATGTCTTTCCTATTTGTTCTCAGTAACTGATAGATAAAAGCAGACAAAAAACCAGTAGAGATACTGAGTATTTTAGCAATTTTATTGAGTCAGTTTAAAATAATAAGCAAATATAGAACACTGTGCCTGACATTGAAACACTGTGTTTGAGTCCAGTTTATACACTCATACATATTGACAATCTTCTAGACCATAAAGCAAATCTCAAAAAAATGCAAAACGTTACTCTCATGGAAATATTCTTCTTTTATGCAATCTTTATGTAATTATGGCAGAAAAAACGACAACTTTGAAAATCCCTTACATTTGAAAATTTATTAACACATTTTTACACAACTCCTGGGTCAAAGCAAAAGTACTAATAAGACCCCCAGTGGAAGAACTACTAACGAATGTTCTTCAGAAAGAAAAATTAATCTAGAAGAGGGGTTTAGAAACAGCAGTAATAAAAGAAACTCATTAAATGTAGTTATTTGTTTAATCAAATATTGATTCTTAAACAATTATTGATTTTTGTGCTTAATAAATGGTGAGTAAAATGAGTAATACAAGAAATTTAGGTTCAGGTACAACGGCAGAGTAAGTACATGCTGTGCTCACCTCCTCCCATGACTACATCAAAATTAAACTAAATTAGAGAACAATCTACCTGGAGAACCACTTGAAGGCTAGCTAAACAGAAGTCCTATCACTAAGGATATAAAGAAGTCACATCAAGACTGGAAGGAAGGGTGGAGATGTGGAATGGGCTAGTCCCACACCTGTGTATGGCAGTTGAGAATCAGGAGGGATATCTCAGCTGCAGAGGTCACCATTAAGGGCAAGGCATCCTAACCCCACACCAGACTTACCAGCCCAGACCACCAGTGCCAGGGAGAGGAGCACCCACAACATCTGGCTTTGAGAAATCAGCGGGGATTCAGTCCTACCAGGTGTGATGGAAGGCTACTGGAAATCCAGATATCCTCTTAAAAAGCTTGTGCAAAGCCTCTCTTGTTCACAGGCACTCACCCTGGGCTCCAGCAGAAAGAAAGAGTCTCAGGAGTTGCCAGAGACATGAAAAGAGAATATAAGTTGTGTGGCCTCCGGGTGAGGGCTAGAGGGACAGCTACCATTTTCCCTGTGTTTAGCCCTCACCCACACAACTGGTGAGTAGGCACCATCTTTCCAGTGTTGAGCCACCCCCCTCACCCCACACATGGCCACATCTGAGTCTGCATTAGGCTGGTGAACTCTGCCTGCTCCACCCCGATGACTCCCTGAGACCCTGCTCCACCCAATTCACCCACCAGCAGTGGCTCTTTCTGGGGTAAGCAGCCAGTCCTGGCCTGTGCTGCACCCTTCTTTAAAAACCTCTCAAAGGTCAGCAGGCCCCAGGCTGGTGGCAGCAGGCCTCTGTGTGCACTGTGCTTTTTGTGGTAGGGCTCCAGTGTCAGCACTGGTGCCAAAAGTTAATCTGCATTCACCCGGTGAACACAACTTGGCCCAATCTGGTGATGGCCTGAGACACCACCTCCCCCAACTTGCTACCACCAAGGCTCTTTCAGCAGCTGAGCCTTATGGGCAGCCAGCAGGATGCAGCAGGCCTTGGGATGCCTAGCGTCTTTTGCTGAGGGATTGCTCTGCACATTGCACCGGGTAGCACTGGGTTGGTCATAGGCAGAGGTTGACCTTGGCCTGCATGGTACACTTGACAAGGGGACTCAGAACCAACACATGCAGTGGCCCCTTCAGAGTACAACAGACACCACCCAATTATCCCCACAAGTACCATACCCAATGGGTAGCCTCTGCAAGCACAAGAATCTATGGTGAAGAATCCAACACTGTGGGGTCAGCTCCAGTACAGAAGCTCATACATTATGGTCATAGCCAATCTTCACAGCCACCCAACCTGAGGATCAATCCCACCCACTGACCTACCAACAGCAATCAAAGCTCAACTACAACAGGAGGGCACACTCAACATACACTAGGGATACTCCTGGAGCACCCGGTTCAGGTGATCAGACTGCCACACTGGGGCACACAGGATACCTACAACATAGGGCCCCTCTGCCAAGATTGGGAGATATAGTGTATCTAGTTAATACATAGAAACAAACACAGAGAGGCTATCAAAATGAGGAAACAAACATGTCCCAAATTAAAACTCCAGAAAAATTAAACAAAATAGAGGCAAGTGATCTAGCAGACACAGAGTTCAAAACACTGGTTGTAAAGATGCTAAATGAACTTTGTGAGAACTTCAAAAAAGAGACAATGTTTGCATAAAAATGGACCTAGAAGCCAAAAAATGAACTAGTCAGTAATGAAGAATGCAATCACTGAAATGAGATACACTAGAAGCAGATTAGATGAAGCAGAGAATCAAATCAGTGATTTGGAAGACAAGGTAGTAAAAAACACCCAATTAGAACAGCAAACAAGAAAAAAAGAATTAAATAAAACACCCCATTTAAGCGACCTCTGGGACAACATCAAGTGTAACAAGATTTGCATCATAGGAGTAACCAGGAGAAGAAAAAAGAGAGCAATGGATTGAGAATCTATTTGAAGAAATAATGACTGAAAACTCTCTAACTTGTTGAAGGAACTAAACATACATGTCCAGGAAGTGTAAAGAGTCCAAAACAAGATAAACCCAAATAGGCACACACCAAGACACATCAATATTAAACTGGCAAAGCTTAGAGACAAAGAGAGAATCTTAAAAGCAGCAAGAGAAAGGCAGTTACCTACAAGGGAGCTCCCTCACATAAGGCTGTCAGCTGATTTCTCAACAGAAATTTTGCAGTCCAGAAGGGTTTGGCACAAAATATTTAAAGTGATGAAAAGCAAGGACCTACAACCAAGACTATGATACCCAGTAAAGCTATCAATTAAAACTCAAGAAAAATAAAGGACTTCCCAGACAAGAAAAACCTAAAGGAGTTCATCACCAACAAGCATGACAGGAATGTTAAAGAGACTGCTTAAAGTAGAAGTGGGGTTGGGCGTGGGGTGGGGGGAGGCATAAATATGAATAACAAAACTGCAATAACTATGTACCTATCAATAATCACTTTAAATATAAAGGATTAAATGCTTCAGTTAAAAGACAGAGTGGTTGAATGGATAAGAAAACAAGACCCCTATATAAGCTGTCTCCAGGACAGCCATTTCAGATCAAAAGACAAACACAGACTGAAAGTAAAGGAACAGAAAAAAATTATTGCATAAAACTGAAAATGGAAAAAAAAGAAAAAAAACCCCAAACAAATAAGGATAACAATATTTATACCAGAAAAAAAAAAGACTTTAAAATGAAGGCTACAACCAGACACAGACAAGGAAACTACATAATGATAAAGGGATCAATACATCAAGAAAGTATACCCTTGTAAACATTTATACACCCAACATAGGAACACCTAAATTCATACATCAAATGCTGACAGAAATAAAGGGAAAGATAAATAGCAATACAGTAATTTTGGGGGATTTTTAACACCCCATTGACATTAATGAATAAAACAGCAAGTTAACAAAGAAACAGAGGCCTTACATGATACATTAGACTAGAAGGATTTAATCATATTTTAGAGTATTTCACCCCAAAGCAGCAGAATATACATTCTTTTCAAGTGCACATGGAACATTTTCCAGGCTAGACCAAGTGTTAGGCCACAAAACAAGTCTCAAAATAGAAGACTGAAGTCCTATCAACCACCTTCTCTTATGACAATGGTATGGAAATAGAAATCAATTGTAAGATAAAAACCCTAAATGACACACAAACACCTGGAGGCTAAATAACATGCTACTTAACAGTGAATGAGTTATCAAGAGGATCAAGGGAGAAATCAAAAGATACTTTGAGACAAATGAAATTGAAAACACAACAAACCAAAATCCACAGGACACAGTGAAAGCAGTTGGAAGATGGAAATACATACCAACACAAGCCTACCTCAAGGAACAATAAACATCTCAAATAAACAACTTAACCTTACACTTAAGAGAACTAGAAAACAACAATAACAACAACAACAAACAAAGCCCAAACTGTAGAAGGAAGGAAAAAACAAACATCAGAGTAGAAATAAATCAAATAGTCTATAAAAAAATACAAAAACATCAATGAAACCAAAAGCTGGTTATTTGAAAAGATAAACAAACTTAATAAACATTTAACCAGACTCATCAAGAAAAAGAGAGAGAGGACCCAAATAAATAAAATCAGAAGTGAAAGAGGAGAAGTGACAACTGGCACCAAATAAATACAAAGGGTTATAAGAAAACACTATGAACAACTATATGTCAATGAATTGGACAATCTGGAAGACATGGATAAATCCCTAGAAACATACAATCTTCCAAGACTGAATAAGAAATAGATAATTTGAATACAATGATAACTATTAACAAAATCAAATTAGTAATAAAAAAACTCCCAAAAAACAGAAATCCTGGACTACATGGCTTCACAGATGAATTTTACCAAACATTCAAAAGAAGAATGAACACCGATTCTTCTCAAAGTATTCCAAAAAATTCAAGATGAGGGAAGCCCCCAAGTTCATTTTAAAATGCCAGTATTACACTGATTCCAAAACCATAGACGTTTTAAAAACAGATATGCCAATATCTATGATGAACATAGATGCAAAAATCCTCAACGAAATATTAGCAAATCAAATTCACCAATACATTAAAAAGATCATAAACCATGATCAAGTGGGATTTATTCCTGGAATGCAAGTTTGGTTCAACATCTGTAAATCAATTAATGTGATACAACATATAAACAAAATGAAGGATAAAAATCATATGATCATATCAATAAATGCAGAAAAAGCATCTGACAAAATCCAGCATCCATTTATGATAAAAACTCCTAGTAAAGCAGGACTACAGAGGCCACATATGATAAACCCACAGCTAACATCATGCTAAACAGGGATAAGCTAAAAGCAATCTCCTTAAAATCAGGAATAAGAAAAAGGCGTCTACTTTCACCACTTTTATTCAACATACTATTGGAAGTCCTAGGCACAGCAATCGGACAAGAAAAAAAAAATTAAAGGTATCCAGATTGGAAAGAAAGAAGTGAAACTGTCATTATTTGAAGATGACATGATAGTATATGAAGAAACCTAAAGCTTTCACCAAAAAAACTACTAAATGAATTCAGTAAAGTATCAGGGTACAAAATTAATATTAAGAATTCAGTTGCCTTTTTAAACACCAATAATTAACTATAAGAAAGAGAAATTAGGAAGACAATTCCATTTGTAACTGCACAAAAAACAAAATAAAAAACCAAGGAATAAATTTAACCAAGGAGGTAAAAGACCAATTGAAGAAGATACAAATGTGTGGAAGCATATACAGTGATCATGGATAGGAGGAATTGACATCCTCAAAATGTCTATACTACCCAAAGCAATCTATAGATTCAATGCAACCCTTATCAAAATACCAGTGGTATTTTCACAGAACTAGAACAAATAATCCTAAAATTTATATGGAACCAAAAAAGACCCCGACTATCCACCATAATCTTGAGAAAGAAGAACAAAGTTGGAGGTATCACAATACATGACATCAAACTAAACTACAAGGCTATAGTGATCAAAATGGTATGGTACTGGGCTGGCCGAGTGGCGCGATGGTTAAGAGCTGGCTTGGGACGCCAGAGGGCCCCGGTTCGGATCCCACATACGATGGCCAGTGACACTGCCCTCCACAGCTAAGATGCTGAACAACAGCTCAACCTGGAGCTGGGCGGCTGTGAGTTGCCGGCGACGGCGTAGGCTGCAGCCCCTGTGGCAGTGGGTTGCCATGGGCTGCCATGTGTGGCCAGCAGCCAGCGTGAGCGGCCAGCAGCCAGCGTGAGCGGCCGTCCAGAAGCCGGTGACTGATCTGCCTCACCCAGGAAGAGCGAAATGTTGGTGCCAACTTGGGCCAGTGAAGCAACGTCCTCCACAACTAGACTGAAGAACAAAAGGACAGCAACTTGTCTGTTCCCCTTCCCCCAACCCCCCAGCACTGGTCCCATCCCCCCATTCTCCAATAATAAAAATCTTAAAAAAAAATAGTATGGTACTGGCATAAAAATAGACACATAGATTAATGGAACTGCAACGAAGGGAAAACCTGTTCTTAAAGGGCTTACACAGACTCACTTGATCCAGAAACCAGTGCAAAAATACTGGATAAAAAAGCGAATAGGCCATTGGTGAAGGAGACACACCTGCGAATCTTGAAGCACCTGCCAGAGTAGCAGGAGATAGCTGGGGCTTTCCCCAGGAACTGAGACACTGGTGGCAGCCATTTCTGTGGTCTTGTTCTGCCATGCTCACATGTGCACTGCGGGGCGCCATATCAGAATCCTTCCTCTAGCCTGTTAGTGGCAGTGGGTGGACCCTGCTGAGAGCCCCACCTACCCCTATGCCTCAGCCAGGTCTCACAACTGGCTGAATGATAATCCTGCCAACCAGTGTGCCCATAGCAGCTGCTGCCAGGCCTTGCAGCTAGCTGCACTGGGGGTCAACCCTGCCCATCAGCACACCTGCAGCAGTCACACACCCACCACAACAGGAGGACACATACAGCCCACACAGGGGACACCCCTGGAGCACCCGACTCTGGTAGCCAGAGGGGATTGTGCTGCTGGTTACCACAGGGCACATGCTACATAAAACCTCTTTTTTGAGACCAGGAGACATCGCTAATCTCCCTAATATATAGAAACAAATAGAGACTTTGTCAAAATGAGAAAACAGAGGAATATGTTCTAAACAAAAACATGACAAAACCTCAGAAAAAGAACTAAATGAAATGGAGATAAACAACCTACCTGATAAAGAGTTCCAAAAAATCACCATAAAAATGCTCATCAAATTTGGGACGAGAATGCTCATCAAATTTGAGAGGAACAGAGTGAGAAATTTAACAAAGAGATAGCAAATATAAGAAAGTGTCAGTAAGAACTGAAGAATACAATAACAGAAGTGAAAAATACACTAGAGGGCAGATCAGAGCAGATTAGATGATACAGAACAAATCAGCGATTGGGGACGCAGAATAGTGGAAATTACCCAAACCAAAGAGCATGAAAATAAAAGAATAAAAATAATGAGGGCTATAATAAAGTGAGACCGCATCAAGCATACTGACATTTGCATTACAGGGGTCCCAGAAGGAAAAGAGAGAGAGACATATGTGACAAAATAATAGCTGAAAACGTTCCTAACCTGGGCAAGGAAGCAGGAATCCACGTCCAGGATGTACAGAGTCCCAAAGAACATGAACCCAAACATTTCCACACCAAGACACATTATAATTGAAATGTCAACAATTAAAGAATCATAAAAATTATCAAGAGAAAAACAACTAGTTACATAGAAAGAATCCCCATAATGCTATCAGCTGATTTTTTCAACAGAAATTTTGCAGGCCACAAGGGAGTGACATGATATATTTAAAGTAATGAAAAGAAAAAAAGCCTACAACCAAGACTACTCTATCCAAGGAGGTTATCATTTAGAGGAGATATGAATAATTATCATATTATTCATTTAGTGAAGGAGAGAGAGTTTTCCCAGAAACCAAAGCTAGAAGAATGCATGACCACTAAAGCAGCCTTTTGAGGCAGAGTAAAGAGACATTTTTAAGCACAAAAGAAAAAAGCATAAGTAGAAATAAGAAAATATGTGAAAGAAAATATTCTCCCTGGAAAACATACAGTAAAGGTAGTGGGACAACTACTTATAAAACTAGTATGAAAGTTAAAAATCAAATGTAGCAAAATTATCTATATCTAAAATAATTATGTAAGGGATACATACAATAAAATTATGTAACATGTCAAAAACATAAAACACTGGTGAAGGAGTAAAAATATAGTGCTTTTAGAATGGATTCAAATTTAAGTAATCAACTTAAAACAGACTGCTATATACATAGGTTGTTATATATGAGCCTCATGGTAACCACAAACTTAGAGACATAAAAAGTAAAAATAAAGGAATCCAAACATAACACTAAAGAAAGTCAGCAAGTCACAAGGGAAGAGAGCAAGAGAAGAAGAAATAGAGAAGAACTATGAAAACAATCATAAAACAATTAACAAAATGAAAATAAGAACATACCTATCAAAAATTACTTTGCTGCAAATGGGCTAAATACTCCAAACAAAAGATGCTGCCTACAAGACACTCACTTCAGAACTAAATACACATATACTGAAAGTGAGGCAATGGGAAAAGATATTCCATGCAAATGGGAACAAAAAGAAAACTGGAGTAGCAATACTTACATCAGACAAAATAAACTGTAAATCAAAGACTAACAAGAGAACAAAAGGGCATTACATAATGATAAAGGGATCAATCCAACAAGAGGATATAACACTTATAAATATCTAGGTACCCATCATAGGAGCACCCGAGTGAATAAAGCAAATATTAACAGAAATAAAGGGAGAAAGTGATAGTATTAAAATAACAGTAGGAGATTTTAACACCTCACTTATATCAATGAATAGTTCATCCAAACAGATAATCAATAAGGAAACATTGGTCTTAAATGACATATTATATACTAAAAGATCTTAATAGACATATACAAAATATTTCATCCAAAGCCAGTAGAATACACATTCTTTTCAAGTACACATGGAATAATCTAACAGGATAGATCACATGTTCACCCACAAAACAAGTCTCAATAAATTTAAGAAGAGTGAAATCACATCAAGCATCTTTTATGAACATGATGGTGTGAAACTAGAAATCAACTGCAAGAAAAAAAATGGAAAAAAATTAAATCATGTGGAGGATAAACAACAAGTTATTAAACAACCAATGGGTCAATGAAGAAATCAAATAGGAAATAGAAAAATACCTCCAGACAAATGAAAAATGAAAACAGCTTCCAAAATCTATGGGTGAATCAAAAGCAGCTCTAAGATGAAAGTTTATAGTGACACAGGTCTACCTTTAGAAACAAGAAAAAAATCTAAAATAAATAATATAATCTTATACCTAAAGGAACAACAACAAAAAAATGCCCAAAGTTAGTAGAAAAAAGAAAATAATAAAGTTCACAGTAGAGATAAATAGAAGAGAGAGTGAAAAATAGAAAAGATCAATGAAACTAAGAATAGGTTCTTTGAAAAGACAAACAAAATTGATAAACCTTCACCCTGACTCATCAAGAAAATAAGAGGACCCAAATAAATAAAATCAGAAATGAAAGAGAAGTTACAACCAACACCACAGCCATTCAAAGGATCCCAAGAGACTACGATGAACAATTATATCCCAGCTAACTGGATAACTTAGGAGAAATGGTTCAATTCCTAGAAACATACAATTGTTGGTGACTGAATCAGAACCAAATAGTAAATCTGAACAGACTGATTACAAGTAAAGTAATCAAATCAGTAATCAAAAAACTACCAACAAGCAAAAGTCCAGGAGCACATGGCTTTCCAGGTGAATCCTCCCAAGCATTAAAAGAATTGACACCAATCTTTCCTAAGCTTCTCCAAAAAATTAAAGAGGAAGGAATGCTTCTAAATTCATTCAATGAGGCCAGCATTATCCTGATAACAAAACCAGACACAGAGGGAGAGCAGAAGTTTGAGGAAGCTGGAGAAGCTATGAAGCAAAGAATATTTGAGGGAAATGCATCTTGTATGGGACAAGCTCATGTGCCTAGTTGAGATTGGAAGTGTTTTGAGGACAGGGATGTACCTTAATAAAGTTTGCAGTTCATATGCCGATCATCACAGTCTTTACCTACTTAATCAGTCAAGTATTTACCGCATTACACTGCAAAATTCAAGCCCACTTCTAATTAAATGCTTATTATCACCATGTTCTAGGAGTATCATACATAACACTTCACTTAGAAGGTAAGTGCTCACAGTTTCAACTTGACCCATACAGTGGAGATACTATATGAAAGTCAATACTATAAAAGCCAATGCACAATAAGTTATATTTCCAAGTTGAGGTGGAACCTTCAATATCAAACATTTTTTCCAGCCATTTCTTCAAAACAGGGTGCTTCCTGGTCAGTGTTGCACAAACTCTGGCATAATGCTGTTTGTCAGGGTGCTGATGGCATTTCTCATCCAAAACATTTGTAATTTTCAGTAGACATATGGAATAGACATATAGGCCACCAATTTCTTCTGAGATATAACAGATTTCCCATTGGTTTTAAATAACTCAACTACTACAGGTGGGCTCTACTTTTAGATGCACGGCCTTCCGAACAGAGTCAAATTAACAGACTGGTATGAGCATACAAACACATTTGTTCCTTTTGTTTTATTTCTCACTGACATAGTTAAAAGTGACAACAGCACATACCCTTTCAAATATCTGCATAAATGCCTTGTATTTATATTTCACCATATAATTTACAAAGTATTTTAACAGGTATTGCTAGTTTTATCCTTAACGTGCTTATTGAGTGTCCGGAAGGGCAGGGACATGATCAGAAATGAGTTACAGACTATTATTTGGCAGAATTAAATAGCAGCAAAACATCCCTAAAATACCAACCAACATGTTATCACGTGGGCTTTAACATTTCATAATTGAATCCTACAGTTGTACAAAAGACACATCATGTTCAACTTTTTAAGGTGGCTTGAATTTCATTCTTGGCTCTCCGTTCCCTCACTCCCTGATGCTGGGGGAGTAATTTCACAGAAGTAAGATTCTCTCCATTTCTCCATCTGAAAAACGGGCACTATGAATTACTCTACCCAGTCCTTGTAGGAACACTGTGAGAACCGGTGGACTAAGGTCCCCAAAGCCCTCCCATTCCTCACCTTAGATAGAGCTACAACGTGTACAGAAGACAGAATCTCATTTTTGTGACCATGGCAATTACAGATATTGCAAAGCTCCTCTCAGGAGTAGTGCAGTAGTGACTCATCACCACCAAGTCCATGGAAACCTCAATGTCACCCTGAGGTCAAGTCAGAGATCTGAGGCTGGAAAAAAGACAGTTCTGGCATTTTAAAAATGTACTTTCAGTGCTTGGATAAGTCTTTGCTGTACTAGCCCAACAATACTTGTAAGATATTCCTGGCATGTTTCAAGCCGCATAGCATTGCCATACTAAGTGGAATACTTTTTTTTTTAAGAGTGAGCAGAGAGCCTCACGGCAGTTGCTAAGGTAGAAAACAAGAACTATCATAGAAGCATTTGCAAGGTGACTTTTGGCGTCCTAACATTTTTGAAGACACTAATGCAGTGTGAAACATGAAGAAATGTTGTCCCGCATATCACTGAAATCATATGGTTCTTGACTTTTTCTGTCTGACTTATTTTGCTTAGCATAATAATCTCAAGCTCCATTCATGTTGTCGCAGGTGGCACTATTTCATCTTTTCTTATGGCAAAATAGTATTCCATTGTGTATATACACCATATATATATCTACAACTGAAAACAACAAAGGAACAAGACAAACAAATAAACAAAAACTCATAGACACAGATAACTGTTTAGTGGTTACCAGAGGGTAAGCGGGGAGGGGGGTGGTAGATGAGGGTAAAGGGGGTCAAATATATGGTGATGAAAGGAGAACTGACTCTGTGTGGTGAGCACACAATGTGATAGATAGATGATGTATTACAGAACTGTACACCTGAAACCTATGCAATTTTACTAACCATTGTCACCCCAATAAACTTTAATTAAAAAAAAAAGAAATGTCTTCCAATTTCTAGCCCATATCTGTACAGCCTATCTCCTATGATTTTTGAACATGAAAAAAAAATGCCACCCAGTAGACACCACTGTAAAGTAATATAAGCCACTGGACAGCTGGCATCCTTCCTCTATGGGGTTATCTGGCCTGAAGATACCCCTCTATTTATTCAACTATCTGTTCTCCCATTCTTTCTCATTCAGAAGAAATATGTCCTTCTTCTCCCAACAATGCTAATCAGGAGCAACCTCTATCAGCCATTTCTAGGCCTGTTTTATGCCTAACACATCCAAGAGGCCAAGTTGCAGAGGGTGAGCTACAGCGGCCCATGATGAACCCATGAACCATGGTCAACCTATAAGCATTCGCCATTAAAATAAATCAGCCAAGGAATCTCTCTAGTTCTTGTACTACTGTTATGAGCCTTCAGTCTACCCTCCCTCAATGATAGGTATGCTTGCTTTCCTAAGTACGAGCCCCTCCAAGCTCAAATCCCTTTCTTTTCCTTGTACCTATGTCCCATGGGCTGGAATTGCATCACACCCACCACTGACTGGCTCTGTAAGCTCCATTTCATAAGCCCTCTGGATTCCTGCTTGTTTGGGGGTTTGGGAGATATATTTATGGCCCCACATCTTATGTCTCCAATATGTTTCGTTGCTATTTTTTCTTAATAAAAAAGCATGGCTTTAACTATATGACACGATGTCACCAATAATCTTTTTCAGGGAATCCATACATCTCCCTGTCTCCTACCATCCCAAAATCAGGGAGTCAGAAAAGGGAGTGTCCTCTATTTTTGGCCCCCAGTGCTTTTCCCAACCACTGTTTCGCCATGACTGAGCCACATCTTTTTTTGAAATTCATGACATCACTTATAGTTCCTCAATTCTTTCCATGGTTCTCTCAAACTTCCTCATGGCCACCAGCAAATAGGTAAGTTTTCTTCTGCTTTGAGGCTATTATTAATAATTGTCTATCCTGAAATACAGACTATTCCTCCTGTTATGGCCCTTAATATATCTATATCTTCAGGTTCAACCATCAAAAGTGATTTGAAAACAATGACCTCACACACACACCTCCCTCTATAATCCCATCCGGTCTCTCTTCCTGTCCTTCCAAAAACAGTAGCCTAGTCTCAGAGTTTCTTCATCTTTATTTTCTTCAGCCTAATGCCAAATAGCTTCTGATCCAACTAAAATTGGGTAAAAATTAAAATAAAACCATTTTTGATAAGGGTACAAATTGTTTTCTCATTACAACAACAAACAGATATTTTGTCTTTAACTGTACATCATAATCATTCTGGGATTTTATGCTACCTTTGGTTTATCTAGACATCTATCACAGCACTCTCTTTTATCTTCTTATGGCTTTAAATTGACTTCTCTCTCCCTTATAAGTTCCTTTTTCTCTACTAGCACCTCAAATGTAGCATTTTTTATGGTCTTGGTCATAGGTCACTGATCACCTGTGGACAGCATCTCCTAGGGTGATCTCATCCATTCTCATGGTTTCTGCTTCTACATGTTTATATTGATGACATACAAACTGCAATCACCTTCCAAGCCACATCCTTGAGCTTCAGACTCAAATACCAAGTCAACTATTCACCACTTCAACCTAGTTGATTTACTTGTACACCAAACTTCTCATCCTATCCCCATCTTAGTTTTAGAAACACCATCCTAGTGCCCACATCAGAAACCCGAGCAACATTCTAGACCAGGGGTCAGCAAACTGCGGCTCGCGAGCCACCTGTGGCTCTGTGGGTACGTTCCATCTCAAAAGTTTGCCGACCCTTGGAAGAGCCAATCCTGTCCCTCACAACAATTTAAAAATTGTTCGAGAGCCATAAATATATTTTTACACAATCACCATTATGGGAACAATACCCTTTAAAATTTTTATAAATGAAACCATGATAGTGTTATTTTCATTTTGAATTTTACTTCAGGGCCTGTGGCTCGCAAGCCACAGTTTGCTGACCCCTGGCAGCTCTTCCGTCTCAAAAGTTTACCAACCCCTGGTCTAGACCAATCCCAGGACAGAAGTACGTCACACTCCAAACAGAAAAAACTCACCAGTTTTCCAGCAGAGTTAAAAAGGCACACACCAAGGCCCAAGATGTGTACTTTCACACCAGAACAGAAAGAACCCTAAATGCTTCTACAAGGAACAAAACAACTCAAACACAAAGGACTGCCAGTAAGAATATTGTGAGACTTCTGAAAAACAACCTGAAGATAAGAAGACTGGAAAGAAGTAATGCCTTCCATTTTTTAAGAGAAAATGATTTTCAAGTTAGGATTCTCTGTCTAGACAAATGATCAATTAGGAGTGATGGAAGAATACATTTTGAGAACTTGCATGTCTGAAAATATGATCTCACAGATAACCTTCCTAAGACGTACATACTGCAGGATGTACTCCCTTTTCCAAAAAGGGGAGTATGCCCAATAGGAAAAAAACACAAAATCTAAGGAAGACATGTGCAACGAAGGAGTGGAGTGACAGGAACTGCAGGGGGACATCTGAGCAACAGGCTTGATCCACGCAGGTTGGATCAAGAGGGTGGCGAACTCAAAGAGGAAAATAAAAATAAATGTCACAGATCATTAGGTCTGTTTGTGTGGAAAATAGTACTGAGAGAGGCTTTTGGAGTGTGGTTGAGTATTTGTGAGTAATTAAAAAT
>NW_017731463.1:1064716-1067081 GCF_001890085.2 Hipposideros armiger | reverse complement strand
CTCAAGAGTTTGAGCTCTGAGCAACAGCGGTTTGAGTCCAGCCCAAGCTGAGCAGCCGCTGAGCTGCCAACAGGTAGCAGGATGGCTCAGCTAAAAAAAAAAAAATTAAAAAATTAAAACTACGTAAGCCAGAAACAACTATCCCACACAATTTGACAGAGCAGTGAATGATACTGAAATGCTGATATTAAAGCAAACACTGAACAGTTAACTAAAGGTGTAATACAAAAGTTAGAAGAATGAAGAGGAAAAAGTGGAATGGGGATTAAAAGTGAGCTAAAATTTCACCCACCATTGCTGTAAGTTAATAGATAATGGCTAAATTAACAAATAATGAAATAGCAGTTCAAGGACATTATTGAGAACTATGGCAGATAATATCAGAGGAAATAGCTAAGAAAAATGTAAGAGGGAGTAGAAAAGGGTGGGGCAAGAGGCTGTTACTTTCTGTTAAAGACTTACGGTCCTGACTTTTTCAACTATGTCTACATTTATAACTTTGAGAGAACTAAAAATTAATCGAAAGTGAAATGAACTAGAGAGGCACTATGTGTGTGGGGAAATATGAGGATAAAAACAAACTCAAAATACTTTCCTAAACTAATTTGATTACTATGTATCCTCTGCAATTTGTTAGTAGAACACCAACAAATACTAAATCACTTAGAAATAAGTAGCAAAAATAGAATAAACATAAATATTCTGTTGCTATGTGCTTGCAAAGCCTCTTCTCATTCTAAACCCTATAAAACTTCTTAATATGTTCTTCTGAAGTTTCTACTTTCATAACAGAAATATATTTCTTAATTTGTTTGTAATTTATTTGGTTGATGATCTGAGGTACAAATCTAGATGTACTTTTTAGCAAAACCTCATTATCCTGAGGCTGATTTCCCCCTTCTGAATTCTAAGACCTGGTTTCGTTATTCAAAATGTCCAATATCTTCATTTTGCTGCCCTGTCATTGACTGTCAATGTTTTGGATTGCTAGATTCCCCCAGTGAGAAACTGCAAACAGAAAATCTTAATGGTGTTTTCCTTCTGAGCTGGGACCTAAATATGTCACTTTTTTAGGATGGACTTATTAATAATTTTTAAATGCCTTTCTACACCTATACCTATAGATTTTTATATCAGCTAGCTGCAAGCCTTCTCTCTCTCCCCCTCCCCCCCCAATTTATGTATTATCTAGGAGACAGGACAGCTTTTCCTTCACTCATTGTCCTATAAATCTTATAATTAACATCATTGAAATTATTCTGCATTGAATGCGAAACATTATGAAGACTGACAATGAAGTTCGAGAACTGATCCTAGAAAACGTGCTACCTACCTCATTGCTGAATATCACTACGGTCACCTTCGAAGTACTCCCCTTGGGAAGCTATGCACTGACACCAGTGCCTCGTCCACCCTTCAAAGCAATTTTGGAACTGTTTCTGGAATGGCCATTCGAGCTATTGTCATATTACCCTTCACATCCTGAATGTTACCAAAATGTCTTCCTTTCAGTATTTCCTTTCTCTTGGGTTAAGGAAGAAGTCATTGGGGGCCAGATCAGGGGAGTAGGGAGAGTGTTTCAATTCTGTTATTTGTTAACTGGCTAAAAATTCCCTCACAGACAGTGCCGTGTGAACTGGTGCATTGTCGTGATGCAAGAGCAATCAATTGTTGGTGAAAATTTCAGGTCATCTAACTTTTTCACGCAGCCTTTTCAGCACTTCCAAATAGTAAACTTGGTTAAATGTTTGTCTAGTTGGTACAAATTCATAATGAATAATCCCTCTAATGTCAAAAAAGGTTAGCAGCATCGTTGCAACAAGTTCCCAAACTTAAGTGTCAGACCTCATATACTTGGAATAAGCTATCAAGTTCTGGTTTTTAACATTCAGTTTTCTTTAAAAAATTTTTTTTTTCAAAATAGTACTAGAGTGTAAATTATTTGTGGTTACTGATTAAAACAATTCTTTTTAACATAAAAAGTTACTCAGATATGGGTGTCCTTATACTCCTAGTACATTTTAACCTTGAACTACATAATTGATTTTGAAAAACTGCTATTGTCTTAAATCAATATAATATGATTTAGGAAACCAATAAAGACATTTATGCCTATTTAACCTCTTGCTGCTTGTCTTCCTTATTACCTGGGCATTTTTATTAAAATAATGCAACGCAAGGTAATTTATGAAGCTTAAAAATATTAGAATGCTGAATAACTGTGCATGTACAAGTTATTATGAAGGACAGGGAAGAGATTCTCCCCTCCCTCCAAGTATTTACATTAGAAACTTAATTCTCATAATCCATATAAACAGAGCCTCATGTTTTTCATAGGTACTGTGTATGAAAAGCACTTTTACCA
>NW_017731463.1:1056983-1064706 GCF_001890085.2 Hipposideros armiger | reverse complement strand
TTTTTAACATAAAAAGTTACTCAGATATGGGTGTCCTTATACTCCTAGTACATTTTAACCTTGAACTACATAATTGATTTTGAAAAACTGCTATTGTCTTAAATCAATATAATATGATTTAGGAAACCAATAAAGACATTTATGCCTATTTAACCTCTTGCTGCTTGTCTTCCTTATTACCTGGGCATTTTTATTAAAATAATGCAACGCAAGGTAATTTATGAAGCTTAAAAATATTAGAATGCTGAATAACTGTGCATGTACAAGTTATTATGAAGGACAGGGAAGAGATTCTCCCCTCCCTCCAAGTATTTACATTAGAAACTTAATTCTCATAATCCATATAAACAGAGCCTCGTATTTTTCATAGGTACTGTGTATGAAAAGCACTTTTACCAGTATGAAAATGCAAAATGTCCTATGGAAATACATGATCTAACTATAGAGGTTGCTTTTAAAGTGAGATTGAACTACTGTACGCCTATATCTGAGAGCATGGCTTGGCCACTTAAATGGCAGAGTTGATAAAACACATATTTCAAATAAAGTTGAGAGGTTTGGAAAATTATCTGAATTTATCCTTATCTAACCAGGAACATATGGGATGTAAATAAAAGGAAAGATAAGTTGCTTGAGTTTTGAATAAAAAATGAGACCATTTCATATTCATAAGGAAGGACAGAAATTAAAAGGTCCTTAACACAGATTTTAAAAATATGTATGTTAGCCTGTAAGACACCATTTCTCCTAAGATATCTCAGGAGCATCTGAGAAACAAAAGCAGCTCAGTTTTAGAGAATGGGCTTGGAGGTTTCAAAGATGTTTTGATCTTTATTTCTTTTGGTCAATCAGCACACTGACTCATAGTTTGAATATCAGAAACAATTTTCTCATTTTATTTTTAACAGACCTATATTTTAAGTCCTAAATAAGTGACTACCAAGTACCTACATTACCAGTGTGCAACCATGCTTTCAACAGTCATTGAATGCCTGAAATCAAAATCAACTTTAAAAGGGTAAAATCTTAAGTTTCAGGTCATAAAAACAGAACATGGGCTATTATACTCTCTACTAGATATTCACTTATAACACCCCAGAATAAAACCAGAAAAAAATATATACATGTAATGTCTTTACTATACCCTATTTCCGGTTCCCTTTTTCTTCTATTTATTGAAATTGTTTTCCAATCACTTACTGCCTTTTTCATTCTATGCCTTCTTTCTGGAGGATTCTTGACTGTAACTTAAAGGCAATGAGAAACATCTGGCCTAGTTTCCATGCAGTTTTTAGACCAATTTTGAAAACCATGTCAAATATTCTCATTCTCTTTAACTTGATTTCAGTAGCTTCAAATCAAAGAATTCTGACCAATTCATGAACAATTCATGAATATTTTCCCAGAAATATGACGTTATTGCTAACCAATGTAATGACTACAAAAGCACTTTATGAATTATTTTGTAAGGATATATTTTCATAATGTTTAAATATAATTCCCAATCACTTTGGGAACTGTTTTAATGGGTTAAATAATATGTAACAAGGTTTGGCAATTTTCGAGAAGTGGCATGTAAAAATCTATCTTTGCATCTATTCATGTTAATCTAGGATTTTATATGCCAATAATATTCTTACTCCTTCAAAAAACCAGTATAGATGCAAATTTTTACACCACAATATTACTAGAGGGTTTAAAGTATATTTTCATCGCAAATGTGTTAATGTTTCTCCTTCGAAGGCTGTGACCAAGGAATAGGAGAGTGACCTTGGGCTTATCTAGATGGGTTGATGTTATTTGGGAGAGGAAGAGGCAGGGAAAGAGCTGTTGAAAACCTTGGACCACTGAAAGACTCAATATAACAGTAAAAAAATGTCCATTTTTAAAACAAAACTTTGCAAAAGAGCAGAAATTCTTTGGTGTAATTTTTTTTTCTCTTTATAATTAATTACCAACCCAAACTGAAAGGAAACATATCAAACTCTCTGAAGCAAAAAGTCCTGATGTCCTTCCATCCAGAATACACAAAAACTAACAAATAAAAAATTTCAGGAGAGACCACCACCTCAGAATATTTTTTCTAACTGACAAAAGCAAGCAAATCTGCAAAGGGTGTCAATGGATTTTATAAAAGTTTAAAATAATGCAGCTACAGGAGAACATCCCTTTATACAAAGAGAAGTGCTACACCTAAGATTTACCACATGGCCTGGCCGAGAAGGGCATGAAATACAGCTTCCACCATTGACCCTAGGAAGCCTCCCTCCCATTAGGCGTCTAAAGGAGAAGTCTTCTGGGGAGGGATTCAAAGTAGTTAACGGAGAAATTCGAATTGGAAAATAACAAACTCCAACTTTGTTTTACTTTATCAATATTGTTAAGAGAATGATGTCATTGTTTGGGGGTTCTGCAAAGACATTCCATGTCACTTCAGTTCCAATACCAGGCTGGAGTCGGCCTGGTCTGCCAGCAGAAGCCAGATAAACACAGACCTGTAGTCTTTCTATTCATCTCCGGATAGTTACTCAGAAAGATCCTGGAAAATATGCCTATCATGAACTAAACATTTCACTTTCATTTTATCCATGTGCCAGGAGTCCATTCCTTGGATAAACACTTTACAAACTGACACTCTAAAAGTCACTAAACATGATAAAGTATGTGTGCATCATTTCAAGGCTGATTAAATATTTTCTCTCCCATGACAAGTGAACAGTTACATACTATATGAAACAATTGGAACCAACAGTCCTTTGTTTCTTTCCTTTATTTTATCTTTATTTTGCACGAAAGATAAAATTTCCATTTCAACTCATTTGTTATGCAATCTTGGCTTTGGTAAAATACCACTCAAGCCATATTACATGCAGAAATAGTATTTCTTTTTTTAAATGCATGACTTAAAATTCTTTCACAAATATGCTTTCTTCCATTACTACTTATTGCCTTTTACTATTTATTGCTTGTTTGCAATTGCCTTTGCTGTTATTTAAAGTAAATGAAGAAGGGGGACAACTAATGTATTCCCTTTAAGAATTAAAATAAAATTAGTGCTATGAGGTACATTAAGTGTATTTTAAAACTATACAGTTAAACCTTCATCACATCATAATGCCAAAATAAAGCACATTGATTCTGTTAGTATGACTGCACTAACTGCTTCTCTATTCAACAAATTTACTATTGTCTTATGATTAAAAGATTAGTTACATTCTAATATTGTAGTTGGTTTTAGCTCCTGGAAAACAATTTTTTAAAAAGACTTCCATTTTGAAACATGTTTTCAACAGAGTTTTATGAAATCGTTTCAGAAGCACATATGTCCTGTTGAAAAATAACAAACTTCTCTGAATCAATGTTTTCATCAGTAGGAAAAGTCATAAACTTCCTAGAAAAATGAAAGTTCTTTTAAAATAATAGAAATGTTACCAATTATTTTGTTTTCCATTACTCCCAGATAATGTATCAAATTAATTATACATTTCTCAGCCTGATTTTCTTTACCTAGAACATCACTTAAATTAACTGATAAAGATAACTTACATTGAAACTATTACATTAGATAGCTCAAAATTGACTTTTAGTCATTTCTATCTGTTTTACTGATGCCAAAATTAAATTTGTTCTTTTTCTATCTCAAAGGTCAGTTTCACTATAAAATGTGGTTTTTACCTGTGGAATTTAAAGAAATAGAAGAAGACATTCTAAGAAAAAATGTGAATTTAGCCACAATTTATAAATAAGAAACTCTGAGTGTCAGAAGTCAATTTTATAATGCCCAGTCTTGTTATTCTTTAATTGTACATATAGGAATGGCCACTTATTAGACAAACATAGAATTTCTACATCCTCTGCCTGTGAGCTGACACAGACACAGAGTAATTCTGTGGGAAAATAAAAACAATCATATTTGGTCTGATGATATTTTTCCACAATTGTGAAAACCATGTATGCTAATTAAAAATAAAATAAGAGCAGAAGCTGAAATAAACATATCCAGTGGGATACAGCCAACCTTAACAAGATCCCACTGAAATCTGTCTTGTAAGACAATATGATAGTTTGGCTTGCCCAATGAAATCATCTGAAGATGAGAATATGTTCATCCAACTTGTATTGGGTTTGGGTTTAGTTCAAGACTCATCTGCTCAGTCATCTTACTTTCTGGGAGAATTAAAGAGTTCAGTTAAACTATTTATCCAAAAGCTATATATTTTTGTTTATGTGAAACAGGAGCTCAAAGTCCCACTTCTGAGATTAATAGCAAAAATGCGTGAATAAACAGACAAAATTAACACATAAAACTATTATGCTAACAAATGGAATATGAAAAAAGGCTTGATTTGATTTTTAAAAAATATACTAACCATTGTTTCTTTCCAATGTGTTTAGTTAGGAAATCATAAAACAATCCAAAAAACACATCATAGTCTCCTATAGAAAAGAATTCTAATTAACTTCTTGATAAAAGTGCACTTATTCATTTTAAATGGACCAACAGCCAAGGCCTTTTTTTTTTTTTAAGTACTCAAAACGTAAAGACAAATGAGTATAATTCTGTTCAAAGAAAGCTGATGACATGAGTTTGTGCAGTTTACAATACATTTTCATGGGAGTACGTTTTTCTAGTAAGATGTCTCACTAGCCACACAGGAAACTTCATATTGCAAAGAACAAAGTAATACATTCTTACAACACTTAGAAGATGGAAGGGAGGATGAGGTTGTGTTCCATTTACAAAGGAGGGGGCTGAGGCCCAGGTACTTTGAGTGGCTTATCCAACTCAGCTTCTGGAGTGGTATTGCTAGGGCCCTCTGTCCACCACACTAGCCTTTCATAGTAACCTTAGCGAGCACATGGAACACTGAATTGCCTCGAAACCTTTGGGAGACCTCTCTTTTTGGTACAGAAAAGGCTGTTCAGTCACTGCTTGGTCCGCAAGACATTTATAGGCCAACTGAGCTATCACAATGATTTGTAAATGACTCTCCACCAATTCTAAAAATTAAAGCACACACATTTGTCACCAATTTGTCCCTGGGTTTCTATAAAACTAAAATGTCTTGAGTTGAATAGTATTACTGAGATTAAAAAGAAAGGAAGGAAGGAAGGAAGGAAGGAAGGAACCTCACAAGGAAATTCTTTGATTAGGATGCTTTCAATGTATTCATACAGCCGAACCTCCCCGTGTATTTCTCGCCTTAAGGTCAAAAGGCTACTGGGACGCTAAAAATTGAGGATGTTCCGTTTTGTTTTTAAACATGCAGACCAAGTAGAATCAGTTTGTTTATACGCCATCTTACCTCCAAAATGGATTTCAACTGACTTAACAGTATGCTACACAGAATATAATAATAACCTATAATAAAGTAAAAATAAGAGGAATGGAAGAGTAAGATACTTCGATGTGCCTGAATACATATCCCTGGCTCTCTTCTCCCTCAGGGCCTTGCCGAGACAACTCAAATATTTGGAGATCAAATAGAGACTGAGAATGTGTGTGTGTTTCATCTTACATTTGTTTCTGTTTGGAGGTGGCTGGGGTTGGTAGAGGGATTTGGGGCCAATCCAAACACAAAGAGGAACTCCATAAAAGCCCAGGGCTTTGGGTTTCAAAAAAGTTGACACACGTAGAGAGAGCACCTGGTGATCTACTGCTGGTTGTGGGAATGGGGTGATTTGAATGGCTAAGGCCTCATAGCTGGGAAGGAGACCCCTAGACTCTAGAATCTGGGTCAAAATCCCTCACCTGCCTGAGAGGAGCCAGCCAGCCTGGCTGAGTAAAAGCCCTCAGCATGTCAAGAAGAAATGCTTCTGCCTGCCCGTACATAGTCCTGGGAGAAGCAGTGTGTTCAGCTGATGCTGGTGCACTTATTCTGTGGCTATCGGTTAGACTGCAGGTAGGTGCAGTCTTCCAGACGCCAGAAACGTATGCCTTTTTATTTTAAAGTCTAGCTTCCTAGGAGCTTCCGCCCTGGGTCACAACAGCTTAATGGCAGCCAGTGGCTGGTCAGAGGTTGTGCAGAAGGGCCCGGTGCCAGGGAGGTCTCTGCCGTTTGCCGATAGATCCGCACGCGGCTTGGGGAATGTTTCTGCGCCTGCTTCGTGCTTGTCTGATCGCTCATGAGTGTAGCCTCGCTGACTTACGCACAGCCTTCCCAGCCCCCAGCGTGGCCCGTGACTCCAGCAGGGTCTTTCCTGACCGTCTCCTTCCCTAGTTCTCTCTGTTACACGTCCAACTGACCATGTTGCTTATTGTATTCCGGAGCTGGCTGTACGCTCTGTCCCTTCCCGACAGAGCTGCAGACCTCTGGGCAGGATGTCTGTGCCCCTGCACAAGGGCTGAAGCTAGACGTGGGCAAAGTGGCCCACTTGCCCCAGAGTGACACTGGCGCTCCACAATGGGCAGACCCTAGTCTTCTGGGCTTGCCTTTCCTGGTCCAGGACCTGCCCTAACAGTCAGCGGGGGGACAGCTTCCACCCTGTGAGTAGGGACTGGGTTAGAGAAAGCACATCCTCTCTACATCATTAGTCTAGATTCTCGAACTTCTGCAATAAACTGCAGCTGGAGGGGTGAGCGATGCTGGCAGCCCGCTGACTGAGGGTGAAATCAGCACCTCATGCTGGGTGCGGAGGAGAAGGCACCAGCTTGGATTAGGCCCCCTAGAGCAGTGTCGTAAGCCAGAGCTGGAAAGAAGGGGTTGTGGTTCAATGTCACAGGCGCTCATGGTTCTCACCAAGATTTAGTGGAGTTTTCTTAGATGAATGACTCTCCATTTGCTGAATGCCCTTAGAACATTTTCTAGAAATGTGAAATGATTGTTGTATATAATTTTCTCCCGTTAAATGGTTGTTTGTTGGGAAGAGAGTTCATTTTGGAAGCCAGTCCCCTAAGCTCAAGTATTTTGGTAAACATAATACAAGAGAAGGAAAGTTTGGAAAAACCTATGTGAAGCAGGAGTTATATCCATCTATCTATCTATCATCTATCTATCTATCTATCTATCTATCTATCTATCTATCTATCTATATACATATATAGTTAACATATAATTTTATTATTGTGAGCTTATCTCCACCTAGTCACAATGTGGGTATTTCTCCTATTTCAGAGAGAAGAACACTGATTCAAAAGTTATGGTGAATCCTTGCAGCAACCATGCCAGCAGTTTGGAGCAGTTGCAGGAATACAGATCTGATACCAAAATCTATGCTCCATCACCATGACAGGCTGCCCAATACCAGATTCCGCGGAGGCAGCGAGGAACATGAAACGGACAAATAAATCCACAGCCTGAGTCCGAAATCTGACTCTGGTTTCTACTTTTACCACCAAACAGTTCATAATTTCTGATTATGATGATCATGTAAAAATAATATAGCAATTAACATCTATTGATTACTTACTTCAGTATGAAGTTCTCACCTACAAAGTTATCCTGGGGTTATGGTCCAAAACAAACAGAGCTATCACACACGAGGGGCAGGGTTCAGACTCGAAAGACCAGGAATGACACCACGTCCCCTCGCCACAGCGACTATCAATCATCGCCCAGGTCATGCAGCACCACGGCGAAAATGGGACAGAGACTCATTTCTCTGGGGAAATGTTTCATATGACCCATTATTCTGATTTTTATTTTGGAATTTCAGTGTTAATTGTTTAATTATAAAAAGTTGCTCTTTTACTAACAGTTTTCTTATTAGCCAGTATTTCTAT